>NC_071388.1:29201445-29524330 GCF_022682495.2 Desmodus rotundus | reverse complement strand
TTGACCATTGTGGTAAGTTCTTTCAGGTTGGTTCTTATGTCTCTGTCTTCCTTTTTTAAATTTTATAACTTTATTTTCTGCTACTACAATATGTTCCAAGACCTGAAAATCAACAAGTTATTCAGGAGCCCTGATTCTCTTTATTGGAAAAGAGTATTTAGAAACCAAGATCTAGTTGCAAGATCTAATTTAAAATTTTTAAATAAATTTTATTGAGGTATAGTTTTACACTGCCTATGGGCACAAATGGCCTTTGAGGTATTTACTGAGTACCAGGGAACACCCGTGGAAGTTTAACTCATATTTGTGAACTAGAACTGAAACATGTGCTTCCGAGACCCCTGAGGTCTAGATGCTTGGAATGTTTCCCGGTAGACCCAAGTGGATCTGAACTTTGCTTCTCATGTGAAAAAAATACAATAAATTAGGGATTTGTCAAGATAATTGTGCTAAATAATTCTGGACTTTTAAAAAATATCTCTGTTTTGGTGGGAAGAGAATCAGGGCTACAAGAAATGGGGACTTTCTTCAGTGAAATTATTTTATTTTTAAAATTAAATTTATTGGGGTGACTTTGGTTAATAAGATTATATAGGTTTCAAGTGTACACTTCTATGACACATGATCAGCATGTTGCATTGTGTGGCTGCCACCAAAAGTCAAATCATCTTCTGTCGTCATGTATTTGTCTCCCTCTACCTTTCACCGTCCCCTGCTCCCTTCCCTCTGGTAACCAGCTTACTGTTGTCTGTGTCTACGAGTTTCAGTGTTATATCCCACATATGAGTGAAATCATATGGTTCTTGTCAGATGACAATACCACCTGGATACAAAATAGCAGGCAGAGCTGGTGGAAAATTTTTTTACTGTGGAAGATACTTAGAAAATTGTACATAAAAACAAAATAAACAGAAGACACCATAGAAATGTTAGTTACTAGAATTAAGGCATGGGCTGTGATCAATCCATTTAATACTTTGACTTTAATATAATGGGTAGTATTTTAAAATACAGATTGATTCAAAGGTTATCAGTTCAGCACAGCTAAACTGATTTTTGGTTTTAATATGTGGTACAGCCCGTTACGATGATTCATATACACAAGATTCTGTTACATATTAATTTGAGCTAATAACTTACTTCTTTAAACCAATAAAAGGAATGCATGCTTAAGTATCAATTTTTTCATCTCACAAGTATATTAGGATATTCCTAAATTTATATGTGTTTGCTGGGCTGTTACCTTATTAAAATAAAATACACAATTTCTTTGGAAAAATAATAAAACAAATGGAAGAAAAAGAAAGTTATGCTCAGATTCTCAATGTATTGTCCACATGAGACAATTTCTGCAAATCTCCTGCACTGTGGGATTACAACAGAAGTAAATAACTGTGTATAGATTTGAATTTCCAATATTTAGTTTGAGAATTCTGGCATCCTGTGGTGCAAAATAGCAATTATTGGAAATGAGTAAACACACTTTTTTTCTGTAAAAAAGATTCTATTCAAAGAATCCAAGAGGGATATCCAAAGGACAATGTAGTTTTGAAATACCAAGATGGGTGAAAGTATAAAATCAGTTTGCTGCTCTAGTACTTTATTTACAATAAAGTATGAACAGCATCCTGATTGTTGATTCCTTCCTAAACTGATGACACAAAATTACTAGTGCAATTTTACAAAAATCTGTTTCTGGGAGAGAAGGGAGGAAAAAATATTAACTGAGGAACAATTGATTTCAATGATTGTTTAGACAGGTGAACTACATTTTTCTCCTAATCTGTAGCCTGTGTTTCTCATGGGCAACAAGGTTCTACTGTTGCATGAAAAATAATTGGAGAAATGAATTGGAGAGCTGTATGGGAATTGTTAAAATTTTTAATAATAGTCATGTTTTTTAATTTTTAAAAATGTATTTTGTCAATTAGTCATCCAAATGTCCTCATACCCTATTCACCCAGAAAAGCAATCTTGGTTGTTTAAGGCTGTATGACCAAATATTTTCATGCCTAGATATTCTTTCGATCATTCTATATCTTTCACATTGTTGTTTGTTGCTGAATACTTGCATATAATATTTTTTAATTTCTATTTTTTGTTTCCTTTGGTTCTTGTTTAAATTCAATGTTGCACAAAACTTAATTTCAATTCCTAAATCTCTCTTTGATAACCTTAGTCTGTACAATAATTCTCTTTTATAATTCTTTACAACAACATTTAGCTATAAATTTCAAATGACACTTTTCCTACAGTTTTTGCATGGTTATGTAAGTATTTGGTTGCTCAACTCTTATTCTCTATGCTTTCTGAATGATGGACCATGTCTATGTCTGAATGGTGTCTAGCGCATTGCCTTGGTATGGTCAATGCTCTGTATATATTGACATTTCATTTATCATTTTCCTCAGCATACTTCTGTTAGTTTAATAATGATATGTTAAGCAGTTTATTTTATTGGGTATTAACTTTGAAACTGTAGTTGTCCACTATTTAAAAATAACACCTCATTTATAGGTTTCTAAGCTCCAACCTTAGTGAAAAAAGAAGATATTTGGTATAGTACTATTTATCTTCCTCTTAAGAATAAAATTTGATGAATTAATTACTTGTCTAGTTTTCTGGAGGACATAATATTTCCTTTTTCTTTTTAAGTTTATTTATTATTTTCCTTTTTTTTATTGTTGTTCAAGTACAGTTGTCTCCATTTCCATCACTCCCACCCCAACCACCCCCACCTCCCACCCTCAGGAAACAAGTATAAAGGACACCTGGACAAAGCCAAAGAGATTGAGGGTGGGATTGAGGGTGATATAATATTTCTTATGAAAATGGGCACTACTCCATTTTTAATATGAAAAAACTTCTAAATATTCAGGGCAGTAAGAGGAGGATTAATATTAATTAAATTGTGTATTTTTAATATTAAATAAAGTTTTTTTGTACAAAAGAGATTATAAATACTAAGGGTAGGTTGAAATTGTTCTTGATATCCAACAAAATTAAACTTCCTGTAGAGATTATAAAGGTATATATGGAAGAAGAGGGTGCTTGAAATAAGTAAATTGAAGATGCCATGGTCTTTTAATTGTGTTTTGGATAAAATTTTTAAAAAAACAGCAAAGACCTAGAACATGGAAGAAGCCATTTCTTTTTATTTACATAAGAGGGAAAAATTAAGATTAAAACTCCATGTTTGATCTCTCAAACAAATGTTCATTGGTAAAACAGGCCACACCCGGGTCTATATCTATGCTGACTAAATGTTTAGAATGAAAAGTTGAGGGCTCTTTTGCTCGTTTTTTGTCGGGTTATTTGTTTTATTGTTGTTGATTTTAAGTTTTTCCACGTATCTATTTTGAAAATATTTTCTTCCACTTTGTGGCTTGTGTTTTGAATCTCATAACAGTGTTGTGGAGCAGAAGTGTTTAATTTCAGTAAATTCTAATTTATCAATATTTTATTTCATAGATTGTTTTCAGTATATCATCAAAACCACAGGTCACTTAGATTTTCTATACATTTAGTCTTGATTTTTCTTAGTTTTGTGTTCTACACTTAGATATATGATCCATTTTAATTAATTTTTATGAAATATGCAAGATGTCTGCTGGGTTTGTTTAGCAACTAGACGTCCAATTGTTTGTTTTAGTACCATTTGTTGAAAAAAAGTTCTTTATAGATTTGTCTTTGTTCCTTTCTCAAAACCAGTGACTTTATTTGTGTGAGTTTGGGTTTTTTTTTTTGTTATTCTTTATTGATCTATACATTTATTCTCTCATCAATATCGTGCTCTTTTAGTTATCAAAGCTTCATAGCAAGAGTTGAAATCTGACAGTATGAATTCTCTAACTTTGTAGTTCTTAATATGTTGTACCCTATTCTAGGTCTTTTGCTTTCCAGTTTTAGAATCAGGTTTTGTTGATACATACATAATAGTTTAATATAATTTCATTGCATTGAATTCATAGCTCAATTTGGTAGGCATTCACAATATTGACTCTCCCAATTCATAAAGACTAATTTTATTTTTGGATTATTAAAAATTTTAAATATTTTTTGTAGTTTATCACATAAATAATGCATTTTTCAGATTTATATTTAAGTATTTTTTGAATATTATTGTATATGGCATTGTTTTTTAAATTTTCAATGTCAGTTGTTTATTTCTGTTATATAAGAAAACAATTGACTTTTTAAATATTCACCTTGTGTTCTGAGACCTTGCTGCTTTTGCTTATATGTTGCAGAAAGTTTTATTTAGCTTTTTATTCTCTGGGATTTTTCTATGCAGACAATCATGTTACCTATGAACAAAAACAGTTATTCCTCAATACGCAAATTTATTTTCTTTTATTATCTTTTTGCACTAGGTAAGACTAGGTAGACTAAGTAAAGAAGATCCACCCTCATTCAACCCACCGATGGCCTGAATAGGACAAAAGGGTAAACAATGAAAGAATTCTCATTCTCTGTTCTTCAGCTGGGACATTCATGTTCTCCTGCCCTTGAACATCAATGCTCCTGGGTCTGGGGCCATTGGACTTCAGGACTTAATACTGGCATCCCTCTGGTCCTTAGGCCTTAAACTTAGACTGCAATATACTCCCAGCTTTTCTGATTCTACAGCTTGAATGTGGCATATCACGGCATATCACAACCTCCATAATACTGTGAACCAATTTTCATAATAAACTTCCTCTTATTCATATCTATATCTATCCATCTATCTATCTATCATCTAACTTATCTTCTCCTATTGGTTCTGCTTCTCTGGAGAATCCTGACTAATACACGTAATGTTTGTAATCAGAGGGCTCAGACCTGCAAGTTCTTCCCTTTAATACATATGCATATATAACTAGGGAATTCATCTTTGGTAACACCTGAAAAAGCTTTTATAGAGAATGGAGATAGATACCTAAGAAATATACATATGTATATATATAATATGTATATGTATGCATGTACATATATGACTATTGCTATATATGTATATATGAAACACACACATACATATATAGCGATATTTTTAATTAGTGAAACATGCACACTTAAAACAGTTCAACTCTGATGACAAACCTCAGATTATTGTTATACTTTCTTTGACCAATGCCTCCTTGGGTGGTGGTGATGGGGACTGTGCTTTCCCGCTCCTCAGTGCACACAGAAGCTGTTAATGTGAATATCTGGTGGAAGATGAATTCATGCAATGGCACTGGAAGGTTTGAAATTATTTCCTGATAAACACTAAATTGAGATAAAATCTCAGTTGAAAAGCCCTAATTTCTTAGCTTGACAATTCCTTTAAGAGTCAAGGTAAATACCTCTGTTCTTAAGTATTTCCTCATTCAGCTTGAGAAATATCCCTGTGTACTTCACTTCCACAGAAAGGAAATTAAGAGACTCAGTAAAAGCCTATTTGAGTTCTGTTTGTGAAAAAAAAAATCTGTACCTACACAGCGCAAACTATCTGTAGCCGAAGAATTTGCTGACTTCTTTCTCATTAGGCTTCACAGAAAACCAATCAGCCCAGATGTGGCACCTATGGTCTCTTCAGTACAACGGATGAAGACTGTGTGATAGGAGCAATTTTTATTGACCTCTCTAAGGTATTCGTTTTAGCTGGCCATAAATTACCCCTACAAAGCGTCAGGGATCCAAGGCCTTGTAGTGACTGCATAAAGTGGTTTGCATTAACTTGAGGAATTGTACAGGAAAGAAAGAAATGTGAGCATAGATTCAAGGGAATTACAAATGGGACGCCTGAGGGCGTATTTCATTTTCTCTGCTTGGCGATTATCTTACGGTTTGAAGTGTTTTCTCCCCGGTGCGCATGTATGCTGATGCTACGGTGCGCTTTTACAGAACACCACCGATGCCCTGGGGTAGTCCCAGCAGCCTGCCGTCCGACTTCTGAGCTGTTTTTTCTTCAGCAACTTGATTCAAATAAAAGTTGATGCCAAAATCTTAGTCTTCTTTTTTCACCTCAAGGTTTTATAAATTTAGTGTCTCATTAATGATTAACAAGGTAACATTTCAGAACAGACTGAGTAAGCTTCATTTTTGGATTCCAACCTGGTCTAGCTTCAGATGTTCAAATAGCACAATTTCTGTCTTTTCAGTACCCATAAATTGGGTAGGAAAGGGTTCTGTTACTTAAATGTGATCACATCAGCTCGTTTTTTCTTTCTTTCTTTCTTTTTTTTTTTTTTTTTTTGATTAAGAAGGAGCTGGCTCCATACCAGCCTAGATATTTCTTGGGCAATTGCTGTCCCAGTGCACCTGGTTTGACAGGTGTCTAAGTGTCTCTTAGAGCCTCTGAGGAGTTTGCATTATCCAGCAGCTGTGGAAGCTGATAAAGCCATTGTGAAGTAGAAAATAGGGTCCTCACAGGCAGAACACATCCAAACCTCAGGGGCTGACATCAGCCTATTGGTGCAACCTCCAAAGCCAGAAGGGGATGATTGAGAAAAGTGTGCGCATCCAAAATGTATACTTGCAAATCTAGTCTCAGATCATTACTTTAATTATCATAATGTATAAATAGCACAATCTGAGACTCAAAGGAGCCACTGAGATGGTCATTTTTCATAGAAAGAAGGTAAAACATAGAAATTACAAATCATGGAATGATATAAGGATTGGTTCATTTAAATAACATTACTTCTGTTCAAACAGGAAAACTGAAGCTCAGAAAACTTACCTAACTTCCCAAGGCTGTAGAGCTATTTTTAAGTAACTAAATTGGTATCAGCATGATAGTATTATAGTATTAAAAAGTTAAGATATCTAGTAGAAAAGGTATCTAATGAGAATACAAAGTAAGGTATGACATGAGACAAAATATAAACATTTTGGAAAAAAGTGCCTACTCACCTACCAATTATTTTTCTGTTCCTTTTTTGAAAATATTCATTAACAGGGAGCTTAAAGTCAGAACATCTTCATCACAATTTGAATGTAATTCAGTAAATAATTGTGAAAAATGTTGGTCTTTCATGGACACTCAGAACTCTTTGCTTGTTTATGCTGAACTTATCAAGTCCAGCTCAATTTTAAAGCTAAAATTAATGGTGAGAGAGATGGTGTGTTTGTGTGTGTGTCTGTAGCAGTATAATTGAATAAGATGCTGGAAAAAAAATCAGAATCTTGAGTCCAGAAGGTTAGACATAAAAATTTCTAAAATTTAAACTAATAAAAAGCAGTTGTTTTCATTTATGCTATTTCAGGTATTATCTCTTATTTCTGATCCAGATCAAACTTCCATTTTCAAAAAAAGATGATCAGTAAACTCATTCACCAAGATGACCAATAATACATAAGTAGTTCTTTGATTATGAAGTTTTTTAATTAGGAAAAAAAGAACGATAATTTCTGAAATTTCAGAAACCTGCATGCCGCTAAGGAACATCCTTTGTGGAGGAGTTTTGTGTGGACACGCATTCTCCATTTTCCAAAAACACTGCATATGAGGGAGGTCTATAAAAACATTTATTTATAAAAAATTGTGTATTTATTCTTACATGTTTAAACTTCAGTCACCTTCAAATTACTCTCCATTTGATGCAATACACCTATCGAGATGTTTTCTCCACTGCTCAAAGACAGTTTTTGAACTCGTTGGTTTTGATGTTGCTTAGTGATTCTGCTGCTTTTGTTTGTTTGTTTCACACCTTCCATATCTGCAAAACGTTTCTCTTTGAGGACATTTTTCATCCACGGAAATGAAAAGAAAAAATCTGCCCAGGTGAGATCAGATGAATAGGGAGGGTGGGGCATGGGGGTCATGCCATTTTTGGTCAAAAACTGCTGAACACTCAGCACGGTGTGGGCAGGTGTGCTCGTAAATCATCCATCATGAAATGGGCAAAGGTGTGGAGTTTTCAAAAACAATTCACTGAAGCCAGACATAGCCTCTCACAACAACTCCAGTTGGCACACTGATACAGGTGGGTTCCTAGAACACTCACCTAGTTGAGGAAGACTATACTACAAGGGGTCTACCCTCCAGAAGATAATTCTGTTCTTTGGACCCCCCCTCATAAGTAATTGTCAACAGTACTTCCTGCAAGCAAGCCAGCCCCACTTGAAATCCCAGAGATAAAAATGCCAAGCCCAGAATGAAGATGACATGAAGGAGATGCATTTTTGTCTTCCTTTGCTTGACCTATTTCCCTCGTCTTTTGCCTTTTCTTTTTTTCCCTATCCTATGTTTTTGGTCCTCATAATTTTCAGTCTCATTTCTTTCCAGTTGAAATATAATTTCTGGCTGTTTCTCATATAATAATTTTACTTTTATCTCCCCCTGAATTGGAAATACTCCATTTCTTAGGCTTTCCTTCTTATTTATAGGCTCCCATGGAAATCCTTTCCATCCTTTAAGACACAGCAGTTTCTGTGTGAAGGTTTTGATAATCACGTTGCACAAAAAAGAGTTTTCTATCATTTAAATCTTCTTATTTATT
Organism: Desmodus rotundus; assembly: GCF_022682495.2. Taxonomy (NCBI): domain Eukaryota; kingdom Metazoa; phylum Chordata; class Mammalia; order Chiroptera; family Phyllostomidae; genus Desmodus; species Desmodus rotundus. The sequence goes on along the minus strand of NC_071388.1, from coordinate 29,515,862 downwards.
TACATCAATTATAAAGAAGAATAAGGTCTGGTAACATAATTTTCCATGCCTTATTGCCTATATTAGATTGTGATTGTGTTGCAGGATGGAGATGAGGCTGCCTGTTTTTAACTCATACAGAATTTGGACAGTACTTTAAACATAGCCACTCTAACCTCCATTGAAAAGTAGATGACATTGATTCAACATGAAGTTGTCATACGACTTGAAAACAGGTAGTGGCGTTTCCTGACTTGATAAATATTGAAACCCTATATAAAAGGCACATCAACTTCTACATTGTCACATTGTAATGCAAAGTATGTATCTCCTCTTCCTTTATGATATTTGTAAAAATATAATAAGCAAACACTATCTTCTATAACTGCAGAGAAACAAACTTGGCATTGTCGGAGTATGATTTAATAAATGATATCTCCAACTATAATTGCTGCTTTATATTATAAGTGTCAATTTGAAGTAAACTTTTAATGTCAACTAAAATATATGATGGTATCTAGAAAATCAAAATGTTGAAAAATTAACCTCATAGAGGAGTCTAACTTTACAGTTTCTGTCTGTTTTTGATGTTGCCAAGCTAAGAAGCAATGCAAAGACTGTATTCATCCTTGAAGTGGATAGAAGATTTTGGCAATGTTAACATAATTTCTTGTCAAATTGGGTTTGTCTTGTGAAATTTCAGTGACAGCTGTGTGTTTTTGATTTTGATGGGTGACACGTTTCTGTAACTTCCTTTGAAATGTATCCAAAATGCTTTTTAGTGATCTTTGCATCTGTTGAAACTTTATATCTTTGGTGTTTGTGTGTATCTGTGTGTGTTTAATGCTTCAGAAGATTTCCATTGGTTTGCTGATCAAGTAGCATCATTCTTGGATCATATTGTTTGTTTCCTGTAATATAGCACATAATATACCACATCAAATGGAAATTTTGGAATTGAGTCTGTGTAAATGTAATAGAGCAAAGCCTAGATTTCATAACATCGAGCCACCACCTTAAATATATTCCCAGCTTGCTCCACTCAACAGCTGATGAAGAAATATATCCCATATTGGGTTGCGTGCCCCATGAGTTCTGAATAAAATTTTTTTTGACAGAGTGCACAGAAAAGTGAAAACGATAACTGAAAGTCATTCTTACAATGATCCTGCAAAGTAGTTATTAGGGATACACGGCTCCAAAGTGATTAAGCTTCATAGGAATGTAGGACTTTTAAAACATATTTAAGGTAAATATGTTTTCTGAATATTTCAAATGTTTCTGAATAAATAATGTTACTTTCACTCTCAGTCTAATCAGAATTTGAGCATATCCCTTAGAATGTGTTACATGTGCTTGGTGTAGGATTATGAAAGCTGGAATTGGATGTCTGATGTAGTGTTGTATGTAAAGTTGGAATCCTGGATTAACATAGTTGAGGAGAAGTGTGGAAAAGGGTTAAGGTTGACAGTTGGAATCATTATTCTTAAGGTTACAAGTTCTTTTAGTGTGTGTGTATATATTAATATATAATATAATAATAAATTACCTGTATATGTGCTGTAAAATGATTTGTCCTACATGATGGTCTTTTCTCATGCATTATCTTATTTTTCTATATTCTTCACAAAGACTCCTCTGTTATAATTAGTCAATATCTTATTATTGGTATTTTCTTTAACCTGTTATTTAGAACATTTTTAAATTCTATATTTTCAAAATATTTTTGTCTTATTAAAACTGGTTAAAAATCTATGAAAGCTATAAAGTATTTTTAAATTGATATTCTGGCATATGGTTAACCTATCACATGGGTTAAATTGTGTTCCACTAAAATCCCTATGTCAATGTTCTACCTACCCTTCAGTATCTCAGAATGTGACCTTACCTGGAGAGAGGGTATGTGCAGAAGTATTCCAGGTAGACAGGTCATTAGGATAGACCCCAATTCAGTATGACCAATGTCTTTGTAATAGAAGGATATTTGGAGACAAACATGCATACAGAGAAAATGCCATGTGAACATAAAGACAGCCATCTATCTATAAGCCAAGAAGAGAGCCCCTGAATAGGTCCTTCCCTGACATCCCTCCAAAGAAATCAACCTCAACAACATCCTAATACTTCTAGCTTCCAGAACTCTGAGACAATAAATGTATGTGTTTTTTTTAAACCACTTAGTCTGTGGTACTTACTTATTGCATCTTAATAAACTAATACATGTTATTATATTTTGGTGTACTTCCTTTGAGTCTGTTTATATGGACACCTCTCTAATACAGATATGCACCTATAATTTTACATCCAGCTGCCTGTGTTAACATTGTACAGCAAGTGTTTCCTGGCCATTTAAACACCATTTTATACTATGATTTTCACCAGAAATATGAAAGGGCCTACTGCAAGGTTAACTCTAGAACTGTTTGTATACCACCACTTCTCTGGATTCCTAGCTTGCTACTGAAAATGAACTCTGGCTCAGAGAAGGTTTTTCTGGAGCTCCCTTTTACTTTATATCATTTACCTTCTTACAATGTCTACCTAATCTCAACCACTTTCAGTGGGCCGGTGAGAATGACACCCCTTAGGCATTTCCAGCTTCCAGGCTGGCTGCGTGGATGTGAAACCCTCAGAGTTGCTCAGGGTCCCACTCTTTCTAAGGATCCTTCTAGGACTCCATGCTTCAATTAGAGCTCTGTTACCTTTGTCTTGAAATTCATGGCATTTTCTGAACAAAGGGCCCTGCGTTTTTTACTTTGCATAGGGAACCACAAATAACAATGTCAGTCCTGCCCAGTTCTCTGTCCCAGCATTCACTGCCTTCCACCTGCTGTGGAATTCTCTAATTCTACCTTGCTATTGCTTGTTGTTACTGTCCCACAGTTGTTCTTCATCAAATGCATCAAACAGTTCTGAACTGGTGATGTTTTAGATATTTTTCTGCCCCAGTATTGGTATCTTCCTTGGTTCTTTACTCTAGTTTCATATTCTTTATTTCATAAAATGCTATCACAGATAAGATTTTTAAATCTAGCTGCCATGATAACAGAGGAGACAAAGACATAATGCCTGGTAATAAGATAAAAAAGATTAAAGAAGTAGGTGATTGTCCACTATCACTCTCATTCCACTGAGAATGGTTGAAGTTGGAAACTGTCACAGTAGACGAAGAAAAAGTATTGTAAGTGGATATGCAAGCTATGTCTGCTAGGATGCTTTTAACTAAGTACTAGAAAATCAAATGAAAAGGGGTATATTTACTCACTTTTTATTACTCACAGATATTTGGCCACTTATTTTCTTACATGGTAAGAAAATAGAGATAGGCAGTATCCGTTGTTGGTTAATTCAGCAGTTCAAGGTCTTTGTGAGGAACCCCAGTGCTAGCACTACTGGTATTTCTACTCTAACTTGTTCAGCATGTCAGCGAGTTCCCCTCATGTTTACATGATAGCTGCAGCACTTCCAGGTGTCACATGCAGATTCCATGACTTACATTTAGAAAGAGAAAATTTTTCCTTCCATACATGTTATTTTTTAACCAGAAACCTTTTCCAAAAGTCCCATGGAAGTTTGCTCATTGTCCATAAACCAGACTTGGGTCACATGCCCGTGACTCAGCTACTCACAATTATGGTAAATGAAGTTACCATGATTGGCATGGGCCAATCAAATTCTTGTTCTGGATTTTGGGAATTCTTGAAATCTACATGGGTTTATTAGGGAGAGAATTGGGAATGGCTATTAATTAGGCTACAAAATAAGGAAGAGCTTTTCCCCTCCTCATTAAAATGGCTAAACTATCTTAGAACTGGCATGGTAAATTAGTGCACACAGTTTCGTAATCATGTAGTGAGTAAACAGTTGGCAGTGTGTAGCATGTCCTTGCTTATTTTGGATGTATTCTGTCCTGAGATACTTTCAAAGCGTGGGGTGATGGTTCCTAAATGACCATCTCTCCAAAAGAACCAAGTAACATGTGGATCTGCCTGGGGACACAAGCAGCTAAAATTGGCTGGGGTCATGCAATATGCATTGAGTTTGGTCAAGAGAGGAAGTTAATCATAAGTTCAGGCAGGATGTAATTGACTCAAGACAAAAGAATGAATGAGACTAGGTCACAGTAAAGGATCTGGATAATACCCCTAACTTAGCTGATGCTTTTTCCATTCTTAGCCTGTGTGCATTATCTAATAGATATTTTCTTTGTTGCCACAAAGTAGCAGTCCCTTTGGTAGTGTAACAAGATTATTCTACCATAAAAATAAAATAAAAATAACAAAGAAAAAACTGGTAATGGTAAGAGCAGGGGTGAAACTTCAGGTGCCAAGGATTTTATTTTCTTAGCATGCATTTTAATACAAGCGCTGGGATGCCCTATGACTCACTAGGGGCGGTGAAGCAGGATGTTCGTGCTGGCTGACAAAATGTGAGAATGGCAAGACACCTTAATTAAAGTCAGAAGCAAAATTTACAGTCAGGAATTTATGAAAATTGGGGTGCCAAGAAGCCTCTTTATTTCTCTCTTTGTATCTGGCTCTCATTTTTCATCAAACCCAGGATAGGAACAGAAAGTGTCAGTAAAAAGAAAACTGTTCAGCTGCAATACATGCATGGCATACTATGAGTAAGTAGCTACAGTCGGTGATAAATACTTTATAGGGGAGTATTCCTAGCCAGTAGTCAGTGAAATAGGTCTAAATATTAGGCCTTTGAGAAATGTCTAGAAAATGCCCCCTTTCCTTTGGTGAATATAATAACTACAATACAGAGGGACCTCCTTTTAGGTGGCGGTAGGGGGTGACAGTGGGTTGAGTGGCAGTTTATCTTCTGAGTTGGTTCTAACTCCTGCACTATATTTTTGGATCAACGATCTAACTGACCAGGCATCATTAAATTTCCTTGAAGTAGAGGACATATCACAAGAAGCAGAAGTATTTAAACCCGGGCATAAGATGGCATAGCGGAGAATTTAGACTATGGAGGTGACAGCTATCACGTTCTGGAACCCTCACTGAGACTTTGCCATAAATCACCCACATGACACCAACTGCCTTGACTTATGATCCTCTGAAAGAATGATGTTTAAAATAAGATACAATTTTATGTATCAGAGATTATTATCTATTTTGTTTTTCTGAGTAAACTGCTGCTTGTTGCTGACAATGTGCCAGGATCAGACATGCCATCTGTAAAAATTTATTTTTGGCTTTCTATCCGATTACATTCTTTTTTATCATCATTTTGTGAGTGCAGTGATTGTACCTTAATCCCGTATTCATTTATTTTTTGTATCTTAATCCTCTATTCATTTATTGTATACTCCCCTTTATTTCAGAAAAGATTGAAGAAAGATAAAGTAACAAATTTATGTATTTCAAAGACAATAAAATCTCTCTTATTACTAAGGTTGAGAATTTTTAAAAAATGTAAAATCTGTTACATCACTTACCAGAAATTTTCTAGGTTCTTTTTCATTTTCTTTTAAGTTTCCCATGCTCTAATTATTGAGTTTGGACTGTTTTATAGAACTGACAGATCAAATATCAACATTTACAAAGGATCAGTCAAAATTCAAAAGTATCAGAGGTCATAGGTATTCACACATTTTTAAGGAAAAGTCCCTCTAAAACCAGAAGAGACTTGAAAATTTCAAAAATAAGAGTGTGTTATCTTCTACATAGTCAGAAAGCCAAGAGGAGCTGCAAAGTTGGGAATTCTTTGTGCATTTTTATTGAGGCTCTTATCACACCATATTACCCTTGTGTGTTTACATAGCTGTCTGTTTTTATAGGTCTGTAAGATGAGTGAGAGTCCATATGATATTAATTTCATATTAAAGACATCCATATCACAGAATCACAGTGCCTGTCATTGAGTGGTTGTTTACTAAGCACATGTTGAGTAAGTGCAAGTGAGTCGGGAGATCATTTGTCCTTTTTGAACACCGGGAGTTTTGCTACAAGGAGACATGTTTTTCTGTGTAGACTCACTGAAGCTACAGGCTGAGGAGATGGCAGACAGTCTCTACCTAGAGGATGCATTTTCTGTTGCAATGAAGTCAGACTTGCAGGGGGTGGAGTGGCGGGTTCCTTATCATACTCCATAAGCCAGATGCTTAAGTAGTTAGCTCATTGCCCTTCTGTCTGAAGAAGATACTCAATTGGGAGTGAAGCTGAGGCTTGGTTCTACTTCATCCACTTCACATCCAGAACCTCTCAATGTGGCATAATGACCATCACCGACAGTAGCTCTTTTGTTGAACTCTTTGCTCTGAAGTCTAATAGCATTTACGTTGCTACTTTAAGTTGTAGTCTCACATTCTGTTCTCATAACTAGAATCCCCGAGATAAATGGCCTAATTAAATATACATGCATTTTCCTTTTGCCAGAAGACAGCCAAATACCATTCCTTCACATCTGGCTAAGAACACAAGTCTTTCAGTTTCAGAAAGAAATGCATTTTGTTCTAAAATAATACATGGCACCTATGAAATCATGTAAGATGTAATTTAAGAAACACCAGCTCAGTATTATAACAGGATTTTCTTATCAAGCTCTCTCCAGATGCTGCAGCTGTCACTTAGGCCATGCCAGTGTCTGGTGTCAGGCCAGTGTGATGCAAGTTGGTTCCACTTGTCAGCCTTTCAATTTCCCAGCCAGCCTCCATTTTAAAGGGCATATTAGCATTCTCTTAGCAATCTTAAAGATGTGTCATGGCTCGACTTTCAGCCCGCTTTGTTTCTAAGTCACAAAGTATAATGAAATACCACTGAGCTAAAAGGGATTTTATTGTCTATATGTGACATCAAATGCTCTAATCTCCGACCAAAGAAATTGAAGGATTTTACAAAGGTTGCTCCAAGAGACCCACTGCAGTATAGCATCAAAGAGAATGAAAGGGGCTTTAGAACACCCTGGATTAAATAACAGGTAGGGGTATGTGTTCCCTTACATATTTGGCAAAAACCCATGCCTATCAGGGGAATAGAAATCATTTTAATGGAAGTCTTTAGAAGATTACAGAACTGTGAGAAGAAGTAGAAAAATCTGAAAACATAAATGCACTCTGAATTAACTTATTTTATAGTAAAAGCACTCTGTCAACTATTAATGGCAAATCTCGAGCTTGCCTAAAATCCAGATGTTTACAGGTCAGCATCTTCAGATTCCTTTTGTCTGGATGTGCTGCTGCCTTAAAGCTACGTTCAACTAAAATTTTGTGAGAGACGTTTGCTTAAGATAAATGGGAGTCTCAAAGAGACTGCTAGTTGCTAGTAATATTTAAGTTTTAGTCATAACTACAAAATCTATACAAAATTTAAATATAAATACTATCAAGATTTTTTAATCCTTTAGAGAGTACCCTTTTTATTTGCTCTATGTTATCTTAGATACTCAGAGCTATACTTTCTTTTTCACCCACAAAATGGAGATGATACCTACTTCACTGAATTTTTCTGAGGGCGTAGAATAGCTAAACCCTTAGCAGGGTGCCAGGAATACAATAGGTCCACTACAGTCATTGGACTTTCAAACACATACATGAACAAACATGTACATATATATACACATGTACACATATACACACATGCCCTTTATTCAAATCTGCAACAAGAAAACTTACCTGCAACTGGTTCTGTGGGTCTGGTTAATTTTGAGAGTTAATCTAAATTTATTTAAAAATCATTAGGATTCTGAGTTGCATTATGAAGAAGCAGTAAGTCTTTGTCCTGGTGAGAAAATAGGAGAGCTCTGTGCTTTGCCTTGTAACATAATCAAAGTGAAGTTCCAGAGCCGGGATATTATCAGATCTGTAACTCCCCAGCCCAGCATTGGAACAAAATACATGCCCAATATACAGAGCCCATAATTGCCTATTGCTCTCATGTGGTCTTAGAAGAGTACATAGCATCACATCTCAAAGGGATATAACAAGGCAAAGGGAGATTGGAACAGGTTGTGAAAATAATTGTTTACATATTAAAGAGTTAGAGAGGAGCCGTTAAATTACTTTTGCACAATCACGTAGGTATTCTGATCTGTGTTTTAGAGAGATGAGTCCCTCAACTGCATCACAGAAGCCCCAGAGTAAGGGGAAATTAGTGCCAAAAAAGGTATAGAAGTAGTTAGAATACGATTTTGTCGATACGTGTTTATTACAATGTCTATGTAGGAAAATAGCAGAAAGTAGTGGTTAAAGGCTTTGTTCCTAAATCCTGGGTTTGAATCCTGGTTCTTCCCTTACTAGTCGCAGGAACCTGGACAAATTGCCTAATTTCTCTGTGACTGTGACTCGGTTTTTGTTGTTGTTTGTTTGTTTATAAAACATTAGTAATTACATTATGGGATTGTCGTAACGACTAAGTAAATTCACAGACATGAATTTCTTGGAATTCTGCCTGGAGTATTGTACACCCTCTATTATTATACATTGCATCCGGGCACACACTAGAAACTTCACATGACTGACAGTGCATCACTTGCCTTGGTGGAGAGGTGGGTGGGTAGTTTATGCCTTAAATCGGTGGGACACAAATCTAATTTGTTCGAGCTCCTTACACATTGTACCTATCCCTTTTCTGTTTGCAGCTTGAGATCCATGTATAGTCATATGACAGGGTAGATTAATTAACCTTCAGGTTATGAACCATGGCGATGCCAATGGTATGAGCTCGTTGGTAACATATAGGGGAAGTCACCCAACCCCTCTATGTCTCCACTTGGTAATTCTTGTCTCTTGGAGTTGTTTGGAGGAGTAACTGGTATACGTATAGGAAGGTGCCCAAGAAATAAGAAGTGTTCAATTCTCTCTAGTGGAATGTGAATTTCACGTTCATTGTAAGGGAAGAAAAGGAAAACTTAATACTAAATGTGAGGCAAATGCACTTTTCAAATATAATAATCCCACACCGAGGGAAGTTATCTGTAGTCTGGTTCGGGACTCCACGGCCCATTTCTCCCCTCAGCTGGGCTGTCGCCCGCACGAGCGGCCCAGGCCCGGACTGCAGCTGCGCCAGTGGCTTGTCACCTCTCACCAGCAGTGAGACTGTGGGCAGGCTCTCTCAGCGCCCTCCTTTAGAAGCCATAGAAAATGCCTTCCTTATCATATTTTTAGGGTTATGGTGAAGACAAAATGTGGCTTCTTAAAGCTCTAAACATATGTGGGATTTTTATCCCTGGGGTCAGTAGCTCACCACCAGGGTTCTCGGTCAAGGTAAAAGTGTCTTCCTGCCTTAAGAGAAGAGAATTGCTTGCTTCGGAGTAACACCAGGGACGTGGTACCAGGCCTCAGTTGAACTTCTTGGCCCTTTTCTTTCCCTGCTGTGTGAGGACTTTTGGGCAAATAAGTTCATCTCTCACACTCACATAGACCGTCTGGAAAAGGGGGACAATAACGTCTACCTTTGAGAAGTGCATGGTGGATTGCTCTCATTCAAGTGTCAACCTATGAAAGTACTAAATAGCTCAGAGACTTGATTTCACCATCACCCTTAGTTTTTGGTGCTTTATTTTGTGTAGGTTCTTCACTTCTTCAGATGCAGATGATCCGAAGAGACAACTCTGTTTAGGAAGTTATTGAGGGTTTAGTGCAGGTGTTTATAGCATTAGAGTGTCGCACATAAACCCCACGACGGCGGATGTCCACACATATGAGTAAGTCAGCTCTGTCAGCGTGTCTGGTTGTCTTGGCAAGCATGGCCTCCGTGTCTTGATAGCATTCCAAGTTGTCTTGCCTGGGGTAGACTGAAGCTTCTTTAATGTGAAGGTCTTCGTAGACCCAGTTGTTTATTTTTAATAGTATTTTTTCAACTACTCTGAGTGCTAAAAAGTAGTTCATATAATGAAAAAGTCTGTTTACCTCCTGCCCCAATTTCCATTGATAACCATTGCAATTCTTGAAGTTATTAGCCCTTTATTTATATTACTATTCTTTAAAATAACTATATGATCTCTTAATTTTTCAGTTTTAAATATTTCCCATCTTATTCCTACTATTTAATCATTAGAATTTAAAGTATACCTCTCTTTTGTCATCTGTCACATCCAAACAAATGTCCCCTTGATCTATGTATAACATATAGTTATAACTCACTTTTGGTTAATTCCGTATAGACAGGATTTCATCACCAAAAAGATATAATTTTTCTTGTTTTTCTTGCTAAGCTAAGCAATATACTATGAGCTTACTTTCTTTCTTGAAGAACTTTGTATTTTTTCTGCAATTATCCGGCTCCTTTATTTCCTTTGCCTGGCACTCCTCTTGTGCTAGTTTTCCACAAAGGCACACCTGTCTAGTAACCCGTCAGTCTCAATCTTTCTTGTTCCTAATTATACCCCAGAAACTCTTTGCTTATCTGGCCTAGTCTGCAACCAAACTGTTATCTTGGCTCTTCCTTTTGTGTCATTATTGATTCTCTTTACCTTCCTTCTGTATTTGGTCCTTGGTTCTTGGATCCCATGCCTTCCTTATTCTTGATTTATTCTGGCTCTTTCTTGTTGCTGAATACACTTCTAGTGTTCTCTTTCAACATGTCTGCCTTCCAGCTTAAAGACCAAGGAGTCATTTGCTTGCAACAACTAGTTTGGTCATTTGCAGGCAAACTGGGAAGCAGACCTAGACATGCCCATGACAGATACAGTATCTTTCTTGCAAAAGAATATTGATCTTGTCATGATAGTGACTGAAGTATTCATCAGAGTCTTCAGATTGTACCCGAACTGCTCAGTGGAACAGGCCCTATGTTGAAGATCTATAACTTAAATTTACTATAATTTCCCTTTGTTATCTTAATAACTGCCGTGTTCCAGGTTATCTGTAATTCATTTTGATTGTTTGAAAGAAGGTTTAGAATTTTTGTGTGATCGTATGTTGTAGGTATATTTAAAAACTATAATGAATAAAATCTAAAGCAAGGAGAAAATGTGAAACCTTATTTCTGTGACTGCTCCTGTTATGGCAGAACTCCAAGTTGAAACAGCTGACTATTAATAGCTAGAAAAAGAAAGGTTTTGTTAAAAAGCAATAACAAACCTACCAATAATTTAAAAGTTCAAGTTTGGAAAACTGTAAAAATAATTATTATTAAAGGTTTTTTATTGTTTCTAGGCCATAAATTTGGGACATTTAAAAAATATGAGAAGCTAAGAATAATGAGTGCATAGCAGCTAATAGTTCAGAATTATCTCTCAAATAGGATAAACAGCAGTGTAAAATTTGATTCAAGGATATTATTACCAAATTGCTATGGTGAATTATAAAACCAGTTCCATAAGAGCCTTCTGAATATAGCATTTACCTGGCAGAGATCTTTTTCTTAGAGTCTGTGTAACTAGAGGGCTCAAGCATAGGAACAGGAATAGATTCAGACTGTTTTTTATCAAAGAGGTTGTTCCTTCCACTAAGCAAGTCCGCAAAGAGCAACGGCTGATGTTCTCACATAGCATTCACCATTGTCACTCCACTAAATTTAACTGGAATGAAAGAATGGAGAGATGGTCACTTTATGCCGTCTCACAGCCTGAGGCCTTTATTAATGCAGTTTAATAAATATTTATGGAAGACTAACTGGGTACAGCCCTATGCTAAATACTAAAGATTGCCAAGATGGTAAGGAACATCTAGCCACTCCCAAGAGGCTTAAAACCTAAAGGGGCTGACTAATGTACACAAAGAGCTATGAGACAAAATAACCAAGTAGAGAATTTAGTCAAGTACTATGAGACCATAAAGAAGAGACAGTTTAGTTCTGACTAGGGAGTTTCAGAAAAGCTTTAAAGAAGAAATCAATTCTGTCTTTTGAATGATAGAAGGGTAATTCACAAGGGAAATAAATTAAGGAAATACAACTTATATTTATATTGACTCAGCTTAAAATATTCTTACAGAGGTCTTTTATTGATGTTATTATTATTGTTGTCACTTTATAAGTGAGGAACCCAAAAAGTTACTCTCTTAAATTCATAATTGTTATAAGGAATGACACAGTTGAAAAATCCCATCTGACGATGGTTTTGAGTATAATCCACTCGTGATGGCATGGTTGGCAGACCCCTAGAAATGCCAGCCTCACCAAATGTGCTTTTGTGTACAGGAGCAGAGTGTTTCTTTGATTCTGAATTACCTCTGTGATGAATCTGTGAGTTATTCGCCCAGTGAATATGGGCAGTGTACATGAGTGCTCGCAAGTCGTCCCCATCGCCTGGATGACCCAGAAAAATATTTTAAGAACACATATTCCAGCCCCCATCACCACTAAATACCCCTTTCTATTTCATCAGAAACACTGGGGTTTTAATAGATCGGTATTTCTAATTGCTCTTCAGGTAACTTAAGTTATCAGCTGAAAATGGAACACACAGTTCAAAAGAAGAAAGTAATATATTTTTAAAAATCACCATCCTTTTCCAGTATAAAACTGTATTACTTCACTTCTATATGTAACTAGTGTAATTTTTTTTTTTGGTTTAACAGGAGACACTGATCTGAAATCACAGATGACAATGACGTATTATTAAAAATTGGACACATCTGGTTACCTAGTCATTTCGGATAAGAATGAGCACATTTTTTATGAAGTATTTTTAATGAAGAATCCCCTCAAGCCCACAGCGTTTCTTCACTGGCCTGTTTCTAAGTATTACCGATGTTGTTACAATTTTAAGTTTCATGTAAACACTTTATTTATATATACATGACTTCTGTGATTAAAGGCGAAAAACAATTACAATGACATTTATGCTGTGCATATTTTTAAAAGCATATTCTCCTTGTTCTGAGTAGTTTGAGTGGTTTGCTCACCTCCATATATTATAGAACCTGTAATCAAAAGAACTGTTGAAGTTATTTGGAATAAGAGGAATGTAGAATAAAATATTTTATAATAGTTTATAAAAGTCCATATGATTTCATTCATACATGGGATGTAATGAACAAAATAAACTAGCAAACAAAATAGAAACAGACTCATAGAAAACAGACTGACAGCTATCACAAAGAGGGGGTTTGTGGGACTTGTTGAAAAAGGTGGAGGAATAAACCAAAACAAACTAATCTCATAGACACAGACTACAGAATGGCTGGTGATTATTAGAGCGAAAGGGACGTGGGGGAAGGTAGAAGAGGGTAAAGGCAGGTAAGTGGTGATGGAGGAAGACTTGACTTTCTGTGGTGAAAACACAATACAATATACAGTTGATGCATTATAGAAATGTACACCTGAAACCTTTTATTAACCAATGTCACACCAATAAATTCAATGAAAAAGGTAATAGCAAACAACTCACCGATAACGAGACTTCTCTGCCTTGAAATGTATTAGGCTCGGATTCACCCGTGGATTGGGAACTGGCTCTGCCAAACATAACCCTTGTGTGGCATTGCCTGAGTCAGTTTTTTTCTCTGATTCTCAGTTTCCCATCAGAGCCATCGGGTAGGTCAAATCAGGAAACACAGATTCCAAAACTTCACAAACTTTTAATGTGTGTTTCAGATATGATGATGATGAGATGTTGATAATAATGAGGTTAACACAGAGTTCCTTATCAAAATGTAAGTACAATAAAGAAATAAGTGCATACCAGAATTACACTTTTTTATGAACAATCACAAATAGTATCTAATCAGAAGTGGTTTAAGAAAGTTTATATGACAATTGTTTTATATGCTTCAAGCATGCAAGGAGCAAAATAGCTCACAGACAGAACTGGAAGAATGATCTCGGCTACATGTTTTAAAATTAAATTTTGTTCTGTATTTGAAAAAATCTTATTTTCCAATAAATAAAATATTATATATATATATATTGCTTGTGATTTCTAAAACAAGACAATAGCTGATATTTATTTGTATTGAATGATAAATCTATTTGTTTGGAAAAATAATTTAAAAACACCCGATTACAATTTTTAAACTTTGTTTTTATTGTTGGCACTATTGTGTTACAGATGTTCCCATTTTCCCTCCCCCTTTGCCCACCTCCACCCAACCCCATCCCCACCCCCTTCCCTCTGGCCATCACCGCACTGTCCTCTGTCTCTGTGGGATGTGCACGTATGTTCTTTGGCTAATCCCTTCACCATCTTTCATCCAGTCCCCCCTCCCTCCCCTCTGAGAGCTGTCGGTCTGTCCCATGTATCCACGCCACCACTTCTATTTTGTTCGTCAGTTTATTTTGTTCACTAGATGCCACATATCAGTGAGATCATGTGTGTCTTTCTCAAGTTTTGTTTTCATTGAGAGGACAGGGTTCACACATTCCTGACTATGGTGGAAGACAGATATTTGTTCAAATCCCATCTTTGTCACTATTCTTTGTGATTTGGCAAATTATGTTAAATACCGAAATCTTAAGTTTATCATTCATACTAACTAAAGTAGCAGGTTTATTAGAATTATTAACCACTAAATATAGGAAAATAACTCCTCATAACACATGGTCTTAATAATTACTCAAACAAGCAGTCAATCCTGTCTTTCCTTCAGCTTCATCAATTCTCAAATTTAGACATATTAACTATCATTTTGGCCTTAGGTGATTTTATGCTGGTGCACAATCCTGTGAGAAGATTATTCTGCACTCCCCAAGTACATGTTAAAATCTTAAACCCAAATACCTCAGAATGTGTGATCTAATTTGGAGACAGAGACTTTATAGAGGTAATTAAATTAAAATGAGGTCACTAGGGTATGCCTAAGCCAGTATGACTGGTGGCTTTATAAGAAGAAATTTGTACACAAACAGGGAATATGATATGAAGACACAGGGAGAAGATAACCATCTATAAGCCAAGGTGAGAGGCCAGGAACAGGTCCTTCCTGCAAAGTCCCCAAGGGAAACCAACCACGCTGACACCTTGGTCTCAGATTTCCACCCTCCAGAACTGCGAGAAAATAAATTGTGTTGTTTCAGCCACACAGTCTATGGCACTTTGTTACGGAAACCCTGGCAAATGAATACACCCACAAATGGGTACATTTAAAGACAGTGTCGGGGATGTTAAGTTTTGCAAAGCTTAGTCCAGAGATTATTGCAGGCTCTGCACTCATCTATCTCCTCCTTTACCCCTGCTCTGCCACAGCCTGAGGGACAAGGTACGTAAGGGCCTTACAACAGGAGGGAAGTGCTAGAGAACTGTCATTCCCTGGGGTGAAAGATGTGCAGGCAACACAAAAGGAGGGGGTCTTCTGCTCACAGAGAAGCTCTGTAGAACCAGCTCTGAAGCTCTGCTCACAGAGAAGCTCTGTTATCCTGGGTATGAAGGGATGCTATGCTTTATTCAAGGCTTTTTTCCCCCTTACTGCTGGTCACAGTGATCAGTCAAAGGGATTGATCGGCACGTCGGCCAAGCTGACAAGATGGGTCAAATTGGTGTTGGATGTGAAGAGCTTTTACTTCTCTGGTTGGGAAGTTGTGGGGATCTGGCACCAGTCAGACTTTCTAGTTGAGCTTTTCACCAGGGTGAGCCAGTCTCAAGTAGCAGAGAAGAAATGATGAAAGCTGAAAAGACAGAGAGAATGGATGGAATATAAATACCTTTGTTTTCAGTCTGCCACAGAGTAAGCTCTAATGCTACTCTTCTTGGGTTGGTAACTTAACCAAGACATTCTTCATTTCCACTAACCAAATATTGACTGATACAGAATGTATATATATTTTTGAAAAAATTAGAAATGCTAATAAACATATTTCCCAAAAATGTGTTTTAGTATATACAATAATATGGATATTTTCTCTATGAGTGGTGTTAATATTTACTTATTGTTGCATCTATGATCACATTCAGACAGGTAACATATATATGTTGTAAAAAAATTCAAAAAGAACTCCCTAAATTAAAAAGTGATACAAATACCATATGATCTCAACTTTAACAGGAACCTAATCAACAAAACAAACAAACAAGCAAAATATAACCAAAGACACTGAAATTGAGAATAAGCTGCTAGTGACCAGAGGGGAGAGGGGAGGGAATTTCAGGGGAAAAAGGTGAGGGGTTTGTAAGAACAATTATAAAGGACACATGGATAATAACGGGGGGGGGGACAGGGATTGGAAACTGGAGGGAGGTGGGGATGACTGGGGGGTTTGGCTGGGGTGGGGGGAAAAGGCAGAAAACTGTACTTGAACAACAATAAAAAAAAGTGATACTCCTTTCCTCTTCTCTCATTTCTGAGGAATAGCATGATTATCCATTTGTGTGTAACCTTCAAAAGGTTATGTCCATATATTTATGTTTTATATACATATAAAAACTATGTAATGTTTTATTTATGTATTTTTCATACCAATTTCTTTCCCAAAAAATGGGAATTCAGGATCACATTTTATCAAGTAGTATATTTTTAGCTACAAGTAGTAAAATATGTCACTTAAAGTGTCTTTGACATTGAGGAAAAATTACTAGTTTACACAATGAAAGTCTGGAAGTGACAACCTCCAGTAGCCTGGAGGCTAAGTCAGTGGCACGACGAAGCCTATAACTCAATGCTTCCTCCAGCATGTTTCAACGTCCCCTGTTGGGTTACAGGATGGCTAAAGCAGTTCCAAGAGTCACAAACAGACAGCATGTTGCTCATAAAGGAAGAGAAATGCATTTCTTCTCATACGTCTCTTTGTACTAGTAAGCACAGACTTTTCCAAGGCAGACTTGCCTTCCTAATCATTACTAAGAAGAATGTTTATAACATGAATTTTATTAATCATGTCCTACTTCCTCCTCCCTTGGACTTAGGAGGGGAACATCTTACCAGAAATTCCAGAAGGTAAAACCCTAAGATAATTCTGTCAGCAAGGATGACTAAAGAGTGTGGGACTTTAGTATTTAATAGTTGGGGGAAGCGTAACCAAAAATGTCTATACAGAAGAATTACACGTATGATACACAACCCTGAAACTTTTTTAACTGAACAATATACAATGTTTATATAAAATTGTTTCATTGTTCCAAATAGACATATAATGTTTATTTATTTATGCACTTTTAAATTGAGGTTAAATTCCCATAAAATAAAATTAAACATTTTATAGTGAACAATTCAGCAACAATTAGTATATTCACAATGCTGTGCCACCGTCATCCATAGCTAGTCCAGAATATTCCATGTACTTTAATGATGACCTATTTTCCCAAATAAACTCTTATTTAATCAGTCTTATAAGTAGAAAAATGTCACCTATTTAATTAAGCAGGTAAATGCCACCCCCTTTCTTCCTTAGAAAGAATTATATATTTATGAATAAAGCAAGCTCAACTAAAAACCTTGCCTCTGAGAAATTTAACTATTACATCAGGAAATTATTCTGGCATATTCCTGTGATTGCACAATAACTTATACTCTAGTTCTTTTTTAACTTTTTCAAAGTTTACAAATCTGTATTCATCTATTTGAATGTATTTCATATCATTCTAGTTGGCAGTTAGGATTTCGATGGCGAACACTAAAGGAATTACTCACATTTTAAAGTTGATAGCCATGAGGACTCCTATACTTCTGTGTTCAGTTAGCTGAACAGTTTGGTTGTTGCATGGTAGACCAGGTAGGAAAATATGCTGCATATCATATTTTTGAAAGGAAACCACATTTAATTCATCTAGTTATTTAGGTTGACTATGATTTTAGAATTTGATCATTATCATTTAATCTCATATTGGGATGTTTTCAAATCTGCTGTGTGGGCTAGGCACAGACTGTCCTCTTTGAACTTGATGTATGTCAAAAGGACTTTGTAGTTAAATATAGACTTGGGATTTCATGGCTAAAGTATATCTGCTAGAAAAAAAAAGTTTTCAGAGACAAATCATTTTTCTTTCAGAGCTTGGAAAAAACCAATTTATTACCAACATGAAATTATTTTTATTCCCATTTATTCTATTATGGTTGTCCCAACTTGTCCCCCTTTGCCTTCCTTCATCCTGCTCACTCCCCACTCCCACAGGCCATCCCCTCCGCCTTTGTCGATGTCCATGGATCATTCATACATGTTCTTGGACTACTCCCTTCCCCTTCTTTCCACCACCACCCCCTCCCCCTTGTCCTCTGGCAGCTGTCAGTCTGTTCCCTTTTTCCATGTCTGTGGTTCTGTTTTGCTCATTAGTTTATTTTGTTCATTATATTCCTCTTATAAGTGAGAAGATACGGTAATTGTCTTTCACTGACTGGCTTATTTCACTTAGCGTAATAGTCTCCAGTTCAATCTACGCTATTGCAAAGCATAGGCATTCCTTCTTCATTCTTTGTGCTGTATAGTATTCCATTGTGTAAATGTACCGCAGTTTTTTAATCCATTCCTCTGCTGATGGGCAGTTAAGCAGTTTCCAATACTTGGCTATTGTAAATAGTCCTGCTATGAATATTGGGATGCTATGGACATTTGAATTGGTGTTTCAGGATTCTTAGGGTATATTTCCAGCAGCAGAATTGTTGGGTCAAAAGGGAGTTCCATTTTTAATTTTTTGAGGAAATTACATACAGTTTTCCACAGAGGTTACACCTGACTGCATTCCCACCAAGTGTACTAGGGTTCCCTTTGCTTCACAACCTTGCCAGCACTTGGTGTTTGATTTATTAATGATGGCCATTTTGGTAGGTGTGAGGTGATAGATCGTTATGGTTTTAATTTGCATCTCACTGGTGGCTAGTGATGTTGAGCATTTTTTCATATGTCTATGGGCCATCTGTATGTCCTCCTTGGATAATATAAGTCCTATATAGGTCCTTTCCTCATTTTTAATTGCTTTTCTTGGTGTTGAGTCATATGAGTTCTTTATATGTTTTGGAGATTAAACATTTGTCAAACGTATCATTGGTGAATGCATTCTCCTATAGTCAGTTCCCTTTTCATTTTGATGATGGTTTCTTTTGCTGTACAGAAGCTTTTTAATTTGATGTAGTCTCATTTGTTTATTTTTTCCTTTATTTCCCTTGCTCTAGGAGATATATCAGCAAGAATATTGCTACAAGAGATATGTGAAATTTTCCTGCTTACATTTTCTGCTAGTACTTTTATGATAACATGACTTATATTTAAATCTTTTATCCATTTTATGTTTATTCTGATGCATGGTGTAAGTTGGTAGTCTAGTTTCACTTTTTTGCATTTACCAGTCCAGTTCTCCCAACGCCATTTGTTGAAGAGCTGTTTTTATTTCATTGTATGCCTGTGCCTCCTTTTTCAAATATTAATTGGCCATAGAGACATGGGTTTATTTCTGGGCTTTCTATTCTGTTCCATTGATCTATGTGTCTGTTCTTATTTGAGTACCAGGCTGTTTTGATTATAGTGGCCTTGTAGTATATTTTGATATCAGGTGTTGTGACTCTCCAACTTTGTTCTTTCTCAAGATTGCTGAGGCTATTTGGGGTCATTTATGGCTCCATGTAAATTTTTGAAGTGTTTGTTGTAGATCTGTGATATATCATTGGTATTTTAATAGGAATTTCTATCTCTTTCTCTCTCTGTTGTTTTCCCCCCATTTTATAACACATTAACTACACGCATTGGAATCACATTACAGAACTTGAGAAATTAATTGTCTCCATATTTTTGAAACTTGCTGTTTAATGTGTAGGAAAATTCATTATGGGAAAGATGAAAATGCAATTATTGAAAGTAAGTATTATGATTGTCTTTTAAAAAGCAATTTCATCTTTGGGGATGCTTTCTTATAGTACTCTGTCACTAACAGATGCTAATCTTTCAATACCATTGTGGTTTATTGTGAAATATAATAAATGACTAAACTTAATTGAGAGTTGAGGAAAACCTCATGTGTGGAAGTAATTTGAATTCTAATTAATTGGGAAAGATTTAAAATAAGTTGGAAAAAAATCAGTGAAACTGTATTTCCATGTGCTGTTATAAAAAAACATTGAACCCCATTGTGACCACCTCTTCAAGTCAGCTTGACAAATCTGCCCTAGGGTGGGGTGCACTCTAAGTAATCGATGTTAGGCACATCTGGATCCTAGTTCTTGCTCTGATATTTGTAAGATTTGTAAACTTGATACACACACTGTTCTGATTCTCTAAGTCCCCATTTTGTCTCCTGATGAAGAGGTTTTCTACTACCGCCTCCTTTCTTCTCAACGGTATTAAATAAAATATTTGTAAATAAGAGATAATAAATTGCTTAGGGCAATACCAGGCTAAGATTAGGTACTTATAAAATTCAAGCTGATTTATTATTTTTATATATACAGCATTCTGGTAGTAAGAATCATTTAGATGCTATTGATATGCATATGTATCATGCTATCTTTTAAAGTAAAAGATATTTTGGAAGAATAATCTGGACCTAGCATTCTCAATGGAGTGATAGATAATGCTTTGCTATGATTACTGGATTACTGGAGTGATTACGGGAGTGATAGATAATGCTTTGCTATGGCAGTGATTCCTAAAGTCTCCAGGATACTTGCTTGTGTGCATGAAAAAAATCCCCAAATGACTCTAAGACCCCTACTCCCTTTCTCCATCTCCTCCCCAGCTCCAGTTAATCACTACCTCCAAGCAGGTAAATTTTAATTTTACCCTCATTGGATTCTATGTAAACTTTACTTCATAATTCAAGTTTTAAAAGGTGAAGAAAGTATTTCAAATTCACTTAGTCTCTGAAATGGAAATTTTACCAAATCTTAGTGATTCATTATCATCACCAAAATAATGTTTTATTTTATTTGCTATTTATAAGATACATTAACATTGACTGATAGTCCTAATTTTTTATGGCAATAATTCATTTGTTTTTCAGTTACCTTTTTTGAGGAGCATACAGTATATACTTCCTAATTATTTATAAAAGGAATTTACACATTTGCTGTGATGATTTTTCTCACTGTCTCTGATAGCTGATTTCCCTTTGGTTTTCTTTTCTCGTTGTTACATGTATGCTTATTCATTTGTATTTCTATAATTCCTAATATGTATACAAGAATGACTAGTCAGTGATCTCACAAAGAAAGGGTTTCAATAATTCCTCCCATGTCTCTCATTTTCTCTTCATTTATTTTTTTGTTTTAGTGTTATGTTTTTATGTAGCAAACATAAAGGGGTCAAGAATTAAATGTATAAGAAAGATTGAGACTGAGATTTTTATAAAGGAATTCTTGCTGTTTTTGTCTGTTTTTCTTCCTTCCCTCATCCCTGCTACAAGCCCATTGAAGCCAGTGTGTCAGGAGGCTGTGGGCCCGTCTAGGAGAGCTAACATTCAAGGTAACATTCAAGGCACTTTTCCTTTGCTCTGCTTGACCTGCAGTTAGACAATTGTATGGAGGGTCATTTCCTGAAAATTTGTCAGGATCTCAAATTCAGTACCATCTATGATTGCCAAATGTTGGCCAGTTTGACCTAAAAGTCACAGAGAAGAAGAAACAGATTGTTGTTCAAATGATTCCGGAGTTTTTGAAGACAACCTAAGGACTCTGAGAATTAATGCTCCGGCAATGTTTAAAAATCTAACAACCTTTTCACGTTATATCTTCACAATTTTTAACATTCTGACTGCTTGTATATGAAATAAAATAGACAAAATCCAACTTGCAGTACAGGGAAATAAGGAGAACAACTTTTTATAGGGTGATACTGTAAATAAAACAGTCTCAATGGTATGTTATTGCTCACTGTCATATTTTAGTTTATTAAAAGATTTTTGTCATATTTAGGCATCAACAAAACCTTATAAAGGTGACTACATGATGGAAGCATTTTAAATAACACTTTGTTATTTTAATCTTTATTTTCTTCTTTCCTATTATTTATGTGTTGTTAAGAAAGCTTTCAAGACACATATTGAAAATTTTTCTAGGTAGAACAGAATAGTACAATTAAAGTTTTATTTGGATTATTTTTGTAAAATAGTATCTGTTTCTACACTCTATACACCTTAGTTCAAATTATGCGATAAGGTTCACACAGGTTTCATTTTAAAAAGTCCATTGCAGGGAAAAATGTGACACAGTATCTCAGTGTCTACTTCTGACATTTAGGAATGGTGGAATTGTGATAATGTAGAAGATTAGATCCAAAAAGCACCTCCTACATATTCTTGTCTAACGATTTATAGATCAGGAAACCATTATAGAACAGTAAAATGACTTGCTACCTCAAGAAAAAAAAAATCCAAGATTACATCAAGATAATATTTATTGCAGAGATATTAAATGCCAAGAACTGTATTTATACTGTATTTTTAAACTTGGAGCAATTTTGTGAGTTGGTATTTTTTCCTTGCTTTATATTCAAGACAAGGTGTTTTCTTATATATCAGTTAGCATGTGGTTTAAACTTATTTTCTGGTATACATAATAAAAATCAATAGATATTATTTTTAGTAAATGAATGAATAAATGAATGGATTTACTAGAATGATTTCAATATACTCTCATATTACTGTCCCTCCACACCATAGGAGCTCCAATACATATTTATTTGTTCTAGTTTATCTCATTCACAAAAGCTTAATTGGCATGTATAACCTTAGCTTATCATTTTCTACTAAGATTAATACAATTATAATGGCAAATGGCTTTGCTGGTAAAGAAATGACCTACAATTATACGTTATTAAATATATATGTGCAAATTCCAGACCCATCAAATAAATGATGCCTTGGTCTAATTAACTTTGATTTATGCTCTATGTAGAAAATGACTATAAGTGGGCAGATATTTAAGTCATTATGGTCTTCATATTATTCTGAAATGAACAGAACTATGCATCTAATTGCTCACAAATGCAGCTTCTCCTTTGTTCTAAAAATTAGAATATTGAGACACGTCAAACTATTTTGAATGGTTTGCAACCTAAAGCACTGGTAGAGAAAGACAATTAAATATAGACTTGATTACATAATTTTAAAGTTCAATTAATTACTAAAATTAATTTTCGCAGATAATTTCTATAATATGAACTGTAAGTATATTAAAAATCAAAGTATTTTAACAGTCTTAATTATGTTGAGGTTATTTCCAGTTCTACTAGTAATTAAATCTCTGTACCTACAGGACTACTTAATTCTGCTTGTAGGTGTTTATGTGGTAAACAAAATTTGCAATAATTACTTTTCATTCACCTATTGAGTAGGCATGGAAACCCTCTAGGTGTTTCTGGTAGTTGGTATTTCTAGTAGGAGAAATGGTAACAAGAAGCAAAGAGATAGTATAATACAACCAGGAAGAGAGTAAATAGCTGTCAAATGACAAGCCTTTATGCCATTGAAATGTAGATCCGGTTTGTTTGTTCTTTTGTTTTTTTTGAGAATAGACTGGGGTTTTTCTAACATAGTAAAATCTTTGTAAAAATATTATACAGGACACTTTTACAAAAACATCACAAATTCCTTCTTTGCGTTTTGCTTATTAAATTTTATAGGATATAATTCAAAGAGAGTAGCTTGTATGGAGCTGATTTTGTAGCAGTGAATTGTAATACATTTCCAGTGCACATAACACAAGAAGATGAATATTTATATTGAAGGCAAAATGTTCTGGGTTTTAATGCTCTCACTACTATTTACTAGCTGCACTTTTCTCTCTCACAACCTCAATTTTTCAATCTATAAAATGGGGATATCGTTGATGTTTATATTACAGAATTATTATAAGAAACAAAGAGTTAATTAACACTTAGCATTTACTGTGTGCGTAGTAGGCACCTTCACATAAATCATCAGTCTTTCTTTTAGTCTCTATATAATAATGTTCAATAAGAATTATAATTCATATCATTTTCAAGAAAAAATAACAACTTTCTCATGTTTACATTGTTAAATGTGATAAGGAAGAAAACTCCTCAAAATCAGGGCTACTTATTTTAAAAGTCTGTGCTCTTTACACTATACCAAAATGTTAATATTCCATGAAAAAATATCTAGTGTACAGATAGCTCTCATCAACACTTGAATATTAAGTGGGTGCAAGAGCTTTTTTTGCACCTAATGCAAAATTAACCCTCTTTTTTAACCTTTTGTTTCTCTTTTAGCTTCAGCTCAAAAGCAGTACCAGAAAAGTACACTGTGCATGTGTAAATATTTTTTTTAGTTTATGATCTAAACTAGATTCAAATGAAAGCATTGAACATTTTTCTCTGGGCACAAAATGACTGAACTTCCATTTGATTCTCAAGTAGCTCACCAATAGGGGGCGCGAGAGCACTATCACTGTCGGTGCTTGTCCAGTGTAAGAACAGTTCTTATCTGACATTCTGAAGACACTTAAAATATCATTATGGCTGGCTTTGGTATTTGCAATTGTTACACTAGAACTAGTTACTGAAATTACTGCATTAATAAAGTGCTGTAACTCTTACAATGTTAATGAATCAAGCATTTTGATTAGCAAGGCATGTGCAGGGGAAAAAGTTAAGATTGGTTATTCAAATGAAAGTAATTAAAATGAACACAGAGCTGAAAATGAAAATGTGACACACATAAATGACCCTATTATTGCAAGATAAGAGAATGCTGTTCAGGCAATTTTACTGTAACTGCTCAGACCACTAGTTAATTGTCTGTCCCTGCCTTCTCATCCTTCTCACTAGAAAAAACTTTTTTGCTCTGCTATTATAATAGGAAAAGTTTAAAGGAGAGAATCTGAAAAAGTTTGAGAATGACTCTTAAGAATAAATCTCCATTCAAAGACATCTAACAGTATACCACTTGTTTTTTATTCATGTAACGTCAAGTAGAGAATTGTCTCTCCTGTCATTTTCCATCAAATGCTGCTGGCCAGTGTGTATAATCCCAGCGATTGAGCAGGGAGGTTGAACTCAGCCTGCTCCCTGCCTCCCACACAGACATTTGGGAGTCCTCAGACCCTTTCTGAAAGCTGTAGAGCTCTCTGAATATAACTCATACTGTACGCTTTTCCTAAAACCTGCCAGGAAAGACATCTTTTTCTTAAGAATGGAAGGACAAGAGATGTGACATTTCCCTTGTGAGTGGAGCAGGGAGGAACAAGGTGAAGAGCCAGACTTGTGGGTTAAAAGGGCAAGGGTGAATTGTAAATTATGCTGTGCACTTGCCTTTGGTTCTCAAAGACTCCACTCCTGCCTGCAAAAGTCACTTCTTCACTGCTCATACTCCACATTATCGTCTGTGGCATTATCATGAGAATTTGTCAGTCAAGCCAGGTTAGCTCCACCTCTTTCTGTCCTATTTTCTGGGAGTATCATAACACTGAGTTCTGGCCATGTTAACCTTTTACAACGGAGTGGCTGTTGCATGTTACATATATGTTGAGTATTACAGCACGCAGTGTAGGACATGGGTTTCTGGTCTTTAGACCCCAGGATAGAGACAAATGGACTGCAATTTTCCCCTGGGAATAAGGCATTTGTGTGGATGTCTCTGAAATCTTCCGTAATTGGTTCAAGCCAGGGTTTGTCTGTGACTTGATGTTCACATGACTTAAAATGAATCATCACTCTAAGGGGTATTAGAGCCCTAAGATAAGATTGGATAGGCTTCAGATTGAGTAAACAGTGGAGCAATTGCCTATCCTTTCTCTGCTGTTTCCATTACCAGTCTTTATTTCCCTTATTTCTGCTTCCTTTCCCTGTTCTGCCCTAGAAACTATTTTTCTCTCTCTCTTGCTTTTCTTTTTCATCTCATATATTTGATCCACCTCAACTGAAATCTATGTTTCCAGACATATTAGGACTAGAATGTCAGAACTCAGTTAAAGAACAATTATAATAGTGTTGGCAGGCAAATCTTCCTGATTGGTAAAGGACACTAAATATTGTGTTCAGAAAGTCTAAATTTTTGCCTCAATATTCACTTTTTATAGATTTACAAGTTATTTCTCAGTTTTAAATAATTAAAGTGAAGTTCCCACTGCAACTCTGCCCTCAACAGTAGTGATCTGAGCTTGTTTTGACCATCGTACTAATGGATTCTCTCTAATCCATTCTCTCTTGTCCATTTCCTCTTGTGACCAATAGAACTCATTTGGTCCATAGCCATGGAATTGAGTGATGCTAACTGTCTCATATGGCCATTGAACTTGCTTGACTTCATTTAACCGCACGCTCTGACCAGCTGAGCTAACAAGCCAAGAAAATCGAATTAGATACTATACAGAGCTCCTGGTTAATTGTATTTACCTCTTTTGGGCTCTTCATTATAGCTACTTTCACCAATTACTAGCTTTTAAAGGGTGTGGATAGAATCTATGCAGCTCTTCTTCATTTCATTACTTATGTTAAAAGTATAGAATAGAATGTATTACTTCAGTTGAGGCAGCAAAGTTATGAGCATGTATCGGCTAAATTATGGAGCCTGGTGTTCTTTGTCAGAAGCTGAAGTAGCACATTTCAAACATCCCAAGAGGAAAACTACTGCATTTTTGGACAAAAGGGATGATGAAAAAACAGTTCTTTGATCCATTTTCTGTGTACCTCCTTTTCAGTCTTTCAATTTCACTTCTGCCTTCAGTTTCTACTTTACTTCCTACTGGGATATTCGTGCTTTCGTGCAACCTCTGGGTTGCAGATGAAACCTGACTTCCAAATTTGCTTAATGACCTGGCACCCTGGCATTATATCTTGAAGCTCAAATTTATTGCTGTTGGAAATCTGACTTTCTGAGTAGCAGGTCCAAATAACAACAGTATATCTGTGATTCTTGATAATTAATCCAATGTTCTACTCATTAGGCAGCAGGGTGGACAGGACCTAATTCTTTCTTTGCCTAAATTGCCAGGCATGGATAATAATAGTTTTGCTAAATTTAATTTATTTTAATTAGTTAACATTTTGACATGTATGCATTTATAAACTCCCATGGTATTGACTAGATTAATTTTTTATGATGAACCATAATGTCAAGAAATATTGTGGCTTAGATATTTAAATAGACTGACTTGGAAAGCACTGTTGGAATCACTTTGCAATGTATTATTTAGATGTTGGCTTTTGAGGTTGAGAGGAGTTGGTAATTATAGGCTCACTGAGCGCCTATACCATTTTACATTCTATATTCCATGGGTTAAGACAATTTAGTAGATAATTTAGTAGATTAAAATAAACACAGTATTATAGTTGATCATTTTAAATCATCCTATTATTGAAGTTATAGAAGGGGAAGTTTCTCCTCTTTTCTTTTTTTTCCAGATACATAGAGATTGTCCACTTCAACTTCGTTTTACACATGGAAAAACAAAAAGAACGAAGAGAAACCAAGAGGCCTAGAGAGAGAAGGATAGCCAAAGGAACTTAGTGTTAAGGTCAAAGGTAGAACCCATGTCTCCAAATGTTATACTTAATTTTGTCCTTCCAAAATGCACATGTTGAAGCCCAAACCCTCAGTGTGATGGCATTTGTGTTTTGAGTGAGGAAATTAGGGTTAAATGAGGTTATAAGGGTGGGCCCTGACCCAATCTGGTGTTATTATAAGAAGAGGAAGAGACACCAGAGATCTCTCTTTCTCTCTCTGCACATGTACAGAGAAAATGCACTGAAGACACGGTGAGAAAGTGGTCAGCCATTAGCCAGAAAGAAGGCCTTCACCAGAAAACAATCTGCTGGCACCTTGATCTTGCATTTCTAGCCTTCTGAATAGTGAGAAAATAAATTTTTATTGTTTAGTCACTCAAAACCAGAAAAGCCAGCATTCATGCTGCCTGCCACTTGCGGGACCTGATATCTAGAGGTAGGGATTGAATCTCAATGGGTGCTTTATTCAAATGCAGCCATAGAGATTGTGGGTTTGTACCCTAAGAGACCATATTAAATTCCATTTTAAACTGACCCTTTTTATAAGGAGAAGAAAAGTGTAGATAGATAGGGGTTTGGAATTCAGGGGGAAAGTTAATCAGATAAAAGTTGCAGCATTCTTTCATCTGTGTCCTGAGCGGTGGTCTTTTATCTGTGCCCTAGGTGGTGGGCACCTCACCCTGGAGCAGAATGGCTCAGATGCCATCTTGATTGCCTGCAGTCCACCTGAGCACAAAGGAGGAACTGCTTATGATCTCCTGGAGTCAGGGTGGGTCGTACCTTCAGTTCCTGAAACAATAGCTTTTTATATACACTGATTACTATGCTTATTGGCTATTACCTGAAACCAAAATTTTTCCAACATTGGAGTCCCCCATCATACTCAGTCATAGGTGTTTGTTATAGCAGACAGAGCTGACCCATACAGCAAGTTTCTGATCAAAGTCTTTTGTCTTCTGGTACCCCATACTACTATTGCTGTGGTTAACAAAAAGCACGCATTTCTTTTGCAATGCACTTTATGAGATAGTTGTCACAAGAACAGACCACATCTTAGCACAGGAAAATTAACTTTAAAATCAAATGGTGGTAGTCATGAAAATGTTAGTCAGGTGTCAGGCCCCTCTTTTGTCTTAGAACCTGGCATAGGCATTGGCATGTAACTGGTGCTAAATTGCCTTGGGCCTCTCTTCTTTCCTCTTTTTCTTCGTTTCAAAGGCACTCTCAAAAATAATTGTCCCTTTATAACTTTAACTGATGAATTCCAGCATATTACATGCCTGGAAAAGGAGAGCTGTATCTCCTTCTCTTGTCCATTTTCCATGCAAAATTCTTACCAAGTTCCTGACCAATAAGACCTGGAGTCTAAGAATAATGGACAGTTTAAAAGTGAGGAAAAATAGCTCAATAATTTAGAAAAATTCTTTAAGCATAATACAAATAAAAAATATTTTTCTTACAGAATACTACTAATATACATTCCGCATCTTTCTGTGCTTTGTAGATTGTGAATTTCACTGAAGGCGTGAGCACGATATGGACTTGGACGGTGAAATTTTAGCAATATTTGCTGAATTACTTTTCTCATTTAATGAGTGAAATCTCCGTGGTTTTGATACTTGTGTAAAATCCATACTTTAAGATTTCATTTAGAAATAAAGTGTCAACAACTACAGTAAGACCAGAAATACTAATTTTACATCCCATTTTCTCCACTGTTTCTGACATTTGGTTTTTGGTTCAAAACGACAGATCTGGCTTGGGCAAAAAATTCCTAACCTGAGTTAGAATGTGATTCCATTTAAATTACATTAGGAAAGCCATACTGTCTGATTAATTTTATCTTATGATGTCCAGGTATTTGAGTCATAGAGACTGCATGATCTTTTGAGGTTCCTTTCAGTTGTGAAGAAATAAAATGCATTTGAAGCAGGCTGGTATGAAGTTAGGCAGATTCTTTGACAAGTGGAAAAAAGAGAAACTCAGACAAAATATTTAAACAAAAGCAAACAATCTGAGTAATTTATAGCCAGCGAATGAATCACAAGGCTTTATCTTCCCTAACCAAGGACCCTTAGGAGTAAATGGCTTCCACATTCCAGACTGTCCTGGGGCAGCCCAGCCTTTGTTCTGGTCCCTCTTTGATGCCATTGTTAAAAAAATAAATAAATAAATAAATAAAGCAGAAAATAACCATGACCCCTTTATACACACATTTTGTTAAATCAACATATCAAAGGACATACCTAGGAAGCTAATGAATATATTGTTAAGACCCTCCCCCGAGACCTCCCCTAGGATTCCCACTGGCTAAAGAAAGATAAAAAGGCTCTTTAGAGCGTGATTGTGCCTTGTATCTCTGCTCCCTTGTTCTTAAAGTCTAAGGGTCCCCATAAGATTTAACCAGGGGAGCAATGGGCAGTGGCAGCTTATCCTTGGCTTACCCCCTGAACCTGTCTCCAAGGCCGGCCTTGGCTCACTTTTTTAGTGTGACTTCTACTTCTCCATGAGCCAAAGCAGCCTTGCCTAGGCTCACTCCTTTCCTATAATGTTTCTAAAAAACCAAAGGAGCTCAGCCTAGGCACTCCTGTGGCTTTTTTTTACCTTAAACCCTTCCTTTGTTTCACTGCCCTCAGCTTTAGTAACACACTCTCAAAATCACCTGTACTCGAGTTATGAAACCTTACCTACACAAAGACAAGAACCCACACACTACGAACCTGTGTGAGGCAGGCCTACTCTGGGCCTGGTTCCTGCGTTAACATTTCTGCATGAACTCTTTCTTTGATTCCACTTGAAGTTCCAGCAGGGGCTATCTAAGGGTCCACTATACCCAATAGGGACATAGTGAAGAACGTTAGAACTACTGAAGCAAAATACTCTAGGAAATTTAACAGCAAAGCTATCTACGGTATATATTAGTAGGTTAATGGTGCTAAATTAATTTTTTAATTTCATAAGAGCTTTCAACAGAGCTAATTGTTATAAGAGGAAAAACAGAGTATATAGCCTTTTATTGGCATAGTTAAGGAGTTCTCACTTCTCCTTTATCTAGCATCTGTATATGGTATTTGATCCTGCAGAGGCAATGTACCTAGAGAATGCAGGATATATTCTCTCCTTTTTATTTGACCGGGGACTTCACAGTATATGGATAGCCCACTTCTGTCAGTTGAGTAAATGGTTAAAGAATATAAAGAAACAACCCTTACTTTGCTTTACAAACCTCTGCCTAAGGGATCCTCCTTCTACCACATTTTATCTTGCGCAGTGACTCTAATCATACTGGCCTTTCAGGTCCTGAAAGACATCAGACCTATTTCTAATATTGGCTGTTGTACTTTTTCTCTCTCTGAAATGCTTTTCTATCAGACCTTGACAGGGCTGCCTCTTTTTATTTTAGGCCTTAGCTCAAAGGTACCTCTTCAGTAAGTCTTCCCTTGTCACCTGTATCTAAAGAACTCCTCTTCCTCTCAGTTTATCTTCATTTCTCCATTTTATTCAAACCATTTATCTCTACTTGTAATTATCATGCTTATATATTCAGAGAAACTTTGTGATGTTATTGTTGTATTCCAAGTGACTAGAGTAAAACATAATATTTATTAAATAGTCAACCAGTGAACATCATACTAACTGAACAGTTATATGGCTATATACAGGAAAGATTACAGATGATGTGTTGTATGTTTCATTTTTGGCATCTATATTTGGATTATGTGCCTTCACCTTCATTATCCTGTCTGAACTTTATAGTAGAGGACTAGCTTTGCTTCTCTACAGAAATCTTCTGATAATTTCTTCATACTATGTGAGTTTCAGTTACATGTCTTAGCTTATAATCATAATTGTTTAAAATAGGATTGGTCATGCTCTCTGATTCTAAAGTTCTTTTCAGTTTGTTCTAAGAGTTCATGCTATTCCTGAAAAAAAAAAGAATATTATATGAGTGTGTGAATTCTAATATTTTTAAATGGACATGTACCTTATTTTTGTAGCTAAAAGATACAGTTGTCCAGTGGATGGTGCTGTCAATTGGAGTTAGTGCTGTAGAGTTTTGTGTCTATTTTTATTCACTTACTTTATTCATTAATCAGATAGTTATTGAATACTGACCATGTACCAGATACCTCGCCAGAAGCTAAAAATATTTTGAATAAGAAATACACACAGTTCCTGATCTCAGAGATCACAGATAGTGGAAAGAGAGAAAAATAACAAATAAGCAAAAATAAATATATAATTTAAAGTGTCTGATTCCATCAGCAATTGAACTGGTTTGAATGCCATGAAATGAAGCTCACTTGAAGATGTCAGGAAGAACTGAGGGACACATTTTAATCCAAAGTGAGAAGAATGAGAAGAAATAAGTAGAAAAATATTCAGTAATATTGTGGCATGAGACAAATACCATTTCTTACTCCAGTCCCTTATTTTTAGTTCATATAAAATTGAAAACCATTTTTGAAGCCAACCACTGAAATCATAATGGTCTTGCCACTGCTGATGTTTTCTCTTTATGGCTTTTCTTCTGAATCAAATGCCGAGTGAAAGGAATGTTTCTTCTCCAGCAGTCTGTCAGAGTAAGTTGCACACTGGAAGGTGGAATCAATTGTAAATCTGACAACATGGTAGAATGTTGTTAACTTTAAAATGCCTTTTAGAGAGCACAAGGGAGTTCTGAATGGTCTAATCACTTTTTCCAGAAGGCACCTGTAATTCTACTAATTTGCCTCTGAGGAAGTCCATGAAAAGAGAAAGAGAACATACGGCTCTCAGTAGCTGAAGTGGGTGAACTGCTGTTTTGCACTTGTTTTCTCTTTATTCATCGTTTTGCAAGAGGAGCTATAAATCGGTTAGTAAAAAGGATGCTTGAAGTCTTTGATTCTATTTGTTTTTCTGGGAACCTGTGAAGTTTTGGATCATATATCCCTATGTACAAAGATTATCTGGAGACTTAGTGATGCTTCAGGATGAAGCATCAATATTTAATATGCTAAAAGATTTTAAAGGCTAAAAAGCCTTTGTGATAAAGCCCTTGATGTTTCAGTAGGATTCTGTGACACGCAGCACCGGCGATGATGCTCGGAGTGCTTCTAAGGTATGAACCCAAGTTCCCGTTCTGGTGACGAAGTAAAACAAAACAAAATGAAACAATCGACACGGTAAGGTGTGCACACATGCACACACACACACGTGTGCATGGGTAAAATAACTTTTATTAAAGCATTTTGGACAAATAACATTAATATTCATATCACTGGGCTGAATAAATTTAAATTAATTTCTGGGAATACATATTCTGAGAAAGTAATTTAAAGAAAAAAAATGTTATATTCAGCAAGATATCCACTGTAGCTTCATCTATAACAATAAAATCTTGGAAGTTATCTAAATATCCAATATTTAAAAAAGTAAATTTTGTTGTAAAATCTCAGTGTCATATTTTGACAGCCATAAATAAAATTGTACAAAATATAAAACAAAATTGGGAAGTACTTAAGCTAAAATGCTAGTGATAAGAAAAAAGAGATAATCATAAGGTTTTCCGTTCCTCACAAGTTACTGTTAACTGGATGTCCCACACAAGTCTCCAATGCAGCCTAGAGATTTTTACCCCTCCGTTGTTCTTTCTGTGTTCTTTGTCCTGATGAACCTTGTCAGTGTAAACACCAAACTGGGAGTCTAGCGCCCTTGGGGTCGTCTTTGCTGCCCTCCTCCCTGACAAAATCGACCTGTTCACTCTCCATTCCCACAACCTGTACCAGGCTTAGTCGGGTCCTCCTCATGCGCGACACGCTGCTCAGAGTGGCCACCCGATGTTTCATGTTGACGCCAGCGGGTGCTCCCGTCCGTAGGTAGCGTATTCCGCTGAAACGCAAGAGAGGTCGCGGCAGCGCTCTGCTTAGAAGTATCAGCGGCCTTCCAGTACAAATGGGACAAGTCTCAGCTCTGTCTTATGTGGTGAATGGTGACAAATATGGACGTACATATTTTTCCTCCAATGCCTACTGAAGAATTTATGATTGAAAGGAGCGTTTGAGACTTTCTGTAATGAGAATAAAGAGTTCACAAAACAGGGTCTGATGTGATATTATAGTTCTGGAGTGAATTGCCCACGTAGAAAGCTTTGACACCCTAGTCCACCTAACCCTATTTTTGAAAAAGAGAATTACAGAATCTTATATTTTGTGAATATATGTGAATAGAGAAAGGTATGAAAGAATACATAGAAAAGATTATTAACATTTCAATTTTATATGAGCTAAGATACATAATAAATTATACATATAAAAGATTATTAACATGGGTTGTATGGGAAGATTTAATTGTTTTTTGAATTTATGTTTCTGTTTATTGAATCAATGGTTATGATAACATATGGTGATTTATTATCATTATCACTATTACATTTATTTCACAAAATATTTTTGATAAGAAAAGCTTAGAGTGCAAGAAAAAATGCAACTCCTCTGGAGAAAATTTTATGTGAATGAATTAAGGGTGAGTTGCAAGATAAATTCTTACTTATCTCCTAGAGCGCCTAGTTTAATTCTCTAGAAGAGGAAAGAATAAAAAGATTTTGGACAGATGTTCTGTGCAGAATAGAGAATGTACTTTTGGCTGAATTATAAATTCAATTATAGCCCTTTTTCTCAAGTACCTAGTAGATGCTTAATGGACCAGGAAAGTTAATAACTTTTAAAAAAATTATTATTGTTTGGAATTCATATGTTATTCATATTAAAGGAGAAAATAATTTTGAGAAGGTTGTATTTTCTTATCTTTAATGTAAGAGACAAAGTACTGAGAGATTTTTGCCTGCTCAGCACTGGGCGGAGAAAGATGGATGTAAAAGACCACAACTTGAGTCAAATAAGACAATCACAATAACCTTCAGGCCTCCTTGAAAGAGACAGGGGAAAAGACACTTTCGGTTGTGCTTAACCTCACGTAGAGAGAGCCTGAACATCTGCTCCTGGGGAGCCTACAAGCAAGAATTGATTGGTGCACAGTTATCTTTTGAATCTGCATATGGATTAAAACGTTTAATCAATAGGTATTGAATAAGTAATCCCTATGTAGTCTGCTAAAGAAGAAATATGTTGCTGGTGTATTTTTTAAGAAAGGTTAAGTACTGTCTTTGTCAATCACTTTCAAGAACAATTAAAATTTTAATTAACAGAATCCTGCTTTATTTGGCAAGAATTATAAGCATTCATTTAGGAAAAATGCCCCATTTACCAGTTATTGCTGAGCATGTGCTGGCAAGCATCGTGAAGAAAAGAAGCAGAGTCAAACTGTTTTCAGAAAGATGCATCATTCAACTTTTTGTAATTTTTCTACTATAACTTTGTTTTTTGCTTTAATAAGTTTTGCTCTTTTGATGGCCTACTATATGTGGTGTTGAGTATAAAATGCATAATTACTATGAAATAAAGTGTCATTATGATTCTCATTCCATGATTGATATCATTCTGTTTTGAACCAGTCTTGTATATTATTTTATGGCTTATTTCTTCAACCTCTTGATATTTTATAATAAGACTAATGATAATGAACTAAAATAAAACTAATAAGCAGAGAATCATTTTATAGAGCTGGAAAATGCATGGTTAATTTGGTGACTCTGTAATAGGTAATTTATACATTTCAATGGTTGCTCATCTAAATTTTTCTAAATACCACCCACCAATCATACCATTTCTTTGCCTTTCTCTTTAGTCTCTATTATTTGGATCAGTTGACATGTAGCCTCAGAAACATGTAGGGAACCTATCCACACGGCATGGTGAATGTAGCCCAGCCCCTGATTCGGAAAACCATGGAGGAGCGAGTGGGCACACAGGTGCCGAGCCCATGGATGGGTCTTCCCATGGGGAATCAGGCCTGCATTGTACCTAGGCTGCTTTGAGTCTTGCTTTTTGCTAAAACTCCCTTACCCTGAATTGAGGCAGCAAATATTTACTGAATATCTTTAAAGTAACTCCCTAAAATCTGTGCTAAACCTCCCAAGTATGGGGTGTAACCATCCCTTTTCTTTGAAGTAATTAGCAACATTCTTTCCTTTGTTTTCTGTAAAAGGTAACTACCTAAAGTGAACCTGTGCATAGTAAATGAGGACCATCCTCAATGTCAAGTACCCAGAAAAGCAGTAAAAGCCTGTCCAGGCAGGGGTCAGGGCCCTCTCTCACTTAGAGAGCAGCCATGCTGTCCCTTTTTCTCTGCAAGACTTTTGTAGTCCATGTGAATTTGTTCGTCGCAGCCATGACACATGGACCCCTCCGGCCGGAGTCCACATCAGGAATGGATTTCCTTTATTCAACCTTCTGAGGTTCCTCTTATCACCTGTAGCATCATCTGTGTACTTTCACTCTACCTGTCATACAAGGGGTGGTGATTTTGGTCTAGTTGCTATTTTTCTCCAAAGATGAATTCACAATTTTCTAATGGCATTTATGAAGAGACAACTAGATAACCAAACATACTGTTTTTACCACATATGTTGCTCTTTGTTACTTTTTGCATTCTGGAATCAGTTGCTTTCTATCTGAAGACGTCTTTAAGTGTTATGTCTTTAGTGTGGGTGTAGCTGGCAAACATTTTCTTAATTTATGTTTGCATAGGGATTTCTTCCATTAGCTTTAAGATTTTTTCCATATTATAAAAGTAATTCATATTATCTGGTAAAATTTGGTAAATTCAGAGAATGTTAGCAAAAATATCACCTATAAATCTAATCACCAGGAACAACCAGTGCTAATATTTTGGTATATTTCTTTCCAAATTTTCTGTCTATGCACATAAATTTTTATAGTATTAGAATATAGCTTCATATCCTGCTTTTTAACTTAATGATCTATGGAGACATTTTCCCACAGTGTGAAATAAACTCTAAAATCTGATTTTTAAGGGCTACAAGGTATTCAGTCAAATCAACTTATCAATTTATAAGTTAATATTAATTTATTTAACCAGTCCCCTATTATAGAACTTTTAGGTTGTTTCCAGTTTCCCTGTTAGAAATAACACTGCAATGAACATCCTTTACGAAAATCTCTTCTCATGTCTCTGATTTTTTCCCTATGCATTTTTAAAAAATTGAGTTTATTGGGTTACATTGGTTAATAAAATGATATAGGTTTTAAATGTAATCTATAATATATCATCTTATATTGTATTGTGTGTTCACCAGCCGAAGTGTAGTCAGCTTCCGTTGTCATTTATCTCCTTTTATCCTTTGCTGCCTGCTCCCCTGCTTTTCCTCTGGTAATCACCATACTGTTGTCTGTGTTCATGAGTTTTTTTTATTCTGCTTAGTCGTTCACCTGTTTCACCCAGCCCCCACTTTCCTTTGACAGCTGTCAGTCTGTTCTCTGTTTCTATGAGTCTGTTTCCATTGTGTTTCTTCATGTAGTTCATTAGATTCCACATATAAGTGGAATCATAGGATACTAGTCTTTCTCTGACTGGCTTTTTCACTGAGCATAATAACCTCTAGGCTCCTCCATGCAATCAAGAAAGGTAAGATTTCCTTCTTTTTATAGATGAGTAGTATTCCATTGTGTAAATGTACCACTGCTTTTTTATTCACTCATCTACTAATGGGCACTTTGGCTGCTTCCAAATCTTGGTTATTGTAAATAGCATTGCAATGAACATAGGGGTGAATATAGGCTTTATTCTTTTGAATTAGTGTTTTGGATTTCTTCGGTATCTTCCCAGAAGTGGAATCACTGGGTCATACGGCAGTTCTATTTTTAATTTTTTATAGAAACTCCATATTGTTTTCCACAGTGGCTGAGCAATTTGCTTTACCTTTAAATGATATTTTATTTCTGGGTATTGTATGTGAGATTGCCAGTTTTGTTGGATTTTCCCCTCAGTACATTAAGAACATCAATTGATTATCTTCTGGTTTCATCATTTTTCCTACAAAGTCAGCTTTTTATTCTTGCCATTGCCCTTTGACCATAATGTATCTTGGTTCTTAGACTAATTTTAAGATTTCAAAAATAATTTTTATTTTTTTCTCTGTCCTTTATTTGCTCAGTCAGTTGTAGTATAATGTAGCTAAGTAACTTCTCTTTATATTTATACTGCTTGGGGTTCTCAAAGTTCTTGTAACTGTAGGTTGGGGTCATTCAATGGTAACAGAATTTGGAGGGCACTATTTCTTCAAAAGTTACTTTTTCCTATTCTTTATCTTTTCCTCTTCTGTGACTAAAATTGCACACGAAGTAGACCCTGCAATCTTTATGCACAGCCCATTTTTTTCTCTTCATACTTAAATCAGGATGTATCCTACAAATGTATATAGTCCAACTAATTAATCTTCTCTTAGCTTTGTCCACTTATTTAGTTCTTAATCTTAGTTACCATAAATATTTTTTAAGTTCTAGAATTTCCATTTTACTTTTTTCTATGGATTTTGTTCTCCAGTAAAAATTTCAGAATTGTCATACATTTTCTACACCTTCTTAGAGTTATTAAAGTTAATAGCTGATAACTTCCACATCTTTGTCATTTATGCTTGTTTCCTACTGTCTTTATCTTGGTCCCATTTCTGAATACCTTTCAACTTTTGCTTAAATTTCAGATATTTGCATGAAAAATCAAAGACACTATGGATGATGTCATCTTCCTGCAGAGAAGATTCGTCAGTCCTTTGGCAGGATGCAGAGGAGCAAGGAACCCCAATCCAACCAGGGACTCAGTTTCCTCTATGATGGGTTGCAGTACTCATAATCATTGTTCTCCCTCCAATTTCCCCACTGCTAGTGTGCAGACCCCTAGAGTTTTCCCACTGGGTGTCTGAGGATGATGTACTACTCTCTTTGCTAGGACTTGAAATACAACTTTTTACTGTTATGCAATGCGGCATGACAGTCCTTTGCTTTATAATTGTTTTCTCCCCCCTTTTTTATGCTCTTGTCTTGCTCATCTTATTCCCAAATGTCTTGTGGAGAAAACGGATGCCAAATTTGGGCTTCTGTCTTTGAGCCTACTGTCTCTGTGGGATTTTGGTGCTTCAAATGTAGGCTGCCACAGCGCTGAAGATTTCATTTTTTATCTTTCTGTCTATGTAAGCTGCATAAAGCCCAGTTGTCTACATCTTAGTAGAAACTCGTTGCCTGACTTGACCTCACGTTCTCTTGGGATTATTTGAAAATGTCCTGAGAGGAAAGAGGGAGAAAATTGAGATAATTTCAGTTAGCTTCATTTTAAGCCCTAATTGCTTTGGCAATTCCCAATATATTTGTCAGGGTTCAAGGGGTAGACCACCACCAAATATCTCACAATGGCATATCGATTATTTTGATTTAAAGTTATTTAAGAAACTGCCAGTGCAAGACCACTCTGATCTCTCTCTCTTTCTCCCCCATCCCCCCATCCTATTCTTCTTCACCACCCTGGAAAGCAGACGTAAGTCTGTCTTGGGGAAAGGTGCACTCCTTGCACCTGGAGGCTATGGAAAGAGCCTTCCTTATCACCAAGTTAGGGAACTGATGGCTCAGAAATGTATATAATGAAAACATTGTCACTTTTGTTTTAGTCTTTTACTACCCAAGCCCAAACTTTGTTTAGATTCCTCATTAATATCTGAAATTAAATTTTTTTGTCCTGTCAAATTTTCAGAAATATATTATTTATTTATCTAAAAAGTATAAAAAGCTTTCTGCTTTGATCATTTCTCAGAGTATCATTTATGATCTCCCATGTGCAAGGTTTATATTGTTTTTTCTCTTGTTATTTGGTCCTGTGCCAATTTTATTATTAGTCCAGCCATCAAAACTCAAAATGGGTAGAGAAAATTTTTCCCTCACTACATATTCAAACAAGCTTTTAAAACTTTATATGGCTTTCCTTCTTTTGTTGTTAGAAATATTAGTTGAGTAGAAACTATTCCATCATGGCTGAAGCAGAAGTCAATATTCTGTACTATTATTTTGGAGAACATAACTGTTTCTATATTTTGAATTATTTTATCAATCTTGTTTGTTTAAGAATCTGATAAACTATTCTTTTTAGTGCTCAGTCTCTTGTTCACTGACACACAAAACTGAGCAGGTGACTCCGTGAAACTCTGATCACGTGGCTTGTGCCGGCCACTTTCACTTGTCTAGCCCGCCTGCAGTAACTGTAGTTCTCGTTTCTTTGTATTGTTTACTTGAATTCTTTTATCTATCACTCGTGGCTATTTATATTTTATTAACTTTCTAAGTTGTTTTTCTAGTCTATGTTTTATTATATTTACTTTCCTTTTTACATTTTATTGCTTGATTATGTTGATAGATCATCCATTCGGAGATAATTTGTTGCATTTGAGAGACCTAAACTAATTTTCTAAAAATGTAATTTGTTGCCAGTTATGCTACTGTCATTAATTTAATATTTTTCTTTAAAAAAACATTTTATTTATTTATTTGTACAGAGAGGAGAAGGGAGGGAGAAAGAGAGGGAGAGAAACATCAATGTGTGGTTGCCTCTCATGGGCCCCCTCCCCCCCTGGGGACCTGGCCCACAACCCAAACAGGTGCCCTGACCTGGGAATCGAACTGGTGACACTTTGGTTTGCAGGCCCAAACTCAACCCACTGATTACACCAGCCAGGGCTGATTTAAAATATTTCTATCCAAAGGTTTGTGATGCTGCTTTTATTATTTATTATATATTAGAGCTTATATTTTGGTGACACTTATTTTTCCCATTAATCTGTCCTTTCTTTATTAGGATACTGCTATATATGCATTTAGTATACATATTTGGAAAAACAGATTCTTCCCTTTATTTTTTAGGAGTTTTTTTTTTATTTTTAGAAGTATAAATTTCTTTGAATTTTAGAATACATCTCCCAAGTTCTTTATTTCCACCTTTTCTTCATAAAAAAAATCTTTGGGGGATTTTTCATTAGAGCTACATGGAATAAAACTATGGATTTACAATTTCCTATAATTGATATATTTACAGTACCAAATATTTCCTCTTAGGAATATAATATTGATACTGTTCATTGGTTTTTTATTGATTATACCTATTTCTATTTATTCCTAGATATTTTATATGTTCATATTATTAATGGCATTTCTTTGGCATTATATTTTATGAGTTAGGATAAGATTTTCTACTGAATAATTTTAAAATATTCATAATTTATTTGGTTACTTTATGTTCTACTTTATTTTTAAACTTCGTCATTTTTATTTAACTAAGATTTTATAATTAAGCTCTAGAATCATACTATTTGTGAATATTAGTAACTTGAAGATGTTCAGATTATGAGAAAATGACAATTTTACCTCTTGCTATTTAACAACCTTTTTTAAAATTTCTGCTTTAGATTTTATTTTTGAGCCAAATATCTTTAGCATTAAGTATAATAGTTAATCACAGTTTGTTATAAATATTCTTCAAACAATTACATATATACACTTCAAATCTAATTAAAATATTTTTTCTCAGCAATAAATACTGGGTTGGTTTAAATGACCCCTAATGCCTTTTAGCTAATCTTCATCTTATCCGTAACTTCAATTAAGTTATTAATGTGATGATCTATCTTATTAAATGTCAGCCCTTTTAAGCTTTAAGCTTTTTTCATCATGTAATAGCTCAATGATAATGGCGACTTTGAAAAATACACTACTGAAGGTTGTTTTATAATTTTTGTTTGACTTTTACATTTTGTCCCTAAAAATATCTTGTTTGTAACTTACCTTTTCATGCTACCATTGTTAGTTCTTATAATCTAGTGTGGTTGTTATAGTTGATAGGTATCGAACAATTCCTATATTCTTGAAAAGCTTATATACTATCCATAACTTACTATTTGACGGTATTTACAAGTAAAATCATCTGAACAAAAAACAAGTTTTTAAAAATAATCCCTTGACAGTTTTCTCAATTTTGTTCCTTGTTATTGGGACTTACTAACATTTTTTGCCTTTTTTGAGGCAATTTTGGTAATTTCTAGTTCACAGAAACTAT
This sequence comes from Desmodus rotundus, assembly GCF_022682495.2. NCBI lineage: Eukaryota > Metazoa > Chordata > Mammalia > Chiroptera > Phyllostomidae > Desmodus > Desmodus rotundus. The sequence continues at coordinate 29,474,679 of NC_071388.1, read as the reverse complement.
ACATTTCACTGAAAATTGTATTTTATTGACATAGGGAATATTTTCTCAAGTATTACATTATGAAGAAATCTGTTTCATTTTAGTTATCATTATGCTCTCTAATCTTTCTATTTGTCCCATTTTTCCCTTTGGACATTATGTTGATTAAAGAAAACACACCAGACTAAAACAAATAAAATGTGTCCTTAATCTTGACCGAAGAACTTCATGAGACTTCGTATGAGGATAGAGAGCACAGACTATCCTCGAGTCCTTCAGTGATATCCAATATTGATAGATTCTTCTTTTCTGATATGGAGCTAAGTTAGATTCTTGTGTTTGGCATCTCACATTCATCTTCATTTCCAGTCAGTACAGTGCTTGGAGAAGGGAGAGTTTCTTGTGCTAGGACTCTAACTCGGGCTGTATGAAGAAAGATCAGCAGCAGTGAGGGTGATTCACGCAACTCCTGGAGTTCAATACTCCCAGTACAGAACTGCTAAAGAATATTTCAGAGGCCTATTTATTTCTAGATCCTTTTTCTGCTGTCAATAGTGTATGCCTTAGTGTTGTATATTTGAGCATCCCAGTGGTTCTCTTCTTGTCCCTGTTGCTAATCTCTCTTATTACTCTTCATCCAATATGGCAACTCCATTGTATCTCACCTATTTTGGTTTATCTTTATTCTTCTCTGCCTTCTCTCCATCTGTGTGGTGAGTTCAGTTCTGTTTTGCTGGCTGCTTGCCTTTATTTTCTCTTAAATTAGGACTATTGATATATTTAACCAAGACTTGTCATTGAGATCACATGGTTTAGGTTGAGGGGAGGCCTTTAGGTTGAGCATTCATGCTTTCTTACTCATGTCTATCCAGTGTAGGTTTGTTCAATCGCATCCAAATGCCTGTCAGGTTATTCCTTTTGCTGTATTTTTAAGACATTTTTTAATTTAAAATGAGTAATGAGAAGACAATGGGGAGGGTGTTAGTCTCTTGAAATCTCACTCTATGCTTCAGGAAATACACTCTAAAACCCATCAGTATTCTAAAGACTTTTCTCTCTCCATGTCAAAAGGTATAATCTCAGTGGAGAGGTGGAGACAGAAAATTGGGGACCATTATGGTTCAATAACAGATATTTTGGTCTAGGCTTATAAGTACAAAAGACAGGGAAAGATCTTGAGGCTTTTTTATGTTACAAAACAAAACTATTTACCAAAAAATAGTGTGCAAAGAGCACTGGGGACAGTGGTATTAACCACATTTGTGAACAGTGTATGGGGAGGTGATGGGTAATCAGGGGTACAATGGAGAGTTTGAGACAAAAGAAGACAAGAGGTCAGGAAGAAGAGACTGCAGAAAAGCGTTATAACCTCACCTTGTTAATCCCAGAAAACCTGAGTTGAGACCACATCCCCCTGACAAAATCGTGTTACTTGTTAAATAGATAAATAAATAGAAAATATAATACAAAGCATAAACATGAGATATATCCTTAATAAATGCTACTGGAGCCTGCCCAATTAAGTCTAACCTTAGAGATATTGGCTGAAATGAAGCAAAGGTTGACCATTAGAATTTTTGGAGCAGCTTCTCACTTCCAAGGACATCGTAACACATTGTACAGGATTTTCTAAGCAATAATATGCGGTAGGAATCCAGAGAGCACATGAATAATGTACCAAAATTCAAAAATGGGTGACATGAAGCTGGCAAAATGTTATTTGTTGTAATTTCAATTAGGCATAATATGAGATAGAAAAGAAAAAATGCCTAAGCTTCTGATACAATACCTTATTTTCTCTAAATATTCATTTAATTTATTAAAAATGTGAATTTTCTTTGTTCTCCAATATATTTATGTTGGGTTACAAAATCAAACATAATGTGGACTACAATAATTAATGATGCAGCCAGAGCAGAAACCAGATAAAATTGTATTTCTTCTTTTTTCCAAAATCATCTGGTTTGTACCTTATTTTTAAAAATTTATTTATTTATTTTTAGAGAGGGGAGTTGAAGGAGAAAAAGGAGAGAAATATCGATCGCTTGCAACCCAGGAATGTGCCTGATAGGGAGTCAAACTGGTGAGCATTCACTTTGCAGGATGACGCCGAAGTCGCTGAACCGTGTTGGTCAGGGTTAATACTGTATTTATTTATTTTTCTAACACTGTGTTTTTAATGTTTGGCAGTCATATATTTCTTTGAGAACCTGATGAAAGTCTTGGGCCTTAGTTTAGGAAAATATATATATAATATACAATTTTACGGATTTCACCAATTTTCTGAAACCTAGTCATGAATAACCAAAAAAGTAATGTCTGTTTAAAGGTGGCAAAAATTATGTATTTGTAAGATCTTCAATTCATAAATTTGCTACTTGAGACAATTAAAGTTGGCTCTGAGGTCTTAACAACTGAACTCAATTAAAAAGAAAGATATATTTTATGGGGAACCATTCCAAGCGTGGGAAATGTGGCCCAGCACCCACTCAGAAAAGCCAGTGGGGAACAAGGTTGGTGGGCAGGACCCACATCCATGGATAGGTTCTCCAGTGGGGAATCAGGTCTGCATTGTACCTAGACTGCTATGAGACTTGCTCTTGCTAAAACTCCCTCACCCTGAATTGAGACAGCAAATGTTTACTGGGTATCTTTAACTTCCTAAAATCTGAGCTACGGTTTCGACCATTTCTCCCTTTACATTTGCAAATATCCTTCTTTGATGTATTTAACAACATCTTCTCCTTTGTTGTCCGTAAAAGGTGATCACCTGTGGTGAACCTGTGCATAGTAAATGAGAACCATCCTCGATGTATGTGCCCAGAAAAACAATAAAAGCTTGTGCAGGCAGGGGTCCACTCTCTCTCGGGCTCTCTCTAGCTCTCTCGCCCTCTCTGACTTAGAGAGCGGCCATGCCATCCCTTTTCCTCCACAGGATTTCTGTAGTCTGTGTGTATTTGTCTATTGCCACCATAACACAGGATCCTGTGGGCCGGGATCCGCATCAACATTTAATCCAGTTCCACTGCTACTTGAGTCTTCTCATTCACTACTAATAGATTAACTTAAAGGTAAAACTGATCTAATTCATACTAAAAAAGAAAAAAGTAAAAAAAATAAGAATAATTTCCATAGGTTCTGAATAGGGAACAGAGTAAGTCCTAGGAAGTCCTGTGTTCTCCGGCTTCTCACTTACTCAGAAATCAGTCCTGGATGTCTATGTGAGGGCTCAGAGGTACCAGCCAAAATGCTACAACTGAGTGATCGGATACTTAGCTTTTTGATCTAACTTGTCGTTCCGCGTCCCATCTCAGGAGATTGAGCTCTGGTCCTGAATCCCTACTTCAAACAGTAAAGATTAACTTCTCTCCTTTGGAGATTCTGGAAATGACAGTGCCCATTTAACCCTCTAAAATGGGGATCTAATGCAGTTACAAGAAAAACACCAGTGTGTATGGACAGCACTGCTTCTGTGAGAGGCTATTTCACACATCCTGGTCAACGCAGAAAAAGAAATATCTGCTGAATTGATAAAGTCTGGGAACTTTTCCAACTACTCTTTTTTGGCTAGATATTTGGGGTAAGACCTCATGCAAACCCCCTCATAGGGGTGTCTCAGGTTGCTACATCACTTTGAGTCCCTTAGACATCAGTCACATTGGTTTTTAAGCAAAAAGTGTTGGGGGATCATCTCTTTGATACAGCTCCTAGGGCTTTGGGTGCCAACACCTCACCTCACTCCCCCAGGAGAAGGGCCTCTCTGGTGAGGTCTGTTCCTATGGTGTTGTCAGGCTGGGGGGTGTTTGTCTTCATTTTTTTTTTCTTTGTTTTATTTTTGTTTTTGCTAGACCCTCTCTCTTTCTCAATGTGGTCTTTTTATTCTTTGTTTTTGGGAGCTGTTCATCTAGTTGTCATATCATTCTCAGAGGGACTTAATTCCCACATAGCTTTAAATTCGGTGTGTCCATGGAGGGCGTTAAGTTTGGGGTCTTCCGATGCCACCTTCATTCAAGTAGAGATTATATCATTGACCTGAGCCAAAGGTGACTGTCACACACACACACAAAGGCTGTCTGTTATGGATCGTAGATAAAGGCACTGAAAATCCAATTTTGTTAGAAGTGGCAAGAAGAATGGAATTTCCTTTTGGTGAAGAAATCCCTGGTGAGCATAAGTGACCCTAAAACTTTCAGGAAGAAAGTCATGACTCAAACTCACTTAAGGGGACATTCTCTAAGAGATGGTAGAGTTTCTTATTACAGCCAGCTTCAGCCAGCTTTCCTGGTCACGAATGGTTCCTCATTCAGAGGCGCTGAATTTTTACAGCAAATGGTCACAGACACACCAGCCCATCTTTTCACCCATGCAACATTGTTATTCCATTTTCATTACCTGATAAATAACATTTAAATAAATTAGTATAGGAGGAAGCTAATATTTTTATCGCTTATAATATGTAACAGTAACCTATCATGAATGATCTCCTTCAAAACATTAACTATAGGACATAGGTCTCCTCTTTATTATTTTGATGCAGAAGCTGCACCTAAGAAGTTGGCCTAAATTCAGTTATTTTGGACAAAGTTTCCTGGAAGATAACTTAACTAAGGACTTGATCTGTATTTTCCAAGAAATGAGAAACTATTCACAGAATATTGAGAAAACCGGAAGACAAATACAACTTAGGCAGAGCATAGCCCAGGCTGGACAGTACCTTGAGAACTGGGATGAAATATGGAGATATAAAATAACTATTTATGGATCCAGAAAGAAAATATTGAAAAATTATGTTTAGTAGTGACTCAAAGCACACATTTTGAAATAAGATTGCCTACCCAGGAAGTGGGCAATCTATATTAACCACATAAGCTACAGCATTGATGCAGAGTCAGTGAGGGAAACAGCAAGAGAAGTAACTAAGGACGGCTACAGAGACAGATGAGTGGGGAGAAAGCACGAAGAAGGGTTCCGCAGGGGAGGTATCACATGGCCTTTTGTTCCTAGGGAGCTGTGTGTGCCTGTGTCAGGTGCTCTTCAAGGCTGTCTGGGAAGCTGTTCAATGGACAGTTTCTAAAAAGAAAAGATGCATAAATCAGTTTTAGAAATTCTTGTAAACAGATTATATAAACCAAACAATCTTTTTTTTTTCTGTAGAGGACATATTGCAGAAATCCATATTTATAAGATTTGTTTTTAACACCATTTTAAAGCTATTTAAAAACAAAGCCATCACCTTCGCTTATGACAGCTATCAGAGACAACATGCAAACCATGGTAAAGAGATATTCATACAAAAATATAAATTGAAAAAATAGATAGTTTAATATAAAGGAATAAGTTTTCAAGATGAAATTACATATAAAAACAATGGTGGGCAAAAGGTAAAGCAGGGTGCGCAGGAAAATATCCCCCCTGGAAATCTGACAACTCCCAGAGCTCCTAGTGTAATGCCTGACATGGCATGTGCTCAGTAGGTATTAGTTGGATAAATAAATGAGGTGAGGAAGAGAATGTCAATTTTCTCTAAAGATAAACCTTAATAAATCAAAAACACTGAGCAAATAAACATCTTTATTGAATCAGAATAATAACCTGAACTTGAATAATAAATTGAAACCTGCTCCAATGGAATATAATTAAACAAAAACAAAGCAAACAGTACAAGAGCGCTCAGTACCCTGTTTGTCACGAGTACGTACAGTTAGCATGTTTCCATGTCTCGGTTTCCTGGCATGAAATTAACACCACTCAGAAGACATTGAATCAATTTTCTTCTTAACCTGCAATGATCCAAGAGAAAAGAGGCCTTCCATGACATGATGCAGATGAAATGGAGGCAATGTTTTCTCCTTTGGGTCTGCCCATTCACATTTTTGCCACTTACTTTTCAGAGTTTTATGATAGGCTTCCTAAAAGTCAGAATCATGAAAATATCCTTGCATTAATGCCTTTCCCTCAACATCACTAACATAGCTGGTATTTTCAAAAGAAAATTTAGTAAACAATTATTGTACATAATTTTGGAAGACCACTATTCTGTAAATGTTTGCGTGCTCTTGATTCAGAAATTGCCTACTAAGAATTCATTCAAAGATTATTATAATGAGACTGATAATTAGTTACTATAACATTGATTATAATGACTGATAATGGGTAAAATGGATAAATTGAAATGCTTAAAAATATGTGGCCTGGTAAAAAGTATGCAGATAGATGGATAGATTACTATATATATTTTACATAGTATTGTATCTTATAAAATACTGAACAATTATTAAAAATGGTGTTTTACAGTGGTAGTGTTTATTCAGGTATTCATGATAGATATTATTAGGCATAAAGACTTCTTTAAATTGTAATTTTTGTGCATAAATGTATATTTTAACACTTTATATTTTAAAGATTTTATTTATTTACTTTTAGAGAGAGGAAGGGAAGGAGAAAGAGAGGGAGAATCATCAAATGGTTGCCTCCTGCACACCCCCAACTGGGGACCTGGCCCTCAGCTCAGGCATGTGCCCTGACTAGGAATCGAACCTGAGACCATTTTTGTTCACAGGCCAGAATTCAACCCACTGAGCCACACCAGCCAGGGCTGTATGGCTTTTAAAAAAAGAATAGATTGGGATACATCATAATTATCAAACTGTCAAAAGGCAACATGAGCAAATATAAAAGAATAACTAAGCACACTGAGGAACATGTGTATTACATTAAGTTAAAAAATACATGTTTAAAAAGTTTGCAATATAAGATATCTTGTTTGTAAAAAACCTATATATGTACACATATACAAATACAAGCATGGAAAATAATGTATGGTACAGAACATTTAAAAAATATTTTACTTATTTTAGAGAGAGGGGAAGGGAGGGAGAAAGAGAGGCAGATAAACATCAATATGTGCTTGTCTCCCGCACATCCCCTACTGGGGACCTGGCCTGCAACCCAGGCATGTGCCCTGCCTGGGAATCAAACCAGCGATCCTTTAGTTTGCAGGCTGGCACTCAATCCACTGAGCCACACCAGCCAAGGCTGCTACAGAATATTAATAGTGGCTATCGATGGTTAATTTTTACTTTTTTATTTTTGGTGATTTTGAGTATATAATAAGGCTGGGTTTTTAATATATAATAAGACTAAGCAAACATATTTGTAAAACAAACCACACGACAGTGAGATATTTTAAATGTGGGAGGATTCAGAGAAACATTAACAAAAAATGACAGTTAGTTAAAAATACAAGTCTCCGAGCCTCATGTAGTTCACCTGAAAGCCCTACTCCACTTCTTCCTTTTACACTATTTGTCTTTCTCCAAACATGCCATGTTCTCTCATACTTCTGTGATTTGACATTTACTAGTTCTCTCCCCCTATCACGTTGTAACTACCAAGGAAAATTCTTATTTTTCCAGTCTTCTTAGTGCTCCAGACAGTGAAATATAGGAAGCGCTCACTATATATCGTTTGCTTCATTGGAGAAATGAATGAGTCAGTATGTTTATGAATGGCATACAGAAAGATAGTTGGAATTGTGTTGATGCAGAGAAGTGAGGAGGGCATTTCAGAACACGAGAAAATGAGTCGATCAGGATTAAAGTCACAGTAAAGAGGAGCTTGCTATAGAAGACTTATATTTATAAATCATAAGAAATCATAGTTGGAGAGAGATGATGTAGACACTTATAGAAAACTTGAGATTCTAGAGATATTTGAACCTATGTTAAAAAAAACTCTTCCATTATCATTCAGAATCATCAAATGAAGTATAATGTGAGGAGCTTTTCTTTCAAGGAATTTAGTAGAAAATGAATCACTTTCTCACATTCAATGTTTGCATTCTTTATGTTTCTTTTGTTACATTTCAGAATTTTTACGATACTTTTTTATATCTGGCAATATCTTTCATGTTTCTTATATATTTCTACCAACTGATATCCATATATCATGCCCATCCACACCCACACCCACACACCCGTATATACATAAACCCTTTTTACATAGCAACCCTTTTTATGAAGGCAATTTCATTTAGTGATGGCAGTGATTTATAGTTACACACTCACAATCGATTGCTTCAAAACCTGCTCATAATCCTACAATATTAAAAAGAATCCCTTAACATTTACTCTTGATGCTCTTTAGAAAGCAAATATATTTCTGTTCCTGAATAAAACACTGGGTATTAAAGATTTAGATAAATTACACTGACTGCTGCCAGTGGTGTCCCCTGCAGTGAATTAAAAAATACATTTAACATGAGACAAGGAACAGATGTTATTTTTACAGTCATTGTTCAAATGGCTCCAGCAGCTGCATTTTCCCCAGTGCTCCTCTTTAATTCTTATAGAGAGGATGACTTATAGGTTCTTTATGTCTATGAAAGGATAAGCAGGGTGGCAATAGTAATGAAAACTCATAATCATATGTTACACTACCTTTATAAAGTTAAGTAACAATTTAACAATATGTAAGAGCCAGTTTAGACTTGAGAGCTCTAGATCAACAATGTTCTTTCCTTAACACTGTGGCACAGAGCCATGTGAATTTGCATGCTTTCTTAGTGAAGGTGGAATCTTTCCATTACACTCCACTTAGGAGAAGTGACGAGACAGAGAAGTCCTGGGGAAACCTACCTCATCGCTTCAGGGCTGATCTAAGATGTGTTAAGGAGCCTCTGTACTGCGTGAAGAGTGTCTTTCTAGATCAGACTTGAGAATGTGATGGTCACTTCCTCCATAACACCAAAACAGCACAGGCAAAGGTAGAGGCAGTCTCACTCATTCGTATGGTGTAATCTAAGTAGTGACACCTTTACCAGTTCTTAGTTGGATTTAAGAAACATCAACATTCAAGGAGAGTAAGTCTTTTAATTAGCTTAATGCTTATTAGTAAAGGATTGAATAGGAATATTATTAATAAGAATTTGTTTCCTGAATAAAACTTTTCTTCTAATATAAAGTAGGTTATTAAATAAAAAATAAAAGACAAATGGTGTAATGAAAAGAACATGACATTCTGGCATTTGAATTATAATCTGCCACTTAGTTGCTGGGTCATATCGGGAACTTCCAAGCCTTATTTCCTTACCTATAAATCTTGCATAAAAACCCATACTTTCCAGGGCTGATATGAGGATGGAATTAGGACAATTCACACATAATCTAAACAAATGAGTGTATTTATTTCCTGCATTTGCCTTTTTACTGTCTTTCTCACCATAGTCTGCTCATGACAGCCCCTTCATTTTCCTTCAGACCTTTCCTTTGCCTGGAATGTCTGCCTCCTACCCTCTTCTTCTCTTCTCCTCTCCATTTCTTCTAAGTTGCCACCTCTGGTTGATCCAGATAGAAAAAGCCCCTCCCCCCCTTTTTTTCTGAACTCTTAACATCCTCTCTTCTGAAAGCTTGCGGGATTTTGCAGTCTTGGGGATCAGGGGCTGTATTACATTCATCCTCCCCACCCCTCAAGTCTAATACAATGCCTTACTCATGGTGAATATTTCCTACATATTGCACCGTGACTTATGACTGATGAATGTTATGATGAGTGAATGAATAAATGAATGAATGAATGAAGTGTTAATTTAAAGTATTTGCCCTTTAACTGCTTTCATATACATTCTTTCAAGGATGGATGGAGATATTTTCATTCAATGGTTAGAGCAGCTACTAATTTTTTAGAACCTAATATATTTGTATCTATATCTACTCATCACATATTATATATGAAGCCTGAAAGCTGGATGCTATTATCTTTGTAACACAGATGACAAATGCATGCTTACAGTAGTTAGAAACAATTCTAGCATCCAGTGTCACGTGGTTAATAAACACTAATGCTGAGATTTGAATCAAGTTCATATCTCAAAGCTAAATTCTCTATTTCTTATTATTAATTGCAATGGAAACCCAAAAGATTTTGTGATTTGACTTAGGATACTGATTTAGGGAAAGAACCAAAATGAGAACCTAGGTCTCCTGGAAAAAACATCAATAGGAACAAGAGAAAAGAGGGTGGGAAATCTGCAGTTTAAGTCTAACCTAGGTGAACAATGTGGGCTATATTATAAGTAAAGTTAATAATTTTTCATAAGAACATATTGCCAGAAATCTGTATCCCTGCCTATGAACATGGCTCATTATAAACATTGTTTTGCTTTATTCCCACTCTAAAAAGTAAAGGTCTCTGAACTAAATATAGGCATGTAGAAAAATATCCTTAAATTTTTAATCACTCAAGACATAGTTGGAGGAGCAAGAAAGAGATTCCCAGAACCCTTTCTGGGTTCTAATTTGTTTTGCATTTACTCTGGGTTGCTGTGGGCCAGAAAGAACATTCACTTATGCAAAGATAATGAACCCCTGGAGAGAGGGAAACCTCATGATCTTTTGCTTAAAATACTGCAATAGCCTCCAAATATGGTTTCCTGCCTGCACTCTTGCCATTTTATCATCATTTTGTTCACAAAAAAGCTAGAATGTTATTTTTAAATGTAAATAATTAGACAATATTACGTTTTCTATTTAAAAATTTCCAGGCCTTCTTGTTACACTTAATATCTTATTTAACATCCCTGCATGCTCTTTACTGGGCCTCTATCTCAATCTCTTTCCTTGCCACACTCCTGAATTGATAGTCTTCTCAGAGCTCGTCCAACCAAAGAAACATGACCTTTCCCATGACAGGGACTGTGTGCTTTGCTGTTCATTTAGAATGTTCTCTCCCTTCTTCTTCCTTCAGATACCAACTTAAAGAACAGTTCTTTTAAAAAACACTTTCCTGAACTCTCTCTCTCTAAATATGGATTCTTCTGTTTTATTCATATGGAAGAACTGTGTGACTTTTCTAGCACTTATAACAATTTATAATTATATATATATAATATATCTGTGCATTTATTTATTTCACATTTCTCTTTCCCATTTAACTAAAGCTCCATGAGGTCAAAGATACATATATGTATTTTATATGTATTAAATATAACCAGATATTATGTATATGTTATTTTTATTATACAATATATTATGTATATACCTATATATATAATGTATCTATATTTATCTATATGCTTATAAAACCATAACTCATGGAACAAAGCCAAAAACTTAGTAACTATATATAAGATAAATTAATACTTTAACAAAGACATACCCTGGAATTTGGAAAGATTTGTTATTTAAATGATGTTCTCTTTTAGATTTTCTATGGAACTACTAAATTCAGCAAGAGCCAGTGTTAACTGGCATCAGTACACACCTGTTTCTGTCACAACAACAAGGCTAAAGGATATGGAAGCTTCCCTGAGAAGAAGGTGATTCAGACCACGGTAAGACTGCAACGTATCTTGTGGACAAAATGATGTCCCAATAGGCATTATTTAGCAGATGTAAAACCAATTAAGTATAACGGCAACACCCTCAGTAAAAACTACAGGAGTTTCTCTATCAAAGAGATGTAGACTTCATGCTAAACGGGAAGAATAAAGCAGCATTGTTGAATATTTATGTTGTAAGATTTCACTTTATTGGCTTATCGTTTTTGAAGCTGTAATCCAAGCTTTCATTTTGTCCCATTTTCTGTAGGTTTATTAAGTATTCTTAGCACTATTTCTGCTATGCCTACAATTTACTGAGTGTATATTAAATATATATGCATATAAATTATGTATTAAATATCTATTATGTTATAGGTTTTAAGCAACATGTAAACTATGAAGTGTTTTCTCATAAAGAAAACTGGCCACAGAGAAACTAGGACCCTGAAGTTTTTGGCTGAGAAAGTTAGCACTTGGGCCCTGGTCCTTGTGTCCTTAATAAACAGGGTCTGTAATTTAATTTTTAAAATTATTCTCATACTAAAATACAAACTAAATGCAAATTTATATTTTTTGTTTTAAGTTCATTTTAACCGTCATTAGTACTTAGATGTGGCTATGTGGTACTTTCATTTGCAATATTAATATGATTAGAGTTCTAAATTCAAATTTTTATAAAATTGAAAAGTTGTGATTTACCTCTAATATTGTTTTAGCCTAAAACAATAATTATTTAAATATAATTCCATATGGAATCTTTTATCTGAGATATTTTTCATAAATAACTGGGTTTTTAAAATGAATTTTCATTTGAAAAATTTTTTACATTCATTTAGAACAATAATTAATTTAAAATGATAGAATTGCCCATTATGTAACTTTATTTATTGAAGGATTTGAAGCTCTAAAGCTTTATTTTTATACAAGTTATTTGTATAAATATGAAATTATACATATTTTTTGCATTACTTTCTACTACTGCAAATCTCTTCTGGAAATTTATTTTATCTGTGAAAAGTATAATTCCTTATTTTTCAATGATTTTTCTATTGAAATTAGAGCACAGGAGAAATTCCAGAACCAGTTAAAGTTTTATTTTAAAGTATGTAATGATTATTAATAATCCAAAATGTTGGGAAAACATTGATTAATTTATCTTTGAGCTGGCATTGGTGGGCCTACATAAGGTAATGGCAAAAGTAATCATTGAGTACATAGTGACCCTTTACTTGTGTAATAGGTTATACATATTCTAACATAGTTTTACATTTAAAAATTATAGAATTAACAGGTGTTTATAATTAAAATTAAAATTTTACAGAAATACATCACATATAATCTCAAAATTTTCATAATTTAAATCCCATCCTCTGGATAAAACTAGTATAATCCATTTTCTTTAGTGTGTATATTATATATTTCTACAAGTGTGTACATATATGCCCATTATACATGTAAAATAATTGTATATTTTACATATAATTGATATAAATATATGCACATACAGGCACACTTATTTATTAGAATATTTATTACAAATAGGAAATAGACATAAATCAAAGTAGAGTGTTACCTTCATTAAATTCATAATATGGGAACAGAAGGCACATAATAAAAGAAATATCAAAAATGGAGAGAGAACATAATTTGGTGACCTAATGGATTTGGGTATGAGGGTGAGGAAGGAATCAAAGATGACCTCATGGTTACAGTAACATTCATCAAGATAGGAACTGTGAGAATGAGTTCAGAAAAAGAGGTAAGTCATGGTACCTTTGCGGCACCAGGAATTACAGTTGAAAAGTTTTACCTTCCGGAGGCAAAGAAAAAAAAAACAAGGGTAAATATATCACATGAATTATTAATTAGATTTGTTTCTGATGTCAAGTTACAGAAAACTCCACCTCAAAAATGTATTAAACAACTAAGACCTGATTGGTTCCCATACAACGAATGTCCATAACTAGTGAGTGAATGAGGCTGTTTGGCCCAGTGCCTCAGTGATGAAATCACCAACTCTCATTCTTCCCTCTCTGCTGTGTGTGTCACTAGCTTTATCCTAAACCTGGTCACTGTCAGCAGCAATCAAGGCTATACTCTTCTTTTTTCATATTGATTAGAGAGAAATAAAAAGCTCTCAACTATTATCAAAAGGCCTAGTCATTAATATGTTTGAGTCAACTTAGCTTATTTGCTAGTTTCTGAACCATAATGGGGACAAGTGGATGGTTTGTGATTACTTCTAGCTGAAAGTTGGGTGGGAGATTCCTTGGTTGCCTCTGATGCAATAGGGCCTGTTATTCCTGAACTGGGGTCAGTGCCCAACCAGAGAATCTCTATGTAAGGTATGTGTGGGCGAAATAGGATGTGGGTCATGTAGCACAATATGAGTATAGAAGGCAGACACTGTACAGACTTTCAAGGATCATGTGATCAAGACCTTTAAATAAATAGTCATGAATGTATTTAATAATTAGGAATGTACCATCTTGGGAAAAAGAAACTGAAATCAGAGTGTATTAGTTGAAAGAATTAACAGGAAAGCAGGTGAAGAAGTAGATATATTGATTTGGGAATCACTCCTTCAGGAAGTATGGCTTTTGAGGAAAGAAAGGAGAAAAGAAAATGATAGTTCTCTGACTGGTGAAGCTCAGGGGATTGAGAGCTGGTCTGAGAATGGAAAGGTAGCAGGCTTGAGTCCCAGTCAGGTCACATGTCTGGGTTGTGGACCAGGTCCCCAGTTGGGGGGTGTGAGAGGCAATCCATCATGTATCTCTGGCACATAAATGTTCCTCTCCTCTTTCTCCCTCCCTTCCCCTCTCTCTAAAAATAAATAAAATTAAAAAGAAAAAGAAAAAAGAAGATGGTAGCTAGAGAGGCACCATTATAGATTAACATCTAATGATGAAGTCAAATAATAAAAAAAGAAAAAGTCTGCTATATTTGAACTAAATATATATTTTATCAATCTTCAGAAGTTATTTCACATCATGGTAAATTCTCAATTTAAGGACTATTTATACACATAAGTGAGTAATTCTTATGTTAGTATTGTTAAAATTTTGCTTTATTTTGACATCAGTATGTAGCGACACAACAGGAATGGTATTTTCTCCTATGAAAATGTGATGAGACTGTTTTTCTCTCAGGGACGGTGGTATGACCAAATTTAATAACACGTATGAAGTCCCTAACACCATCTTTGGCAGGTAGTAGCGCTCAGTAATATGTTACCTTAGGCTCTCCATTCTGAGTCTCACTAATAAAATAAAACTAGATTATCTCTAAGATCTAAAAGTCAATTAGTCTCTGATTTATTTGACTTTATTTTTATTGTCGATGCTATTCCTGATGTCTCCATTTCTCTCCCCCCAACCCTCACTTTTGCCCACTTCCACCTGGCCCCCGACACCCCTTTCCCTCTGGCAGTACCACACTGTTGTCTGTGTCTATGGGTTATGCATATATGGTTTTTTCTCTAATTTTAAAATATGTTTAAGAAGAAAAGAAGAGGCAACACATGAGAGGAGCAATGTAAAATCATCCCACTGTGTACTCAGGAGAATATCCTTCTACACCTGCTGTTTTGAGATTTCTAATACCTTGGTTAGCCGTGACTCCTTATGATCTGCCTGTGTCCTGTTTCTGTAAGATCCAAGTGTCTGCGAGTTAATGAACAGGAAAAAATGTTGGTTGTCTTCAAGACAGTCCTTCAGTTGCCTTGTATTTTACCCTACTTTTGATCTTTGGCTGTCATTATTGCATAATGTTTGCCAAGTAATAGACATGTGTACATATGTTTATAAGAAACTAAAATTATATGTTTTCCCAAGAAATTTACCCACAGATGTGTACTATTCCATGAGTATGATGGCCAGGAATCTTCTGTAAGTGTAATATCCGTGGTCCTAACTTACTATACCAGTACATGATATACTCTTGTTTTTGAACTATTCCTTTTCTCCATATATTATCACAAGCATCTTGTATACTAGATCAGTAATGGTCACTGTATATTATTATAAAGTTAATGCATCTTAACATCATTCTGGTCTGTGCTGTACATCATCCTAGGTAGAATTGGCAGCTTCGTGCTTGCAGCTGCTCTCAATCTGTCATCATAAATGACAAATGAGCATTGGAGTCTTATTTTCTATTGTACGTTATCGTAACTACAAGAATGCAAGACCAGCATATCTTGGCTTGCTCATAAGACCCTTTATGAAGATAACAACTTTACTAGAAAAGCAGGGATCCTTACATTTCTAAGTAAATAAATAAAACTGTAAATCTGCTAAACTTTTGGCTCAAAAAATTGAAACCTTAACTAAAGCTCCATTCTTATATATAAATCTTGACTTAGGTATTTCAATTATGTTTAAATTCCATGCTTCCTGGATCCTGAAATAGAACTGGTACAGTTTCTTAAATAGCTATTGTAGAACACTTGTCAGCAAATGTAAAATAAACATTGGACAATTCTCCATAGGTGAATTCTCCATTGCCGAATTCTCCACTTCTCCAAATCTCACATTTCTGTATGCCTTCCATTTGTTTTGGACTATTTTTTTCTAAGGATAATTGTATAGGGATCAGTCTTGGAAAATAAAAATTTTGTCACCTTGGGGAGTAAATGACAAGTAAGGATAGTATCTCTCTCCAAAGCAAATGTCAGGAACGCCATGTCCAGTATAATAAAAGTGTCTCCCTCTGCAGTAAAGGGCAGCTATGTTACTGCCAACCATTCAAACCTGGGGTCCCTGTGCTCAACTGAGATCCCTCCTCTCCCGGAAAGAAACCCCCTCCATGTACAGGCTTCTACCTGCAATGGTCTGTGTTGTTTCTAAGAACTCGGGGAAAAGGATGGGGGTATGTTGCAGCTCATGATGTTTGTTGTGCCATAAGAATAAAGTCCTTTGTTTCTGTCTTTGGGCTCTTATTTCTTCTGCCAGTTTCTTCTCTGAAACTTTGGTAGATTATCTTGTTAGGTTATAATTATGGGAGAAGCAAAACTTTTCACAAATCTTGACCACATGTGTGGAAAATGATGGGGGTGGTTCTGGAGATTTCAATAGAGGATTTAAGAAACCAAATGCAGATAAAACAATTAATAAAACATGCTTATTTTTGTTTATTTCTCTCCCATTCCTGATTTTTAAAAATCTGTTTTGCAATAAGTTTTGTTTAAAGTCAAATATGTTTTATTACTAACAAAGGAACAGCATCAATGGTGTCAATGGAGGAATAAAATATTTGGAACAAGGATTAACATATTTCTTCAGAAACCATAATGTATGTATGCTTATGTGTACATACAATTTATTATTCTTAAGTGACTATTCATTTCAGAGAATGTAATACTTAAAATGGATATTAATCATGGCAACGTCTTTATTTAAGTTTATGTACAGAGAAATACATTCTAGGCCTCCTTAAAATGGATTTGGCCAGACTAGGTATTAGAGACCTATGATTCTATATTCTCATTTTATTTTAATGGACTATTAGTATTTTTCTGGAAGAAAGTTCTAATGACTTAAATTTTACTTTTCTATTTGTATAATACACTCTGATTTTAGTCTGCCTAAAACTTACAGGTAACTTCCTCCAGCTTAACTTGCTTTATTTTTAAGAGAGAACACTAATGTTATTCCAATAATCTGCCATTTTCACATCATTGTACACTTCACTGAGCCATGGGGTTTCCACTATTTTTGCCAAGGCCTTGTCTAAGAATAAACATTTGCTACCACTTATATTACGTAGGTGTGAGAAGAAGTCTGCGGGTGCACTTCTGAACATCATCTTCTTATCTAAGAAGGAAGTATGGAAGGACATGCTCTCCTTTCCTTCCAATATAACGTTGTGTCTGGAAGTGCACTAGCCACCCATGATCATGGGTACTGTTGTCTGAGGTTCTCATTAGTATAACAGTAATTTAGTGAAGAGTTATTATGTTGAGTTACCAGATTAACAGATTCCAGGGCTGACTATCCAGGCACGAGGTTATATGAAAACATAAATTTCTTTACTTTAAATCCATGTTATTAAATTTTATAGATCTCTTAAATGAAATTATGTGTATGTGCTTTTGTTGGGTGGGTGTCTAGGAAGGAGGAAAGAGTCTAAAAGTCTAAGTAGTTAAAATCTGACCTAGCTCCAGCCAAGGTAAAATAAATGAGGTCAATTGTGGGGTCCATGATCGTGTCATCACATAAAGAGCTTCATTAAATTTGTATGCGATCAAGCACCATTTCTTGTTAATCATCCTAATTAGCTTCTGCAACATAGTAAATAAGAGTATTTGAATTTTGTCTTTTTTTATACAGTTGAATCATTTGTTCATAAAGAATCTTACTTACTCAATATTTCAGACAAATCAAGGGAAATCTGTATTGTCTTAAGCATAGGCATAGGCAATAGAATGGAATTTTGCTTCTAAGACCACTGTTTTTCCTCATTCCGTGTGTCCATACCTAGTGGTATTTCATGGAACCCCTAGAGCTCAGTATGAAAATCTGCAAAAGTTGGGATTTGAACCTAAGATTTCAGATGCAAACTTAAGACTAAATTGAATCTTACATATGGGCCAATGGGTTTATGCTAGCGTTATGTGTCCAGCATGTCCTCACGAAATATGCATAATGATGGTGATAATTTCAGTATCATAATGAATAATTCATCTGTCAAAGTGGAAATGCAAATGCTATATTTTGTTACATTGATTTTAAGGCCTATTCTTACTGTGATGACAATAGCCATCAATAGCAATTTCAAGGAGGGAGGAGGAAGGGGATAATGGGGAAAGAAGGGGAAGGGTTGTCAAGGCACATGTGTGAAGGACACATGGACGAAGACATCGGGCTGGGTGGGAAGGATTGAAGGTGGGAGGTGGGGGTGGGTAATACAGGGGAGAGTAATGGGGGGGATAGGGCAACTGTAATTGAACAGCAATAAAAAAGCACTTAATAAAAGTTTTTATATTGTAATGAAATCTCAAATAACCACCTTTAAATAGAGCATAATTTCAAGTGAGAAAAAGACAAAGAGGGTGATTGGTAAATAAAAACAAAATATTCAAACAAACAAACAAAAGTACTTCTTTTTCTTGCTACAAAGCTACCTTTTATGAACTATCAAGAGGGAAGCTTTAGGAATTACCCAAGCCCCAACCATGGGTAATCAGACTTGTCTCTAAACAAAACAAATTCTACCAGGAAATTAGAAAAAGCCTAGCACTTGACATTTATTTTTGCATTGGTGAATGTAAGAAAAGCTATATTTTATTGAATGCGAAAAGATGCTGCCTAAGTAAACATAGGGGATTTAGAACCATTCATCTCTAGTATTTTATTCAATTTACAATCTTGCAAAAAAATCAATAGGCCTAGTTCTCTTCTTGTCTCCCCTCCCTTCTGCTAGACTCATGCCATTAATCTGAGTTTAATGGGCACAGTAACCTTAATAGATATTGTTTTTAAGGTAATGGAGCAATTCATCCCTGGAATCACTAATTTCTCTGCTTGGGCAGTATGGTAACCTCTTCTTTCCTCAGACTTGCTGGAGACTAGCTAATGCCCTCATTTCTGCTAACCCCAAATTCTCCCTGTTGTCCACTGAAAACTTTCAGATAAACTCTGCTTTCAGCCTTTAGACATAATACATTTGTAAAAGTGAAGAGGAATAGGCAGAATCCATGGAACAATTGTCAGAGAGAACATAACAAGTAAAGGTAAGAAAATTAAAATATAAATTGATGATTTACATACCAATTTCTGCTTCACCAGCAGTTAAATGTAATTCACAATTATACTAGTCATTGGTTATTCAGTACATATTCTATGCCAAAATCTGAGTTAAGCAATTATGCATTATATCTTATATTCAGTCGCTGCATAATCTTTTTTTCTCTTTTTCTTTCTTTCTTCCTTTCGTTTTTTTTTAAATCTCATCACTCAGGCTGGAAACTTTCTAATGGCTTCCCACTGAGTTCAATTTTAAACCAAAGCTACTATCACAGCTGTAAAGCCTTGCATGCCTGGACTGTGCCTAACCCTCTAATCTCATTTTGACCAACCCTTTTTTACTCACTAGACTGCGCTTCACTGCTCTGAGCCCCTCTACTTTAAGCATTTTATACTTTTGTCTTTCCCAGAAATCTCACCAAATCTTTATAAGACTGAGTTATTGTCCAGGCCTCTGCTCAGTTACCAACTCCTATAGGAAGTCTGCTGGATTACCCAGTTTAAAGTTTTTCTCCTTGACATTCCATATCCCCCAAATCATACAATTCCTTTGTTAATGTTTATTTCCAAAATAAAATATTTTATAAAAAATGTTAGGTCCGTGATGCAGATGAGGGTACTTGAATTACTCTATTTTTCTCAAGGACATAGGACTGCTAAGCGGCAAAATTAGATCTCAGTTTACCTCTGGCTACCATTCACTCATCTATTTTATTGTTATTGTTATTTGTTGTTTTCATGTTAAGGTTAATATGAAAAAATGTAGCTCTAAACATTCCTACATCATTTTCTGGTGAGCAGCATGTGCAAGGGCTTTCTAAGGTTTGTATCTAAGACAGAGATTAAACTTTTGGGATAATGTATTTTTTTTGTTCTCTGGTATTTTCAGTATCTGAAATCTTTGTTTATTATGTGTGACTCATGTTCGTTTTCATTACTTGTTTCTTTTTTAAAAAATTATTTCATTGTTCAAGGATAACTGTACTTGAACTATACATGTACTTGTTTCTTTTTATTAATTTTTTAACTGTGTTTGTATTTTAGTGTTCCTCTGGGCTCTATATTTGAGAATTCCAAGAGGATGGGTTTGAGAGTATATCCCTACAGTGAGGATTTGATTTTGCTCTAGGCTTTTGTATAATGCAGTAATATAAATTCAAACTCCAAATTCATGTAGGTCCAGTCCTTTCCTTACAGATATTAACGGGGAAGCAGTTACACCAACTTAGGTCCCCGGTCACAAACAACAATTTTCTTTCAGTGTACATTGTAGATGCCATCTGGCATATATTGTAACTGAAGTTGTAACTCTATTACTCTTTGCAGAATCTCAAATCTATCTCCCTGCACCGTGCAAGACCAAGGCCTTTTCTCTTGTCAGCTTTTCCTGTTAAAATTCTTGCATTTAGAAGTAAGGTTTCTGCAATTTTTTTGATGGCCCTTGTATTTTTGAAATCATTCTTGTGACTCTCCCTGGAAATTCCCTCTTATGCATTGATTTGAATGGATTTTTCCCTTTATTTCTGAGTTCAGCTCATTGTGGCTCAGGATTTCTTAATTTCAATATATGGGGGTATTTGAAATGAGAGGGTGTTTTAGAATACGTAAACCTTCAAACATCTCCATACCATATTTGGTTTGTAAACTTAATTACACTTCCTCTCTGTTCTTCATTTATTCTGCAAATTTAATACCAATAAGTAAAACTTGAACACTATATTGGAAGTGTAAATATTATCATCCTTAGAAACATTGTTGATTGAGCTTACAGGAAGACATTTATACATCTAAGCTTATATATCTAACATGAATTACACTCAAAATCTCATTATCAGTAGCACTTTTTCCTTCAAATATTCACATTCTTGCTGTTAGGTTGCTTTAAACTTGGACTATGCTTTTTTATAGTTTTCTTTTCCTTTAAATTTTCTTGAGTTTTTAATTAACTTTATTCTTTGTGAAAGAAAAATATTTCATTAGAATAGTTAAACTACTTATTTATATTTTGGATAAACAGTTCATTTCAGGCCAGCTGTGCAATAATACCCCTTGGAATTACTGCTCTTTAAATTTTATATTGTGGAATTAGCCTGATTCTGGGATCCAGTACCTTCCCGTGGGGGTTATTCTTTGTTTTACCAAAGTAGATTCACAAATAATTTTTTCAAAAAATAATGCATGGGGGAAAACTTTCTGAATATTGTTATGGTTAGAAATTTTCTATTTTTCTCAGTTGAATCTGATAGAATGTGAATTTTTAGACACAAATTATACTTTCTTGGGGACTTTTAGAATCCAAAATTATGAAATTTGTAAGTGGTAATTTTTTTTCTCTAACTACAGGGTGGGGCAAGTGAAGGTTTATGATTGTTTCTACAAAAAATAAAGCAACAATTAATAAATAATAACACAAGAATAAAGTGTGTTTCTGGCACTCACTACTATAAACCTACTTTGCCCCACCCTGTATTTTTAAGATTTTATCTTTACTCTTGATAGTTTGAAATACAATGGAATGTTTTTAGCTGTGTATCTCTTATCATTCAACAAGTATTTTTAAAATAAAGATGTACCTTTTCTCTCAATTTTGGAAAGTTTCTTCTAATATTTATTAATTTTTCCATTTATTTTCTGTGTCATCTCATTCTCAGTCATTTTTGCTGAATGAGACATTCTGAATTGATCCTCATTCTCTTAGCTTTCCTTTCTTATTTCTTCTCTTTTGTCTAGTTTTTTATGGTCAGAAATATTTCCTTAGTTTTAAGACAGTTTTATTTTACTTAAAAAATTTTGGCCATGATATTTTTTTAACTGCCAAGAATTCTCCTGTGGAATATTGCCCTTTTTTTAGAAACAGCCACTTTTTATTTTATAGGTGCATTGTCATTTTAAAAAATCTCTTTGAAGATACTAATGATAATCTGCTACTTCTTTTTCCCCAGGACAATTTATTTCCTGAGGTTTACATTAGTTCTTATTTTGGAAGGTTTTAGTCCCCTGCCCCCTTGCATTTTCTGTTTATAGTGAATAATCAGTTTGATTAATATAGGTGGATTTTTTCCTGCCATTTCTGGCCTTTTCCTTAAATATATGTGTGTCCCTGAGTGGATCTCATCAGAAATCACAATCCACTCAGGCAGGCACTCAATTCTGTCTTCTCGCATTTGCCAAAATTGGGAGGATCTGTATTGGCAAACCCAAAAATTTATAGGAAAATTATTCCAATTTATTAGTAGGTATTTCTCTGACTTCAGCCAAGGATCAAAGAAATGTATACATTTGAATATAATTATAGTGATAACACCTGTAATATCTCCATCCCAGCCAAGGAATAGAACACTAATATTTCCCCAGAAAGTACCCTCATGTCCTTTCCTACTCATTTTCTTCCTTTTCTCAAAGGCAATGCTATTTTTCTCTCTATCACTACAGCCTAGTTGGAATCTATATAAATGGATTAGTAATGATTTTTATACACATCCTCCCACTTTGGGTTTTCTCACTCAAAACAATGCATCATTAGTTTATTCCCTTTAATTGCTGAATATTGTTCCATTTAATGGACATACCTAAATTTCCTTTTTTATCATTCACTTTTTGATAAGCAATTCTGGTTATTTCATTTACTATTATGAATAAGCTAGCTCTGCACATGTGTGTGTTTTTGTCCTCTTGCATAAACACTGAGAAGTGCAGTTTTGGGGTGCTCATCGATGTGTTCGGCTTTCTAGGCCACTGACAAACAGTATCTACAGACTATTCGTTGTTCCACATTTTCAACAGCAATTGCGATTTTCATCTTTTACATTTTCATCATTTTGCTGGGTTTTGATTGCATCTCATTGTGGATTCAATGTGTGTATTACTAATAGCTAAAAATTTGGAACACATTTTCATGACCTCTTTTCTTTTAATATTATGTCTTTGTATTTATGTTTTACTAATTTGGCTTTTTGTATAACTTCTGTATCATCATTTGTAACATGTCTAGTAAAGAATTTTGCCCAGTTTTTAACTAGTGCCTGACATTTTATTATTGATTTGTTGGCATTCTTATGTAATCTAGATTATTCATCAGACAAATGTTGTGTATGTACTTTTTTCTCTAAGCTTTATAGTTTTAGTTTATACATTTAGGTCTATAATCAATATTGAGTTAATTGCTCTAAATGTTGTGAAGGAGGACTGACACAACGTGTTTCCCCGCCCCCACCCCCTGTGTGGATAACAAGTTGTTGCAACTTTGTTATCACTATATTTTACCCATTTAATATCTTGGCACTATCATCAAAAGTCAATTGACCATATTTGTGTGGATATATTTCTGTACTCTCTATTTGTTCTATTGCTGTAGTTATCTGTCCTTGTGCCAATACCACACCGATGTGATCTGTGTTACCTTTGTCAGTCCTGACACCCCAAACAGCATTCTTCTCTTTGAAGATTATGACTATCCCAAACTTACACTTTTTAAATTTTAAAATACTTATAGATTATACAGAAAAGTTGAAAAGGGTGAAAGAAAGATTTTCCATATACTTCATGCATATATTTTCTAATTGTTAATATCTTACATTGGTTTTGTACATTTATTGCCACAAATAAATCAATATTGATGCATTATTATTATCTGAAGTTCATAATTCTTTCAGATTTCTTTACATTTAACTTATGCTGTTTTATGTTCCAGGAAAACATCCAGAATGTCACAGTACATTTAATTGTTAAATTTCCGTAAGTTTCCCTAGACTGTGACCTCCATTTTCCTTGTTGCAGATGATTTTTCTTACAGATGATAAAACTCACAGGTACCTAGTGTCTTAATCTTCTTGTTCTTAAACTATATTGTCATATTTGATTTGCAAATATTTTTAAGATTTTTATTTTTTGCATGTATACTTATGAATTATGTTGGTTTGTCATCTTTTCTTATAATATTTTTTGAAATCAGTAAAATGATGGCCTCAAAAAATCAACTGACAAGCATTTCCATCCTCCATTAGATAATTGGTTTTAACCCTTTTTTCCCAATGCAAGCGTTTAAAGCTTTGATTTTCCTTTAGAAAATATGCTGTCTATGATTTTAATCCTAAGAATGTAGAAGGAAGAAAAATTGGGATAAGTGTAATTGAATAAACAAGAATGAAAAAAAGAAATGTATTGTTTTATGCCTCAGTGTGTGTTCTATCTTTGTGAACTTTGCACATGAACTTGAAGAGACTATACTCTGCGGTTGTTTTATTACTATTAATTAGTGAAAGTTGGTTAATAGTGCTGTTAAAATCTCCTAAATACTTACTGAATTCAGTATGCCTTTTACATCAATTACTGAGAATGGGGTGATCAAATTGTCTAATATAATGATGCATCAGCTTATTTCTCCCTTTATCACTGCCACTTTGGTTGCATACATCCTGAAGACTTATTATTAGATGTGTTCGAACTTAGAATTGTTAAGTGTTGCTGATGAACTTCTCTTTCCATCATCACGAAATCATCTTTTTTAACTCTGGTGAGAGAACGCATCTTGACTTCCACTCTTCTGACATTACTGTATTCACATCAGTTTTCTAAGACTAGGTATTTGCACGCTATCTTTCCTTTGTTTATACTGGGACTTTGTTTGAGGTATCTTTTCACTGCAGCCTAAACATCTGCTATCACTGTGTGTGTGTGAGCAATGTGCATTCTCTGTTTTCATCTGTTAGAAAATAACTTTCCGATTGCTTCACTTTTGAAAAGACTTTTTCTGTGGGTATAGAATTCTAGATTTTTAGTTTCTTCTTTTTCTGCTTTAATGATCCACATTTTTCAATTCTACTTTTTTGGTGGTTTTCTTTTGGTGGTTTTGGTTGTTTTCTGCCTCCCCCTTCCCCACCAGTCCCTGGTTATTTTTAGTATTGTATCTTTATGTTTTAGCAGTTTGGTTTTGTTGTTCCCCTAGACATGGTTTTCTCTGCATTTATTTATTTATTAAAAATACTTTTGATTTTTATTGTTTTTCAAGTACAGTTTTCTGCCTCAACCCCTCCCCACCACACCAGTCTTCCCCACTTTCCTCCCATTCCCTCCACCTTGTTATTGTCCATGTGTCCTTTACAGTTGTTCCTGCAAACCCTTCCCCCTTCCCCCATTTTCCCCTCCCCTCTCCTCTCTGGTCACTGCCAGCTTGTTCCCAGGTTCAACGTCTTTGGTTATATTTTCCTTGCTTGTTTGTTTTATTGGTTAGCTTCCAGATAAAGGTGAGATCATATGGCATATGTCTCTGTACTTAATATTACTAAAATTTTCTTTGTTGTTTTACAATTTATTTTCAAGCTAAACATTTGTGTGTCTGTGACTCTATTCTTATTTATTGATTTCTTTATTGTGACTGTGTCATATTTTCTAGGTTCTTAGCATGTGCAGTACACTAACATTGCAAGACTCTAGACTGTGGTACTCTGAAGAATGATGAGTTTTATTGTAACAGAAAATTAATGCATGGATTAATCACTTTGATCTTTTGGATGCTTAGTGTTCAGCTTGGTTAGTATTGCCCTATAGGCCATGGTATTAACATTCTAGCTTCTCATGTAACTAGCAAGAATAAAGTAAAAACCTTGTTTCCTTTACAGTAGTTAGCTATTTTAATCTCTACTGAGCTCTTTTAGACTTCCAGCTCTTGTTTTACTTCAGGGTTTCTTGGAGACTTGCCCAACCAATGTTCATCTCAGTGTTAGGGTCTGAGGAGATTTATGTGCACTTAATGCACTTTTCTCTGTGACTTCCTCCGCACTGGGGTTTGTGCCTTTATTTTCTAGCTGCTCTGGCAGTCGTCAGTTCCAGGCTCAGATTCTTCAAGATGCAAGTGTGTGGTGTCCTTCTTCACATGGTTCCAGGCAATATTTTCAGGGAAATAATCTGTGTAAGTGTTGATCTCACCTTGTGCAGTTCCCTTCTCTAAAGAGACAAATTCCCTTTAGTTTCTGTCTTCTTCTAATAATTCTCCAGCGGCTTAAACAGGGCATCCCTTTGCTACCCCTCCCTAAAGTTTATAGATACTGTTGGCAAACAATCAGTCTGAGTAAAGCTACTTTGTCATTTTTACTTGCTGGAATTTTCAGAGAAGTGCAATGTCAGTTAATTTTTTATTTCCCAACCATTTATTCATTTACAAAAGATTATTGCCCATCATTATTCTAGTAGAAATAGTAATGAAAATTATTACTGCTGAGCCCTTTTGAAAAGATAGTGTTTACATACTTTAATGTAGTATTTCATTTCTGGGCATCTATTTTAGGAAACTTTTCCAAAATGGAAAGAAATAGTCTGCATAGTAAGATAAATCAGTATTAATAACAATGTAAACACTGGAAAAAACTAAATCTTCATCAATAGAAATAAACTTAAGTAAAATAATATTCATTCACTCAGTAAAGTACCATGTAGACATTAAAATAATTGTTCTAAAGCTAATGAAATAACATAAAATAGTCACTATATTAAAAATTAAAAAGGATTATGTGTGAATGCATGTGTATGCATTTATTATGTGTGTGCATATTTATGTGTTTAATAATTCTAATTATAAAGTGTTTATACATCCTTGGGTATAATACACATATAAACTTCAAGTTGAAAGAATATTTGATGAAAATGACCAATATTCCATCACAGATCACTGTAAACATTAACTCCATGCTTTTTTCCTCCTGCCCTTTATTCTTCAAATTCTTTGCATTTTGATTATATTGTTTCTCTTAGCAAAATCTAAATAACTATGAGAAATCCTATAGTTTATGCTAATTAAAAAAAATTCTCCACTTTTTTAATGACCAGAATATGTTTAATTCTTATACTTGATTCTCAAAAGTCAATTTTTTTTTCTCTCCACAACTTGTCAATGACTCTAATCCAGCAAACAAATGGGCTACCTTAGTTTGATCTGGTAGAGTGATGGTCCATCAATAATGGTAAAGTGTTTTCATTATAGACCTTAAACTTCGACAATTCTATCTCATAATTTTCATTGAATATGTGTGTATTAGATTTCTACTGCTGTGGAACAAATCACAACAAACCCAGTGGCTGAAAATAGCACATTCTTTGTCTCACAGTTCTATAGGTCAGACATTTTGGCATGGTACACTGGTTCCCAGCTCAGGGCCTCACAAAACTAACATCAAGGTGTCAGCCAGATGCATTCTCATCAGTAGCATTTCTCATCAGTAGGGTCTTTGCCAGGCTCATGTGCTTGTGATAATTCAGTTAGTTATGGCTGCCAGCCAAATTTACTTTCCGTTCCTAGAAGATGCCTGTAGTTCTTGCCATGTGGCTTCATTTAAAATCCAGCAACAAAGAATTTTTCTTGTATCAAATTCCTTTTACATTTTGAGGCTCTGAATTCATCTCAGATTTAAAGGGCTCATGTGTACATTCTACTCTGTGCATACCATAACATAATCATAGGAACAAACTATAGCATATAGAAGGTGTATACACCTTCTGAAGGTACATCAGAAAGGGATTTGGAGAGCCATCTTAGAATTTTGCCACTATGAGAGCATTATAAATTACAACAGAATGTTGATTTGGGGGGTAGGTGGAGTAGAAGAAGATATAAGGGAGATAAATGGTAGTGAAAAAATACAATAAAAATAAACTATTAAAATGACAATAATATTTTAACCATTAAAAGATGGAATATATATCAAAATGGCCTAGGTGACATTATTTTTATTATTCTTTTAATGTTTATGGACTGTCCCTTCTGTGGTTCCTTTCTTACAGGACTCCCTTCCCCATTTTTTACTTCTATAGCAACCTCAACTCCAGGGTGTGACCTTTTAATCTAGTGAGTTTTTGGCTGCCTGTTTCAGCTCTACCTTTCACAACCAGCTGGGATATGCTGGATATACATATATATACTGGGGTATATATATCCCCAGAGAAAAAAAATATACAGATATATTCATACAGTATGGTTTCCATCTTTCAAGCATTAAATCCCTTCAGTTTCTGCCAGTTCTTGGCAACTATTCAGTTTAAAGAGTACATTTTCCCAATATTGGAACTATTTATGGGAGGCCGGTTAATATAATAGAGTTAATTCTCTGCTATTATCAGAAGCTGGAATTTTCAGAATGACATTTTTATTAATTAAACATTTCTCTACTTGTACTCTTAAAAAGTAATGCTCACTTTTAAAAAATAATAATATTATCTACTTGCTTCTTAAAATTTCACCATTATAATAAAAACTGTAGCTGAAGTACTTTGCACCAAATGCAAAGACCACCAAAATAATTTCTGTTTGCTTTTTGTGCTGTGGTTTTGATCATAGCTGACCCATTGCTCAGGGGCTTGTTGGTCGAATAATTATGGGCTTATAGAGGGATACAGGGAATGGACACCTTTTCACATCTCTGACAAGCAAAATACTTAGTTTTATGTTCTAAGGTTTCTTCCACAAAATCATTGACTTCTGCACAACTTCTACAGGAGCTCCTCATCTATTTTATCAAATTCATTGAAGATGTGCATAACTCTTTTTAATAGTTATATATATATGTATACACACACATACACACACACACACACATATATATACAATTTTAAAACATAAACACCCAAAACACATTAAATTCTTCTCATAGGTAAGTTTAGTTTATGTTAAGACTTGGAATAAAAATTATTCTATCATTGCTGTTTAGTTGAACCTAGGCTAGGGGAAATTTTAACCATACTGTTACCACATATAAGTAGATGAAGTTTGTTAATACAATAAAACTGAACAAATTTTACAAATGATTTTTAAAAATATTTTATTTATTTATTTTTAAGGACAGGAGAAAGGAAGGAGATAGGGAGAGAAACATCAATGTATGGTTGCCTCTTGTGCGCCCCCTACTGGGGACCTGGCCTACAACCCAAGCATGTGCCCTCACTGGGAATCAAACCTAATGACCCTTTGGTTTACAGTCTGGCACTAAATCCACTGAGCTACTCCAGCCAAGGTTTAGAAATAAATTTGATATCACAATTAAAGTTACATAGCGACTCTTACGTATAATCACCAATTTCTCAATTTGCTTTAATCAAAAAATTTAAATCCTTAATTGATTTTATTTTAAACAAATAAGTAGGCATTTAAAAAAGCAAGCTGATAAAATACTTGTATCATTCATTTTATACACCTGGTTTTACTTGAAAAGTAAGATTCTATTAACAAAAAGTAGAAATAAAAAGCTACAAATCTATCTCAACCCCTCCAGTACCTATCCCTCCCTCTATGGTTTGCAAGCATTTATGTCATCTCCTCTTTAGCACGTTGAAGAGCATAGTCATGGTGTGGTAATCCTTGTTATGAGCTGTAAGAAATCAGTGTTCTTAACCCATCTTTGACCAGTCAGCAAGCACTGTCTCTTTTATTTTTGAATGTTGCTCAGATTTAAGGCACTTGTCTAATTCTATCTGCTATTGACTTATTTTTATATTTTAAATGAAAAGATGACAGTAGCCCAATTACTTTTATTTGATGTCATTCTTATTCTCTCAAGCCTATAATTTTTAAAGCATTTTTCAAATGGTTCTTAGATAAATCTTCGAGAAATTAAAACTGGCCCACTCCTCTTCTTAACTCTTAGGCCTGTGTCTCTTGAACATTTATCCTAGTAAAAGGTTTAGCACATAACAGGCCGTCACTGAACGCAAGCTGTTGAACCACTCAGCACTCACTCACACACGGCATGTGCAGATGCCCCTTCACTGACGGCCTGCCTCCCTAGCCTTACCGCCACCCTTTGATCCGGGATGACTTCCAATTTCTCAAACATAATATAACATACATTAGGAACACTCTGATTATTAATTTTATCACCATGAACAACAATAACATTGTTTTAGACACACTTTAGACTATTTCTATTAAATATAAGTTAAACTGGTTCATTAAATCATTTCATTCTCCCAGCTGGAAAAACTCTGTTAAAAGAAAATAATTGCATAAGTGATTATTAATAGCTCTTTTATAAATACCTTAATTAAAATATTCTGAGCTACAGAGTGTAATTTTTTCATTCTAATTAGAATGGCAATGTTTAAGAATATTGGTTGAAAAATATAATGTCTTTTGGGTAATACTTTCAAACCTTAATTATCTACATTCATGTAATTTTCAATGATTTCTAAAAGATATTTTGACTTTCAGATAAAGAAAATGATATATAGATTTATGCACATTTATGTTATTGGTAAAAAAATGTATAGAATGTTTTTTGAATGCATCGTGCCAGGCATAAGTAAATAAACAAGACACTTAAAGTATTTTCTTTACCTTCAGAAAAATTAAAATAAACAAAGGATAAGACATAACTATGCAGAGACTGAGAAGGCAGATCCCTTTTATAAGAGATCTGGCTTTAGTAGTAGACCAAATAAAAGATTACTTGGATTACTTGAATGAGGTGAGTTTTGAATATTTGTGATGAATTGTAAGCAACAAATTGGTGAAGGAGAAAAAAGTCAATCTTTTATTTCAGGGTGTCATTTAAAATTATTCAATACTTTATTAATCAAAATTATTAAATTTTTAAATTCAATTTATCAGGGTGACATTGCTTAATAAGATTATATAGGTTTCAAATGCACAGCTCTATGATCTGTGTATTTGCTCACCACCAAAGTCAAATCTTCTGTCACCGAGGTTTGACCCCTTTTACCCTTTACTACTCCCACCCCTCCCCTCCGGTAACTGGTAACTGCCCTGTTATTGTCTGTGTCTGTAAGTTTTTGTTTGTTTTTCTTGTTTGTTCACTTGTTGCTTTCAGTGCGATTTTACTCAGGGTGTCATTTGATACTGTGGAGCTAAATGTGAGCTAGGTCTCAAATAAGCTGAGTCTAACTATCTCCTATCCCCACACCTCAAATCTACCTTATCAAGAAAGTTGGAAATAATTGTCAACAGGTTATAGCAGCCCAAACATATCCTGTCATCAGATAAAGTCGAATGGAAACAGCATGAGTTCTGGGCTGTGAATAGGGTCTCGTCTATCTGTTATTTAATCATGGCCCCAATAGATTGAACTAACGTTTACTGATGCAGGTTTTCTTATACAACAATCCTTTTTTTCCACTTAAGTTAGAGTCCACAGCGGCCTGAGGCAGCTCGGGATGCTTTCTGTGCTTTGACTTTGTGATATCACCACCAACTCTCTTCCCAAACAGTAGTATTAGTTTAGTTTATTTGCATTTATACTAACACCTTCTAGCTTTTTTACCTTAGTCCATGGTGGTAACTCATGTCTTATTGAATTCTTTCTATTGCATTTTAATTTTGTGGTTTTTATTTCATGGGGACTAGAAGGTGGAAATAAGAATAAAATAGCTTGGATGATAGCCTATACACGCCTTTATTAACATAAAGAGCTAGATGATTTTGCTATTTCTTAATTCTTCATGGACCTCCTTGGCCATCCCAATTTGAATAGCTATTCCAGAGTTAAACAACACTTAATTTTCAGGACTATATTTTAAAGTATGACAGAAACAGTTTTCAGCCTGACGTCTGAAGATGAGAAAGAGTTTGAAGTCACATTTTCTTCATAAAGAATTATTATCTAACATCTTTTTTAATATAGCTAAGATATCTTGAACAATCCTATTAATGAAAAGAAATAAATATTGGGTAAAAACATTAAAAGGTGTCGCTGAGCTAAGGTTGCATTAAGGAATCTGCCAAGCCCCACTGAATAGGAAAGTAAATGAAATGAAGATGGAGAAAGTGAAATCCAAAACCTGCCTTTAACCTGAAAGCTTCTTCCATTTTGCCGAGGTCAGTTTTGTTTGTCTGTACGTAGAAACCCGCTTCTGTCCTTGAGATCCCCTACGATGGCTGTGTGGGGGAACACAAGGCCTCTGCAGAAAGCTGTGGCCCTCAGAATTCACCTATTTGATGTAAGGCAGAAGGTGTTTCTTCAGTGCTATATATCCTCCATGATAATTTAAACAACCTGGTGCACCGAAGGATTTTTGTTCTAAATTCAACTACCTATGAAGTTTAAAAAACCCTACGAGAGAAATTATTTTAAAGTGAATTTCCTTTTTTCACTTTAGAAGCAAATACAGATAGTTGAAAATGCTTCCAGGTGATCTGCAGAAATCTTTTCTGGAAGAATTCACCTTTAATGTAGGTCTTCAACAATTTCCATAGCTAAAGATCTAAAGAACAATAGTTTGAAAATTCAGGCTCTACGCCAAAGAAGGAGAAATGAAAGCCATAAGAAACAGTAGAAAATGAACTCAAATTTTGTCACTATCATCAGGATATATGATAGTTTAAGGATATAACATAGATATTAAGTTTAAAAAAATAAAATGGAATGCTTGAAAAGTGATAAAAATAAAATACTGTACATGACTATGCAGTACTTTTAAGAAATAATTGAACAGCAATTCTAGGAATAAAAACATAATAATTAAAACTTTAAAGTAAAATTGAAAAGTTAAGGAGCAGATTACATACAGTAAATTACGTACAGGCTATAAACAGAAAAATAGCTCTGGGTAGTATCTCTATTCTTCTTATTAAAGGTTATTGTTCAAGAGAACTGAACAAGTATTGGAGAATAATTCAAATTATTCTGAATAAGTCACAGAATTAGGAAAAACAAGAAAACATTAAAAAGAAGTTAGGAAAGAATTCACCATGCTTTCCAGAAGGAAAAATAAATAAATAAAAGTTGGAAGAATTTAAGACTAGAATAGATAAAGACCATCAGTTGTCCAGAATTGGATAAAGTCGTCAGCCCTTAGACTTTGGGAATTCTGTGGATTCCAAGCAGAGTTAATGGACATAATCCACATCTAGTCATGAGGTACTACAAACTTAAAATAACAAAAAACAAACCAAAAGGAAATAAAGAAAGAAAAATAAAACGTATGTGTGTCAGGGAGGGAGAGAGGTAGAGATCTCCAAGGAAGAGCAAATAAATTGACAGCAAATTTTTAACAGTAAAACATGTAATCTCTGTGGCCTTAGAATAAATATCACTTATGTTTTTCAGATAATACAAACTATAATTCTGTATGTAGAAGTATGACATACAAGGCAGGGGTGTGAAATGACATTTTTAGCAAACAAAAAGAAAGAATTTATGCATAATGTACCCTATCTAAAGATGTAAACATTTTAAGGAAAATCATCTTAAACTGAAGATCAAAAATGCAAGAATGTTAAGAGTGTGAAAATTTTTTAAATGGTTAACTGAAAGAAGCATTGACTGTAAAATGCAATAATAATATTGAATTTACATAACTAATACTTCTGTGGCAATTTTCTAGGCATGGTTTTGAGAACTGTATAAATATTGATAAAATCGAATCACTCCACCAATCTTTTGAGAAATGTAGTATTACTATTCCTGTTAGAAATAGGAAACAGAGAAAGAGCGTTGTTAACAAATGACACAGTGTCCCACAGCCAAGACGCAGCAGGGCCAGTGTTTGAACACAGCCCTCTGTTTCCCGCATCTTGAGCACTATACCTGGGGTGTCTCTAATTTATGGAGGCAAAAAACAAAACAAGTAATGATGAGACATGTGACAAGTCACACTGCGATAACATTCTTATGTTGAAAACTATGTAATCCCATTGCAATTATTTAGAGAAGGAAGACATTCTTGTTTAATTTGCACAATCTATTAATTTAACACCACCACACCAAAACCATAGCATGAACCATAATTTAATTTCTTCTCAAATATCATCAGCAGTGGTTTTCAAACCTCTCTAGAAACTTAATCAAGGTGAACAATAGGGCAATGCCATTTAAAATTTCTAAAAACTTTAAATTTCTTAAATTTTAATTTAATTAGAATCATAAACCTTTATATTTTGGAGTGCTCTGCATTTACTTCACTTGGACTATAGTTTATTTGCTGATTTGCATGAGTTTTAGGCTTTGTAAGAGCTACCGAGGATGTTCTTTAAAAAAAATAGGTGTGTGATCTGTTTAAGAGAACAAAGACTGCAGTTGAAGGGACAGAATAAGAGACGCTGAAAATAAGAGGGAACCCAATAGGCTAGAGGACGGGAAATATAAGTGTTGTTCAATCACAGTTGAGATGATCAGAGACATGCCAGAGCAGGGTTGGAGAGACTGGGACAACTGTCATGTGCAGAGACGATGTAGCCATGCTAAGAGAAGGAAGATTTCAGGGAGGAGTGACGGAATAAAAAATTATGTTCTTGAATCCTAGCTATAGTTGGTGTGGATTCTGATATCTAAGAAACCATGCTAAAGACTTTGAATTCCAGGATACTGAGTTCTTGTTCTGAAATCCTTTGGTATTCAGGGTTTGTTCTTTGTTCCCCTCCTGGGGAGGTGGCAGGGTCTCTCCAGGGAGAAGAGCTTTCCTGCATTAGTGACCTGTAGTTACTAAATCAAAAGTTCAAATAGGAGTATTTGACAAATAAGAGTATTTGTGACAAATAGGAGTGTATTCTTGAGTGTTTTGGGGGGAGGGTGTATTTTTGGTCTTTGGACAGAGTAAAGGTATTGGAATATATCAAGGAAATAAATCAAATGTAAAGAGCCAGAAATACTTACTAACAAATTTTCCTTTTGGAACTTATGAGTTTGTGATTCTATGGTTGCACTGTCATTAACCTTTGCATAGTCTATTAATTACAAGTTTAATTGACCTTGTGATGTCATTATCAGAGCAAATTTTCTGTCGAATAGAATGACTACCGAGCTATCTCCATATAGCCGGAATCTACAGTACTGGTTTATGTTGCATTTTATGGTTTGCATTGTTTCAAAAGATGTAAATACTTCACTGTAAAGACTTGAAAAATCAAATCAGACTTGAGGTGACCTAACATATATCAATGGATTCCTTAAAGAGGCTTATATTCAAGAGACTAGAAGAAAAAGCACATTGCCTTTTCACTTTCCTGGATTCAAGTTCTATCATCATATCAAGGTGGATCATGACAAAGCAAATAGATGGGGTGTGCTGTCTCTGCCCCCACAGACATGCCTTCACTGAATGAGGATTTCACATCCTGCACTCAGCTTGCATAGCTGGGCTGATGCTGCCTGAGCCTGATTAGATCGTGCTCTCCCACAGGTATAAATAGGAGGTGGGGCAGGAGGCTTGTTTTGATGGAGGGAAAGTACTGCGTCTGGGTACTTGGTAGATTTTTTTATCCATAGTCAAGAATGGAATAGACATCTGATCTGAATTCTACTTGTATAAACTACATTGAAAATGTCAGTTTGTGTGTGTGTCTTGAAAATGTGTAGTTAAAGTACTGTCTCTTCCTTTACCTTGTGACATTTAGTTATTGATACTAATGCTGATGGCAATAATAATGAACTATTATTATATTAGTGATAGTATTAGTTATGAGTATGTACTTAATTATTTTTAAGTAGGGCTGATAATCATAACAATAATGATGATTCTTGCGGCTTTCTGATATAAAATCCATTGTAGACTAAGTCAGTGGCTAAATCAGAAAACAATAATTTATTATCAGCACTTATTTTTGAGGAAAATAGCAAAGGGATATATTTTTCAGAGAATAAATCTGTCAGTGAACATTTTCAAAGATCAGCATAAATATGCTGGAGGAAGAATTGCAGCTGAATTTCTCATCCACAAGTATTAAAATGTGAAAAGAGGGGGAAGGAAATAAGGAAAGGGGAAGGAAGCATGTACAGAAAGAATACAAGAAGAATAGATATTTCTCTCATAATAGCAAGAAACACAGAAAACAGACAAATCACCAGAGAGACAAAGTAAAAAAGTCAATAACATGATAATTCTGATAGGGAATTGGAATATATGAACATAAAGATATAGAGACTGACGAATCCACAGGCGTGCTTATAGCGCACAGGGCTTGCTGAATTTTGTGTCAAACACATATGACAATGGCATTTCTTCGAGGATCTCCGTTAGACCATCATTTACAAATTGTGCCTCAAACCTTGGTACTCACAGGAGTCATCTGGAGAAACATTTCTAGAAGTGCATGCACTCCTCCACTCCCCCCGCAAAAAAATTCCCTTATAGACACATACAATAACAGGATGATTACCAGATAGAAAGGGGGTGGGGGAGGTAAAGGGGGTAAAGGGGGGACATATGGTGATGGAAGGAGACTTGAGGTAGTGAACACACAATGTAATATACAATGATGTATTATAGAATTGTACACCTGAAATCTATATGATTATATTAACCAATGTCACTCTAATAAATTCAATTTAATAAAATAGAGAAATACGTTTAGTACCTCTGCAGTAGAACCCCAGTACCTGCACTTTACCCCACACAGATCGTGCTGTTTAGGATGGCCCACAGAGTGTGCGTTGAGAAATGCTAACTCCCACTGTGTGTTAGACAGGAAATAGATGTATTTTAAAATTCCAAATGGTACCAAAAGAAAACACAGATGCAATATTGAATGTAAAAAGATTAGAAATAGCTATCTAGATGGCTTCTGAGGCTGCATAGTGCCCGTATGTCAGCCTCGTTTCCGGCATGGGCTAGCACATGTTCCAAGTGCATTGCTTACTCTCCTTGAGACCTGGTTTCCATTTCGTAAAGTGGGGAGGCTAATGCTCGTGTGCAACAGAGTTCTGAGAGTTGAAAGAGAAAAGAAACGAGAAACACTGAACACAGTCTTCGGCACATTGTCAGTATTATTTTCATCTGTAGATTTATCCTACATGTTGTATTTGGCATCATCTGTAACTTGTAAATCCCTTTAAATATTTTTACTAGGTTAAAAATTACCAGAAGAGAGTTACATATGTATATTTCTTGATAATTATTCAATGAGAACACAAGCAAATTCAATTTTAAAGTTGAAATCTCTGATGGACTTGCAATTATTAAAAACATAACAATGTAGGAAATGCTTTATATTATCTCTTATAAAATCATATATCATAAAATTGCCAAAATTAAAATGCCTATAAAATAATTGGACTTTGAAAATATTCCTGGCAGCAGAAGGGCTTTGAAACAGTTGGATTTTTTGGGAAGGAAACAAAATGAAATGCAAAGCATGGTCTTAGTGGAAATAGGCTGTTAATGGGAAAAATGAAATTACTGTGCATGGACAGAGATAAGTATGGTCATGAAGTTGTATCATATTTGTAGAAATTATGGTCTAATGTCAGTATAATTAACAAAAGGAACACACAAATAAAGATAGCACTAGATTAGGACATCGTTACTACGACAAGCCCCATCGACAGGACACCAGCAAGGTATTCATGCATATTGGAATAGATTCCAAACATTTTGCCGTACGAGTTGATTGCTTTAACGAAACACCAAGAGTTCAGTTAATTTGTCATTAAGTGTGATGCTTCATCAGAATGCTGACCTCATTTTCACTCTTTATCAGATTAATGTAGCCATGGGCATTAGAACATTAGCAGAAACTCAGGAGTATGTTGCACAGAATAGGACATTTTATTGGGGGAAAATCTTCGAATTCTGTTATTGCTTTTAGTTCAAATTTAATATGAGTTTACTCTGAATGTCCCAGTAAAATTTGGCTTTAACCTCTCATCTCTTCAATAAGGATGCTCTGAAACGGAAGATTGTCTTCCTTTCATCTGGCCAACTTGCAGAGACTAAGAGCGTGCCCTTCTCCACTAAGGCCGTCTTTAGCCCATATGGTGCCTGTGTGAGGATTAGAAAAGCTGACCCATCTTCTAAACAGATAGTGCTTTATATGCCAGTAGGCAAGGCTTAGTAAGAGAGGCACAGGCTAGGATTCATTCTCATCTTTTCCTTTTTGTGGGGTACCCTTGAACAGAGAACATCTGGTTATGCCCAGCCTCAGAGCCCCTGTGGGAGTGTCACTCAACTGATTCTCCTGCTACACAGTGACCTAAATGGATCTGCCCACTGGTATTTCTTAGGGTTTAGGGTGACCCAGCTGCATGCTGGACAAGGCAAGCCAGTGTTGCCCCTGACTTTTCACAAGCTTCCTATTGCCCTGCTGCCAGTGACTACAGCTGCCTTGGCTATGCATCTGGCAGAGTTCTGCGTTGGGAGATCAAAGCTATGGATCCATTTCAGCTGAAGGGCCAGTTTTTAAAGCATAAAACAAGTCAAAAGCTCATTAATATAGGCAGATTTTAGGCAGGCAAAATAGCATAGATATATTACTACAATCTTTACTAGTTGTAGTTACAACTTTTTTGTGTTTGTTTACATTTACTGTTAATTTGCCAGTTAATGTTGACAATTTGGGCAAAAGTACTAGGTTATAAAGGCTCTGAATGAATTCTAGATAAATGTTTTAATATTAAGATTGAACTACATAAAAATTTGCCATCTGTGCAGGCTAAGACCAAAAAGGGTAGCCTGTGCAATAAAGAGTCAACTCAGTAAATCTGGTTATTCAAACCTTGCACATTCCAAAGGAAAGGTAAGCCTTGGTGATCTTCTAGGAGTTCATCTCTAAATTTTTGGGCTATCCTACTAAATAAGAGTATATTGGTGAGTCTGAGTTTGTTGGGGGCACATCAGATGATTTATGCTAAAAATTTGATTTATGAAGTGAGCCTTGGGCCAAGCTCTATCACTTTGGCCTCTGGAGGGCCCAGAGACAGAGTAACCTAAGTCAGAAAGGTGAATGCTCCATGTGTACACCACCCCTGCAAAACACACACACACACACTAAAAAAATGCTGGAGTTCAAGAAACAGATGAGCTCCCCTGGCAGGCACTAATACTCTCTGTAG
Source organism: Desmodus rotundus (assembly GCF_022682495.2). Classification (NCBI taxonomy): domain Eukaryota; kingdom Metazoa; phylum Chordata; class Mammalia; order Chiroptera; family Phyllostomidae; genus Desmodus; species Desmodus rotundus. Next base: position 29,435,875 of record NC_071388.1, on the reverse strand, counting down.
GTGTTGTTACACACCACTGTTAGGATAATTAAGTGCTGTTCATACAACTCCAGTCAGAGAGGCCAGCTAAAATCTTGGGCTCCTGAATCTGTCATTTTATGTTTGTCGATTTTAACCTGTAGGCTTTTTCTGTGATAAACCAAAATTATGAGTAAAATAGGTTACCAAAGTCCTGTGAGTACTAATGAGTTATTGAACCCAAGGTTGGTCTTTGGAACCCCAGACTCAGAAATAAGGAATTTTCTATTCAACTTTTAGTTGTATAAATACACGTTCAAATAAATAAAATGTCATGTTTACTACCAAAAAAAGAGAAATAGTGATTGTAGCTAGTGCTATTAAGCATACAAAGTCTATCTGGAAAAAGTCCAGGCATTGTTAATACGACCAGAATGATTTGCATGGTATCCTGGCAGCCAAGGAGAGTGGACTGGAATGCTCATGTGTGAACAATGTTAACTTCACTGTACTAGTCAGTGGGGGCCATAGACACTGTTGAGTGAGCATGTGTACCATGTGGCCATTGCATTCAAAATGACTGAGCGAGTAGGGCAATAAATCTGCATCAAATTTTGCAATAAGCTTGAACATTCCTCGGAGGAAACTAATTGGATTCAGAAGGCTGCAGCTATGGGCGACTGGTGATTGTCAGCTTTGTCACAACAATGTGCCTACTCATGAATCCTGTCTCCTGCGGAGTTTTTTGGTGAAACATCACATCACCCAGGTGACTCAGCCTCCCTACAGACCAGATTTGGTGCGCTGCAACTTCTAGCTTTTCCAAAAACTAATATCACCTTTGAAAGAGAAAAGATTTCAGATTGTTGATGAGATTCAGGGACATACAGCAGGGCAGCTGATGGTGATTTGGAGAACTGTGTGAGGTCCCAACATGCCTGCTTTGAAGGGGACTGAGGCATCATTGTTCTATGTACAATGTTTTTTGTATTTTCTTCAATAAATGTCTCGATTTTTCATAGTGCGTGGCTTGATGCCTTTTGGACAGACATTGCATAAACAAATACAATCTGATCATTCTTGGTAGGGATAAAAATATATTGTTTTTCCTTTTGAAAAAAGACTTTACTGACATCACGCTTTAAGATTTTACTTTTTTAGAGCAGTTTTAGGTTTACAGAAATATAGAGTGGAAGGTACAGAATTCCCATGCACCCCCTGGAACCACACATGCACATCTTCCCCTGTTATCAACATGCTCCCACCAGACTGCTTCATTTGTTACAACTGATAAACCTGTATTAACACACCGTAATTACACATAGTGTATATGTTACATTATGATTAACCTTTGGATATTCTATGGTTTTGGAAAAATGTATAATGGCATGTATCCATTATTAGCATATAGAGTATTTTCACTGCCCTCGAAATAGCTCTCTGCTCCACCTCTTTATCCTTCGCCTGTCCAAACCTCTGTCAGTCACTGATCTTTTAACTGGTCCATAGTTTTGTCTTTGCCAGAATGTCATATAGTTGAAATCATATAATTTTTAAGTTTTTCAGATTGTCTTTTTTTTCCCCACTTAGTAATATGTATTAAAATTTCACTGTATCTTGTTTTCTTTCTTTCTTTTTTTTTTTTTTTTTTAGTGTTGAGATTGGATTAGAGGATCTTATATAAACCTTATAGCTTTAATTTTCAGGGATTCTATAATCCTCACTACTGAAAGAAAATATGACTTTTGCACTGAAACTAAGTGTAAGTGCAACTGGCTATCAGCTCTTGTGCCATGTTAACCACACGACAGGTCTTCAGAGAGAAAATAATAAAGCAAATGACCAGAGAACGGCAGACATGGAAGTTGGCAAAAGAATCTTGTCAGTCCCTTGTTTGAGTTCTTCCCAAGGCTTAGTGATACTGTTGTCCTGGTGGTCTGTGAGATGCCCAAATGCTTTTCTAATTCATTTCATTTTTTGCTTAGGATAACTCTATTTTGACTTTTGCGACATGGAATGAAAAGAATCTTATCTAATGTATATCTTCTCTCTTCTTTCCATTTCCCTGTCTGGCTCTACTCATGTCACTCATCTAAAAGAACAGAGTAATACGTTAATTTATGTCAAAATGCTGCTGACAATACAGTACATATTTTAGGAGCATCTGTTATTTTTTTAAAATGATGATTTTTTTAATGAAAGGAATGCACATGTAATGGTGTAATTTAAATACTGTGACACCTGAGACAGGATCTTATGCTGGTGGAGAGACGGTTAGCCTCCCACTGGAACTGTGTAAATGCCTGATTTTGTGACCATGTGCAGGCCTAACCCTGAGGGGATTGGCCAAGTGAAACTGAAGATTGCTCATTCTTCATTAGACTTGTTGAATGTGGTCTTCTTATCATTGCTCCAGTAATTTTGTTATTTCTACGGGGAAATAAGCGAGCAATCTAGCTTTGAATGCTTTTGTTTTGGAAAACACAATGACCAAAATCTTACTAGCATTGAGAAGATGATAGCTGTTATTTCTTTAAATTGAGCTCATTAAAATAAAATTATGCTGCTAGCTTCTACTTTCCATTTAAAAGTTTCTATAATTAAAATTATGTTCTCATTTAAAACATGGACTCGTAATTCATAAGGAGATATTATTGCCTAGCCAAATATTGCAAAATGTAAACAAATTTCCACTAGAATGCCCACACAATAAAAAAGAAATTGCCTTTGTTATTTTGTGAACTAATAATAAGTAGTTAATAATATGATTCAATTAGACAACTTAAAGCTGTTAAGATGATAGATGACACAAACACTCTAGATCAAATAAAATTATGCTTTTACACATCAAAATTATTTCAAGTTTATTGAATACAATTTTAAGTATGACTACATTATCAAATTGACGTCACTAGAAAATATACCTGGGTAATGAGCCTTATCAAAAGTATGGGTGTGGATATATGTCTGTATCTATATCTATACCTATAATCTATGTCTGATGTATATATTACATACATATGAGATGACTACATGCATGTATGTTATGTATATAATGATGTGCGCAGGTGTCATTATTACCTACACGCACAGTCACACTTTGGCTCTGGTCGCCAGTGATCATATTTACTATGAAAGAAAATTTGCGTAGGCCTCAATTTCCTCATTTCTATCAAAGCAATTTATGAAACCACTTATGATAAATGTTAAGTTGAGTCAGAAATACAAAGTATGTCAATACACATTATTTCTTTTCATTATACATCATTAATTTCTGTGCTGCAAAGCTACTTTTTAATTATCTAAAATAGAGAATTAAAGTTAATACTGTTGCAATCTAGGTAAGATGTGTGATTTATATACTAAATTATATATGTAGTTTATCCAGTTATGCATTATCTCTTGTAATTTTAGATCTACTAAACCAAGTGCTCAGGATTAAGATCTTTGCTAGAGCTCCTGCTAATAGAAAAACTGGAGGAATAACCAGAAACCAATTTATGAGAATGTTACTACCTGTGAATATGATTTCTTGTCTAGTTCTACTTGGTCCTGAGCAGTGAATGGAGCTTACAACAAGACAGCTTGAGTTTTTAAAATAATCTTTTAAAAGTTAAAAATAAATTTTACTTTCTAAGCTGCCTTAATCCCAGGAATGATCTGTTATCAACCATTTTACACATTTTATAAATTTAGGTGAATAGGAATATTTAGTTTACCTATACCCAGGGGGTTTGCATGTGAATTTTTCTTTGGAATCGTATAACAAAATAGCATTTCACACTGAGTAAATGTCAAGCATCAGTTAGCTCTAGGTGAGATATTTGAGAGGATGATTTTTTTATTGTGCTTTTCATGTCAATCTATGTAAGTTATCACTTCACAAATTCATATTGCTAATGCTTAAAATCTTTTTCAGAAAACTTTTTTTCTATAAGAGTGATCACAAGAAAAATGTTCAATGTATAGTTGATAATTATTTACTTATCAGTATTTACTTCATCAGGTCTGTTAAAATATTATCTCTAAATATTTTTGGAACTGTCTCACATCTCGAGTTCTCTCTTGTGTAACATGGGACATGATGACATCTCTTGCCCTGCAGCGTAGCCCTCATTCCATGGCTAAATTTGAAATTTTTGGAAATTTATTCATTTGTTTGTCAATTATCATTTAGTCATACGTCAATCTAAATATCTAGTTCATAATATGATCACTAATGGCTTACAGTCAATTAATGGTGATAACATGTTCTCACCTTTCAGAACTAATCATTGGAACACTTTCACTACATCAGAAGCAATTGTGAAAAGTATTAAGAGCTGGTGCATTTTATTCTGTAGAAAGTTTGGAAATATCTTTAGAGACTCAAGTGGTGCTTGAAAATTAACAGGCATATAAGAATGACTAATTAATAAAATTACTTTAAAATTTGGAACATAAGCTAATACCACTAAACATAGATGAGCTTACATAAAAAGGAGAGGCAGCTATTTAAAAAAGAAGTCAGGAAAACTCCAAATGCTTAGCCATTTGACATTTTAAATTTAGGGGATAATTCAATTTTTAATTGGAAATCAGTTTTTCATTGTAAAACAGATGTCCCCAGACCACACAAACCCTGGCATTATAAATAGTTCATAAACATCTAGATCTTCATTTTACTCAGCTGATACCCAATGCCTCTACACACACACACATACACGAACACACACACACACATGCACATTAGCAACACCCCGGTGACACACTTTCATGATTTTCCTCATTCGGGATATTTCCAGGTACTCTCAGTAAGGTGACTCCATCGGGTTTGATGTTCCTCCTTGGGCACTGCTCACACAACTGTTCTGCCCTCTCCCAGGTCCCCATCTGCTGCTCCTAGTTTCTAGTAGCACCATGTCCTCAATGCTTATGCTCACCTTTGCCTGATCCTCACCCCTCTGCTGTTCGTCCATAGACCGCAGCTCAGTACCTCAGGTCAGCCACTGGTCACGCTCGTCCACCGACCTCTGGGCCCTTACATCCCACTGCTTCCACTGTTGCCCAGGTCACTGCTGTGCGTCTTTCTTCTCATATGTGGGTAAAGAAGGGAAATGCCTTGTCTGTGGGCTCTCTCAGGAAACCCAAGCAGTGCCATTGGGGTTCTGAGTCGTGTCTCAGACCACTTTTTAACTTGTGCACACTGCTTTCTTCCTCAGAGTTCACAGAAAACCACTATCCTGTGACTGGAACCTAATTCGCTCCCTCTAGCCCTCAGAGTTACTGCTTAGTTTGACTCATCATGCCTGAATCCCAGTGTTTCAGTACTTTTGCAGGGCACAGAGAATAAAACAAGCTTCTTCACTTTGCAGTGTGATTTCTGCTTTTGTGCTCATCATCACCAACCAGCTGAAGGTCATTAAGCATTCTTGGGTTCATCACTGAGACCTATGCACTGATAAATGATGAGAGATTCTCTATTTAGGTGGCTTCTAACCCCAACTAAAATCAGATATTTATTATGTTTGGTGTTTAAGGTGAGGAAGGAAGTGTACATAAACTAATGTTTTGACATCTAAATCTCAGTTTTGGTTCCAAATTCACCATCCATCTCCTTAATTATTGAATTCCAGTATATACTCAGAGCGGCATCAGCGCTGTCAGCCTGTACTCCTGTGGTGACTATTAACTCAAGTACATTGCCTTCACAGTTCCTTCTGTCTTTGGTCTTACAGACTCCACTCATTTCCAAAGTCACTTAGGTCAGCACCCTTTGCCCCTCCCCTAAAACAAGTGTTTTATACACTTGTAATACTTCTGGATTCTTCTGTCACATTCCATACTGGGCTCTGCAACCCTCTAAATGACTTTTTAAAAATGTGCATACCTTAGGTATATTCTTTGTGCTGTAAAGTTCTATGGGCTTTGACTAACATTTAATATCACACGTTCATGATTGCAGTCTCCGATGGAGTAGTTTCACTGCCTTACACAATCCCCTGTGCTTCACTTATACAATCCTTCACCCCTGCCCTCTCCTGAGCCCCTGGCAATCACTGATGTGATTACTATCTAGTTTTACATTTTCCTGAAGTCATATAATTAGAATTGTATAGTATGCAGGTTTTTAAGATTGGCTTCCTTAGCATAGCAACATGCATAAAAGATTTATTCATATCTGTTCATAACCCGAGATTTCATTTCTTTTTATTGCTGAATAAGCCATGGTACAGATGTCCCACAGTTTATCTTTTTGCTTATCAAAGGATATCTTATTTGCTTACTGTTTGCAGTGATTTTGAAAAAAGCCATTATAAACACTGATGTGTAGGTGTTTCATGTCCTCCTACGCTTCCAGTTCAGTTGGGTAAATACCTAGTAGTGCAATTGCTGGATTGTATGGTAAGACTATATTCATTTTTATAAGAACTTTCCAAATGGCCTTCTAAACTGTCTGGGCCTTATTACATCCCTACCAACATGAATGAGAATTCCTATTGATCTGCATTTGAATAGCAATTGGAATTGTCAATTTTTGGATGTTATCCATTCTAATAAGTGTGTAGTGGTACCTTGTTGTTTTAATTTGCAATTCACTGATGTGGTGTTGAACATCTTTTCATATGTTTATGTTCATCTATATATCATTTACTCATTTAAAAATAAAGTAGCAGTGTATTTCCTGAAATACTTTTTGGAAAAATTTGCCCTAATCCATTATGAAAATTTACAATTATTCTAGGATAGCTTATTACTAAAGTGGTAAATCAAATAATGCTTCAAATAATAGTTGACAAAAATATTGAAGTAAAAATATTTCAGGGCTTATTTTATGTGAATTCTTTGAATTTTATAGATTATTTTTAGTAGTAGATCTTTAAAAATAATATATTTGGAATAAAAACCTTACAACTATGTCACGAATGTAAAACATTACATATATAAAACATAACTTATCATGAGCACAGATATATATTTTTATTTATTTTTGCAGTCTTAAAATAAATCTATAATGTTTTTTTACATTTTGACTAGCTGTTGGAAAGATGCTCATTTTTTATCATAGTCTTTGTGTTTATACATGTTAGACATATAATGTAAAATAACATGTGTGATATGTTTGTGTGAAATAATGATTGCATATACATATTCAACAGCCAACATATAGTAATTTGTAAAAATAATACTTGAAAATTGTATTAAAATATTTGTGTATAAGTGAGTTTTAAAATTTATTCAACAATGAATAACAATGCTTATAAGAATCATTGAAAGAAGTATCAAATACAATGAAATAAGTATTATAAGAATTTTTAAGATAGAGGGAGCACAGTATAATCAGTAAAACAAGAAAATTGGATAAAACAAGGCTAGGGAGTCTGATATTATGTTTGATTTTAATTCTATAAAAATAAACAATGAGACCAGACCTCTGCTAATGTAATACCTGTGCATTTCTCAAATATCAGTGAAATGTTAGAGCACCGTCTCTTATCGACAGTCATTAATGACTCTAATAAATAGGAGACCTCAGTTCAAACAAACACATTATTCCAAATGACAGAAGTGTAAGCATGACTAATTAATGAATTTGCTAATATTTTTTCATTATTTATGAGAACATTGCTCTGAGTTAAAATTAATTACCTGTACACAGACCTCAGAAAATATACCCATATTTCTAATCAGTTATTTCATGTCATAGTTTGTATAATGATGGCTGTTTATTTTAAGCTCTAATACACAAATACTAGTTCAAAATAATGGACTAAAGTGTATTACTTTTAAACTTACACTATGGTGAGGGCTTTTTCTTTTAAATTTGAAGAGCTTTCTCATTTTCATGTTCTTGCTACCATCCTTTGGAAAATAAAGCACAGTATGAGAAATGGATGACTTGTCACTTATGACCTTTACACAAACGTGCCTCGGCCCCGGCACGCTGTTAGCCTGGCAGCCTCAAAGGCTGGTGGGCTTTGTGTTCTGTAATGTTTCGTTTTCGTATTTGTTTTTAATGGAAAACTAGAAGGTGATCAAGTTATTTCAGGTCAGCACTTGAAATTGTTACTGAAAAAATAGGATTGATGTCAACAAAATCAGGAATGTGGATTATGTTTAGATTTTTAAAAACTACTGGACTTTATCATTAAAAGAAATTTTAGGTTTATAAAAAAATCAAGCAGAAAATACAGTTTCTATATAGTCCATCTCCCTCACCCTATATTTTCCCCTTATTATTAACAGCTTGTATTAATGTGGTACATTTGTTCACATTTAAATTTGATATATTAAAGAATGTGGCTTTTATTTTTTTAATTAAAAAAAAAGTTTTTAGCTTATTCAATCCCACATTTTAAATTCTTATTCTGCTTGAATCCAGTTTCCCCATTAGGTTTGGAAATTCTTATCCAGTTAAGTTTTATCATCTTTTTTTCAACTTTAATTATTTTATTGTTAAGTTCAATTACAGTTGTTTGCATTTTCTCCGCACCCCTCTACCCCACCCCAGCCAAGCCCACCTCCCTCCTAATCTTCCACCCTCCCCCTTGGTTTTGTCCATGTGTCCTTTATGGTAGTTCCTGAAAACCCTTCTCCCCATTGTCCCCTCCCCCCTCCCCTCTGGTTACTATTAGACTGTTCTTAACTTCAATGTCTCTGGTTATATTTTGTTTGCTTTTTTCTTCTGTGATTATGTTCCAGTTAAAGGTGAGATCATATGGTGTTTGTCCCTCACTGTCTGAGCATTATGCTAAGTGTGAGAGCGTGGCTTTTAAAGTTACACAGAGCCAAAGATAAATGCTGGTTCTGCAACTTATTACTTGATAACTCGTCCTATCTGAGCCTTGTTGGTGAAAATGGTTATAATAAGAATGGACTCATAGGGCTATTGTGAGTATAAACTGTAATATATAAAATTAACTCGTGTATATAATACATTTGTAAATATCTGTTAACACACAGAATTGTGTATACAAAATCATGTCTCCTTGGAGGCAAGTTGTAGGCAAGTTCTAGTAAATGGCGATGAGGTGATCCTAATTGAGCATATAAATCCAAACCAGGGTTCTTGGCACCCTGCTTTGTGCCCCTTCTAGTTTATTTCTTCTATCGACAGAATTGTGAGCTAACTCCTCAACAAGAATCCTGACAGAGGCTGAGAAAGACAATTAAAATTTTATATGTGTGTGATTCTGTGATGGCGTAGATCTATACCAACTCCAGTTTATTTAAATATTATACTATTTGTTTTTTGTATGTTTGTTTAATACTCACCTGAGGACATGCCCACTGATCTGAGAGAGAAAGAGAGAGAGAAACATTGATCAGTTCCCTCCTGTATGCACCCTGACCGGGAATCGAACAGCCCATGTATGTTCCCTAACCACAGATGGAAGTTCTTGCTACACGGATGATGCTCCAACTAACTGAGCCACCCAGCCAGGGCTTACAGCATTTGTTTTTAGTTTAATTCAATAATGCAATTTCTAAACAGGATGTGACATTTATTCTATCATAAGAATTAATCACTCGATATAAACATAACTTAAAATACCTACAAAGCAATGTTTGTGTAAATTTTCATGATAGAGATATATAAATCATGAGATAGTTAATGATGACTTTTTAAATCAGTAAACATACTGTGCCAGTCAATGTTTAACATTTAACAATGTTTAACAATGTGTAACAATGTTATACATTCTGTATAATTCTGTTGTATACACATTCTGGTTTTGGCGCCACAATATTCTCATGAAATACATGCACTTGTTTCTAATGCAGATGTTTAATTACCAGAATTGGACCCCAAAACTCAGATAAATGTCAAGTTACACTTAACATGAGTGGCTTTTGGTAGAGGTAGAAGCGGGCCAAGAGAAACAGTTTTTATTTAGCAGTTCTTGATGGTTCAGTGATTATTTGGGTAAACAGAATGGCCATAAGAATCAAGCCTCTCTCTACTTTGGAAGAGGCACAGCATCAGTGAGTGTAGAAGTTAATCCTGTACCTTTGTCTTAAATAGCATAATCTGTGCAGGGATGAATTTATCTGACCTAGATTGTTCACGGTGTTAGATCATACACTCTCTCCGATGCCAGTTATATATTGATTCATCGATTTTTGTCTCTCAGCTGCTAGTCTGGTATTCACTGCCTTCCTCTGAATTCTAGGGGACTGAAACCTTGCAAATATTTCTGTAAATTCTGAGGGACAAATTTCAGGTCAGTGTCCCTGAAAATAGCTCTCACAGAGGGAGTTCAGACAAGAGGGAAGAAAGCCATTTTCTCTGCTTCTTGTGTTGCCTACATGGTGACTTTCAAAGTGGTGTCAGCAGTGGCTGTGGTAGTGTCAAGAGTATCAGTGGGAGCGAGGGCACCTGAGTCCCCATGAAGCAGCAACAGCAGTAGAAGAGGGGGAGGCAGCACCCTCTGGCCCGGGGCTAAGGCGCATGTGCACTTACCGGCTTCTCCTCCATGTGACTAGAACACCTGGACTGCTGCTTACCCCCTTTTTGATCTTCATTTTTTCCCCTCTACAGTATTTCTACCTTTTTAGCTCTGTGGCCTTTTCAATGCCCTTTCCATCCCTTGCTTCATCTTCCTGTCTGCTGATAGCACTAGAGTGGTTCCTATTTCCCAACTGGACTTTGACACATGTAGTATTTATAAAAGAAGTAGACTTAGAAATGGTCTTTTGAGGATTGGACTATGGGTGCGTTAATCTAATATTCATCAGAAAATTCTGAATCACTGCCAATGAATAATAGGCTACTTCTATTCCATGTCAAAAATGAGAAAAAATGTACATAAATTGGATGAAATTAAAGGCAAACATTTGAGGGGAGAAAACAGCTGTTTTGCTTGATTGCTGTGGTGGCAGTGACTATTACAAGAACAGTGGGATGGATGGGTAATTCTGACTGTGTTGCAGAGAACCATCAGTGACAAGTCAGGGAAAATAAAACCACCTGTGATATTTCAGTCTCCTGTTGTCCTGTCCAGAGGCACCACATGAAAAAGAAAAAAGGGTTTCTTTCTTACGTCTACCTTCCAGTCCCTCATTATCGCTTCCCTCTGGCAAAGCCTAAATAATCAAAGTGGCAAAGGATTAATGGAAATTAACTTTGCAAGCTTCCAACCCCTTGCAATGCTGGGAATATCACAGAAGCCTGAGAGTAAGAGCCAATAAGCAAATCACCAGCTCAGAGAACAAACTGTCAATGTGTTCCACAGTTGGTTCTAAAGACAGTTTATAAAACCATTGCAGATAAAAACGAGGGAATTCTAAAAACTCCAGAACAAAACAAAGCAATTATCTTATTTATGATTAAAATATCATATCCAAAGAGGACTCTTACTCTTAAAGGGCAAAATATAGAAACAAAAATAAATAAAAGAACACAAGTACTAAAAGTTATCTGTGACATGGGGGAAGAAAAATATAAATGCAAGATGTGAAAAATATCATATATCTAAGTCATATATACTATAGAAAGAAAGCAGAAGTAGATTTCAAATAGCATTTATAAACGCCAATGCAATGCAAATTTCAAGTAGTGTCTATAAAAGTGAAGGAAACAAGACGCCAATATAAAGGCAAAATAATACAATAGATTTAAGACTAGATGAAAAGGCAAGGAAGATGATAAAAAGGTATCAGGTCAGAAGGCAATCCCAAATAAAAGTGGAGGTTGGGCCGACTGCCAGACAATGCTTTGATATGACACAGGTGACACAGAAGGCCTGTTTCTTTCCTTGCAGCTGGTTGTGAACATTTACCAGCATAACCACCTGGTGGAGTGATGACTGACTGGAAGGCTCAAGATGGCCTCACCCAGTGTTGGGCCCTTGCTGCTGGCTTTTGGCCGAGGGACCTTGACTTTGGTCCACATGATCTCCCACGCTCCAACCAGACTTTCGGGTCTGGCCGTTTCAGTCCAACACTCTAAGAAGGTGGAAGCAGTGTTACTTTCTGTCTTAAGAAGTTACATAATGTCACTTTGGTCACATTCCATTGATTACTTATGTAGCCTCTCTAATGCTCAGTTCCCCTTACCTATAAAATTAATGTAGCCTGCTAATAGCTTTACCTATCAGAATTAAGTAATAAAATCCATTTTAATCACTTGTGGCAGTCCTAGTATATGAAAAAGACTCACTAAATGTCAGTTACTATTATTATTGCATTTTTATATCCTTAAATCTCTCATATCGGTCCTCTTTTTATCCTCATCACCACTTCCTTGGTGAAAGAGACCCTTATTTATTTGCCCGATTCCCACATTTAGATTATCAAGCAATAGCGCCTTAACACAGCTGTTTTCCTTATATATTTTTTATCGTGAACATTTAGTGCTAAGTCTAGAATAGGGTAATCACCCACTAAATGTTGATTCATTTTTTCCAATAGCACATAGAATTAACCTGTTAAGTATTAAATTTTGAACTGAAGTAGACACAGACACGCACTGGTTCATGGCTTTTCTGTCAATGATAGACTGCATGTACACTGATGCTCCGGGATGATTATGATACATTAAGGTACTATGCAGGCTTGTAGTCTCGGGTGAATAGATTATAACATAGAGCTTAGGCATGTAGTAGGCTATACATTTCAGGGTTGTATAAGTATATTCTACGATGTGCACACAAAGAAAAAGTCTCTAATGACACATTTCTCAGAACATATCCCTGCCATTAAGTGGCTCATGACTGTAACCACATTATAAAACGAATGAACTCTCCTGAGCGGTAAATCTACACTACAGATGACTTAAGAAGTTATAGCTAGTATACAAGGGTCAAAATGTGAGGGGAAGTCCTGGATAATAGTTTAATAAACAGTCTCACTGTACAGGCTATCAATAATCAAATCCCAGCTCAAGAAATTTTGCTGTATTTTTGGTAAAGTTACTTATCTGATTTGTGTTTTAGTTTTCTCCTCTGTAAAAAAGGAAGATAACAAAATCTCTTACCTTAGAGCATTATTATAGCAGGTAATAGTGAATAGAAATAAGATAATAGAAGATAAATTGGCACATTGTGAGATCTATTTATTTATTATATTTTCATTGAAGTTTTGGGGTGACATTAAGTTAATTAAAATAGGTTAGTTAGTTAACCTATTTAGTTAATTAAATAGGTTTCAGGTGGACAGTTCTGTAACACAGCACCTGCATATTATACTGTGTGTTCTCCACCCACAGTCCAGTCTTCCTCGGTCACCATCTAGCCCGCTATAGACTCTGCCCCCTGCCTCCACCTCTCTTCCCTTTGGCAGTCACCATAGTGATGGCTGTGATTATGAGGGTTGTTTTTGTTTAATCTTTCGTGTATTTCACCTACCAGGACAGCTGTCTGCTCTCTGTACTGATGTCTGTTTCTTTTTTGTTTATTTTGTTCATTAGGTTCTCATAAGCTGGTGAACAACAACAACTACAAAAGTAAAAAAAAACTAAGAGACATCTACATATTTTTCACAGGTAATAGATATATATGATTCCATCGAAATGTATAGCATGAGTATAATATCTGTGCATGGTAATTTTTAGACAGATATTTCTACACGGGAGAGAAATGTACACACAGGTACACAGCTTCTGTCACACAGGTTTTGGAGGCTTAAACTGTCATGAAAGGTTTAGAAAGGAATACCATGGGAAGATCTACAGATCAGGTATCTCATGTGGAACCTGCAACATTTGGTACCCACCATGTAAACATTGGTATTTCCTTTTCATAGGTGAAATAACAGGATCAGAATGTCTATGTAATTTTATTTGGGTACATAAGTGTAAAAAATAGAATTCCAACTTTGTTCTGATTTCTCATGCCATATTCTTTCCATTCCAGCATGCTCTCTATTAATCAGTCAAGGAGGGCTTAAAACAAAACTTGCATTTTAACATAGAACTTATTTGCATTTTAACTACTGACATGAGTGTCTTCTATGCCTTTGTTCATATAAAGTATCATAAGATTAACTCATAAGAGCTACTGTCAAATTTTTAATTATTATTTTATTTATTATTAGTAAGGTGAGGTATATTGAGCAGTTCAATTGGCCACAGGCTGTGGGAGTCTATAAGGCAATTATGTCTATCAGTTATTCATTTTGCAAAGCTCTGTGTATTGATAATAACTGCCATAAGCATTTTCAGCAGCACAGAATAAAGATCAGGTGATGATAATAGCTAGTAAGAATAATTCCTGATAAAGAAGATAAAATACTGTGACTTTTCTCTACTGGAGCTGCTGCTGTGATTAAATCTTTGGCATCAAGGGAAGTCTGTTTGGTAAACCTTAACTACTCATATATGTACTTCTTTCTCTAATGATGACAAGGGTTTTAAAAAATGATATGCTGAAATTATCTAGTACCAGTTCAAACTTGAATTACTAAATGCACTTGTCACATCAAATTGACTAAATTAACTAGCTAATAGTGAGAGGTGTTAGTATAGGAGCTGAGAAATGCTTTGATAGGGATGTGATAGAAAAAAGAAAAACTAGCACTGTTGATGCTTGTATTAAATTACATCTAATATCTTTTCCAATCTGGATATCCTTTACTTCTTTGATTCAGTGATCTTACATGAAGTTTGCATATTCTGCACTGGAAAAATTACTCCTAACAGTATTTGGTTTCCAGAGTTTGAGTTCTTATGCTAGAAGCTTGGTGTGAAATGTAAGACACTTTGAAGTCCTTCTGAACCTTAGAGGAAGAAACCGATACTTTGTAGTCAGTGTTGACAACAGTGGAAGGCTGTATCAGAGAGAAGGATACTTCAGCAAGATCTAGAAATAGTCATAGCTCCTTTCCAGACAGATTTATATAAAAGGAGAGGATTGTTGGGAAATGTGCATAAAGAGCAGGGAAAAGGCATTGGAAATAAAAGAAAGTGCTGAGGTTTGAAAATGATGGGTACTCTGCTGTGCAGAAGCTTTTAGCTTGATAAAGTCCCATTTGTTTATTTTTGCTTTTGTTTCCCTTGTTCAAAGGGAAATATCCAAAATGATATCACTAAGACTGATATAAAAAAGTTTATTATCTATGTTTTCTTCTGGAAGTTTTATGGTTGCAGGTCTGACATTTGAGTCTTTAATATATGTTGAGTTTATTTTTGTATATGGTGCAAGAAAAAATCAATAAAATAAAAAGACATACTATGGATAGGAGGATGTATTAAAAATGTGAAGTATATTGTATAAGTGGTATGGCTATAAAAAATTCTTATGAACTAGTGGTAGAAGCAGATTGGTATCAGCACTTTGGTAAATTATTTGCCAGTATTTAATAAAGCTGAATATGTTTATATCCATGACTCTGCAATTCTACTCCTAAGTATACCAAAGTCTGTCTGGAAGACATCTGGCCATTGTTAATATAATAAGAATGGTTTGTGTGACATCGATGTAACCTGGCAGCCCAGGAGAGTGGACTGGAATGCTCATGTGTGAACAATGACAACTTCACTGGACTAGTCAGTGGGGGCCATAGACAACATTGAGTGAGCATGTGTACTCTGTGGCCATCACATTCAAAATGACTGAGTGAGTGGAGCATAAATCTGCATCAAATTTTGTGTTAAGCTTGAATGTGTACAGGCAGCAATCAACAGAAGCAGATAGTGGAAGAACTAGAAGCTGATCTGGGGATTCCAAAAAGTGTAGTATCTGAGATTTTGACACAGGATCTTGGCATGAAATGTGCCATGGCAAAATTTATTGTGTTTTTCTGCTACCAGAGCACTGAAACCACTACCAATGACCCAGATTTCCTCAAGAAGGTCGTAACCAGAGGAGAATGGTAGGTCTACAGCTATGATCTGGGAGCAAAGGCCCAGTTGTCTCAATGGAAATCACCTACTTGGGAAGGTGTCATCCATTATAATTGTGCTCCTCTAAGACAAACAATTAGTAAGGAGTACTATTCAATGTTCTTTGTCAGGTGAGAGATGCAATATGATGAAAATGGCCATAGGTGTGGGCAACTGGTGATTGGCAGCTTCATTATGACAAAGCACCCACTCATGCATCTTGTCTCATGAGAGACAAGCTCTGTGAGACAGCGCCTTAAAGAAAAATGCAGAAGTCTGAATAGCAAGAGAAAATTTTGCATAATTTCAAAACATTAGTAGAGTGTTAAGGAGGCCATCTTAAAAGTTAACAGAAAGTTTTGGGAAAGTATGTGCTGGCAGAGAAAATAATGTAAGTGGTTTTTAAATTTTACATTTCGGTGTCAGCAGGATAGTTAAGTGGAGATGTTTTAGAAAACAGAAGAGAGGATGAAAATTTAAAGTTAGGGTTGTTGGTATGAGTGTCTTCTATGTTACAATAAAAAATTGTTTTTATTGAGTCCTGAGGATATACCATAGGGAAGATGGTTCAATAGACCACAAACATTCTTGGTTCTTAGTTCTTGGGAAGTAACTGTAATTAATGACACAGGAAAAAGAAGATACAAAAGTAGTGAACAAGGATAAAACAGCATAACCATTTTGTGAGTAATAAACATCATGAACTCATAATCTTCAGTGACTAAAAAATGAAAATTTGAGAATTCAAGATGGAGGTGTAAGTAGACACACTGCGCCTCCTCGCACAACCAAAAGAAGGACAATAAAAATTTAAAAACAAAAAACAACCAGAGGTGACAGAAAATCAAAATGCACGGAAGTCCGACAACCAAGGAGATAAAGAAGAAACATTCATCCAGACCGGTAGGAGGGGTGGAGATGGGCAGCCGAGGCAAACAGGACTCGTGGCAACGTGGCTGGACCCAGAGACTGGTGGATTGTGGAGAGAACGGGGCAGGCAGTGTGACCACTAGCAGACCCCGAGGCCCCACATTCGCACACAGATAAACCGGGAGGAACAGTGGGGGAGCAAAGCAGACCGCAACCCAGGGCTCCAGCTTGGGGAAATAAAGCCTCAAACCTCTGATTGAAAACACCCATGGGGGTTGAGGTGGGAGCAGGAGAAACTCCTAGCCTCACAGGAGAGGTCTTTGGAGAGACCCACAGGGGCCTAGAGTTTGCACAGGCCTGCCCACTCGGGAATCAGCACTAGAGGGGCCCAGTTTGATTGTGGGTAGCAGAGGGAGTGACTGAAATCCGGCAGAGAGGGGAGCAAGCGCCATTGCTCCCTCTCGGCCCCTCTCGCACATACGGCCTCACAGGGCAGCGACCAGCATTACCCCGCCCAAGTGAACACCTAAGGCTCCGCCCTGCTCCGGAACAGGACAAAAAAAAAAAAACTGTTCAGATGCACAGTTCAAAACACTGGTAATTAGGATGCTCACAGATTGGTTGAATTTGGTTGCAAACTAGATGAAAAAATGAAGGCTATGCTAAGAGAAACAAAGAAAAATGTACAAGGAACCAATAGTGATGGGAAGGAAACTGGGACTCAAATCAAAGGGTGTGGACCAGAAGGAAGAAAAAAACATCCAACCAGAAAAGAATGAAGCAACAAGAATTCAGAAAAATGAGGAGAGGCTTAGGAACCTCCAGGACATCTTGAAACGTTCCAACATCCGAATCACAGGGGTGTCAGAAGGAGAAGACGAAGAACAAAAAATTGATAACTTATTTGAACAAATAATGAAGGAGAACTTCCCTAATCTGGCAAAGGAAATAGACTTCTAGGAAGTCCAGGAAGCTCAGAGAGTCCCAAAGAAGCTGGACCCAAGGAGGAACACACCAAGGCACATCATAATTACATTACCCAAGATTAAGCAGAAGGAGAGAATCTTAGAAGCAGCAAGAGAAAAGGACACAGTTACCTACAAAGGGGTTCCCATAAGACTGTCAGCTGATTTCTCAAAAGAGACCTTACAAGCAAGAAGGGGCTGGCAAGAAGTATTCCAAGTCATGAAAGGCAAGGACCTGCATCCAAGATTACTCTATCCAGCAAAGCTATCATTTAGAATGGAAGGGCAGATAAAGTGCTTCTCAGAGAAGACCAAGTTAAAGGAGTTCATCATCACCAAGCCCTTATTATATGAAATGTTAAAGGGATTTATCTAAGAAAAAGAAGATAAAAATATGAACAGTAAAAATGACAGCAAACTCACAGTTATTAACAACCACACCTAAAACCAAAACAAAAGCCAACTAAGCCAACAACTAGAACAGGAACAGAACCACAGAAATGGAGATCACATGGAGGGTTATCAACAGGGGAGTGGGAGGGGGAGAGGGGGGGAAAGGTACAGAGAATGAGTAGCATAAATGGTAGGTAGAAAATAGACAGGGGGAGGGTAAGAATAGTATAGGAAATGTAGAAGCCAAAGAACTTACAAGTATAACCCATGGACATGAAGTATAGGGGGGGAATGTTGGAGGGAGGGGATGGGCAGGATGGAGTGGAGTGAAGGGGGAAATGGGACAACTGTAATAACATAATCAATAAACACATTAAAAATGTAAATTCAGTAAATACTGCAGGATTTGGTGAAAAAAAGTTTTATTTTTTAAATTTTATTTTTATTGTATTTTCTTTTCCATTACCGTTTACTCCCCTTATACTTCCCTACCCCATCACCACACTGTTGCTCATGTCCATGAGTCTTTTTTCCTTTTTACCAGATCCCTGCACTCTTTCAACACATGCCCCATGCCCCTGCGGCTGTCAGCTTGCTCTCTATCTATGAGTCTGTCTCTATTTTGTTTGTTAGTTCAGTTTGTTCATTAGATCCCACATAGGTGTGAAGTCTAACTCATATTTCTCTGACTGGCTTATTTCACTTAGCATAACACTCTCTGGGTTCATCCATGCTGTCGCAAAGGATAAAATGTTTTTCTTCTCTATGGCCCAGTAATATTTAATTGTGTAAATGTCCCATAGTTATTTTATCCACACATCTAATGATGGACACTTGGTTTCTTTCTTATCTCGGCTATTGTAAATAACATTGCAATGAACATAGGGATGCATGTGTTCTTTTAAATTTGTGTTTTGGGTTGCTTCATATAAATTCCCAGAAATGTAGTAAGTAGGTCATAGGGCAGTTCTATTTTTAAATTTTTGAGGCAACTCCATAATGATTTCCACAGTGGCTGCACCAGTCTGCATTCCCACTAGCCGTGCAAGACTTCCCCCTCCCCCACATCCTCATCAGCACTTGTTGTTTGTTGATTTATGGATGATAGACATTCTGACAAGTGTGAGAAGGTATCTCCCTGTGGTTTTAATTTGCATTTCTCAAATGATTAATGACATTGAGCATCATTTCATATGTGTATTGGCCATTGTATGTCCTCTTTGGAGAAGTGTCTATTCAGGTCCTTTGACCATTTTTTACTTAGATTGTGTTTTTTTTGGTGTTGAGTTTTATTAGATGTATTGGCAAATATGGTCTTCCATTCAATGGGTTTTCTTTTTATTTTGTTCATGGTTTCTTTTGCTGTGCAATAACCTTTTAGTTGACTATAGTCCTGTGTGTTAATTTCTTCTTTTGTTTCCCTTACCTGAGGAGATATATCAGATAAAATATTTGTATGACCGATGTGTGGTATTTACTGTCTATGTTTTCTTCTAGTATTTTTATGGTGTCAAGTCTAACATTTTGGTTTTTAATCAATTTTGAATTAATTTTTTTGCGTGGCATAAGAAAGTAGTCTGGTTTCAATTTTTTTTTGCACCTGTCTGTCCACTTTTCCCAAAACCACTTATTGAATAAACTATCTTTAGTCCATTGTATATGCTTGTTTCCTCCAACAAATATTAATTGACTATAAAGATGTGGGTTTATTTCAGAGCTCTCTATTCTGTTTCATTGATTTCTGTTTTAAAAAAATTAAATGTTGCATTAACATTATTGTCTTTTACATAAGTATAATGAAAATAAAGCAAATAATATATTTAACTTTATAATATTAATAACAAAAATAAAATTAAATAATTTTATTAGAACACATATAAGAAATAGTTTAATTAAATAAGTGAAATGAAAATAAATTATATGAGAATCAGAAAAGCTATATTTATAATAATGTTCATTATAGAGTTATAACACTGAATGCTGGGAACAATTTATATTACAATATGGATGGGAGAGAATGGGGCTGAGTGGAGGTGGGGAAAGAGAAAAAGCAGGAACAACTGTAATAGCATAAATAATTAAAAATAAAAATATAAAGAAGGTAAAAAAGTTAAAATACCTAAATAAATCTAACTTTATAAAAATGGTAAACATAAGTCTTGTTTTCAATAGCTTAGCAGGTGCTTATTATATTAATTATTAATTAATTCAATAATTGAATGAAAATGTGTAAGACATTTCATACTATGTCCACTAGGTGGAGTATGATGCAAGTCTTTAAAAACATATTTATGAATACATATGGAAAACATTTATAATATAATATTAGGTGAGAAAAAGTTGTATCTATTTAGATTAATAATGCACATATGCTAGGAATAAAATATACCAAAATTATGGTGTTGAAATTACAGATAATTATTTAACTTCCCTAATTTTTTCTCTGTTTTTCCACTACTTTTAGTGGAAAATTTAATTTATATTTTAAATGTGATTACATATGATCGAAGCCAATTTACATTTAACCAAAGTTTGTGTTCATAAATAAAAGGCTTCTGGAACTAGACATTAGTTAAACAAAAGGCAAAGATTGTGTTAATGGCATTATTGTTGGCATTTTAATTTGTATGGACTCAAAATGTATAATGATTTAAGTGAACTTTAATCATGGAGTAAGAAGTTTATTTCTTACTCAAGTATCTGCACTTTCCAGGAGAATAAGTCATTGGCTACTCCTCCAGGAACCAGACTCTGAGGGGCTTTGCTGTCTTCATTAAATGGCTCTTGGGAATCATCTTGTTAGGAATCTTGTTAAGAATCATGTCCACTCTAAGTATGAGAGAAAGGAATGAATACGGAGAAGGCTTATAGGATACTTTATGTATGGGACTAAGAAGTGGTACAATCACTTCTGAGATTATTATTTTCTGTATTTGTTATCAATGTCTGTGCAAAATATCACACCCAAATTCCATGTTCTAAAACAACAAAAATTTATTTTTTCTTACAAGTCTGTAGGTTGCTTAAGTGGTTCTTCTGCTGATCTTATTTCAGTTTACTTATGTGGCTACATTCAGCTGACAGATCACTTGGGGACTGGGTCAGCTTGACCTCTACCTCTTGGTAGTCTTTCATTTCAGTCTTCCTCAAAACGTGGACCTATTAGAATAGTGTAATATCTCAAGAGGATAAAAGTAGGGGTTGCAAGATCCCTAAAACCTGCCTGGCATGTCACAGGACATTACTTCTGCCACATTCTATTGGTCAAAACAAATCACAAGGCCAGTCCAAATTCAAAGAAGTCATAACTGAACATCTTGATTGGAAGAATAGCAGTCCCATTGTAAAAGAATGGAATACTAGGAAGGCATGATTGATTCATCAGTGGCATTATTACAACAATCTATCACACATCAGTTAGAATCAGGTTAGATACATGACTACACCTTTAAGGTCACCCCCCACAAAAATAGAATTTTTAATAAAATATTTGTGTATTTATTCTTACATGTTTAAACTTCAGTTACCTTCAAAGTGCTCTCCATTTGATGCAATATACTTATTGAGGAGTTTTTTACACTGTTCAAAACAATTTTTGAACTCGTTGATTTTGATGCTTTTTAGTGCTTCTGCTATTTCATTTCTCCAACATCAGCCAAATGTTTTCCTTTGAGGAATTTTTTCAACCAGGGAAATACAGAAAAGTTGCTCTGGGTGAGATCGGGTGAATAGGGAGAGTGAACCATGGGGGTCATGCCATTTTTGGTCAAAAACTGCTGAACACAGCAGAGTGTGGCCAGGTACACTCATAAATCACCCATCATGAAATGAGCAAACATGTTGAAATTATCTTCTAAAAAATTCACTGAAGTCAAATCACTGAGCAATGTCTCACACCACCACCAGCTAGTACATACTCTGATGTAGCTGGGTTCATAGGAAGCTCACCTAGTGGGAGAAGCCTATACGACAAAGGGTTCGCCCTCCAGAAGATAATTCTGGTTTTTTGCATCCGCCCTCATATATAGAAGTGAGATGGGGAAATGAGGCCTAATTCTGTGCCTAGGAAGAGAAGAAATAATTCATTTTAATCACAATCATTTTCTGTCACAGGAGGTAGCTTTTTCATTTTAAAGTGGAAACTGATGAATACAAGGTCTATCCAGAAAGTATCCAGGCATGCAATAAGAAAAATAGTACATAAGACAATGATGCCACACTCATCCTCAAAGTTATGACCTTTTTGAGGAAATCTGGTTCATTGGCAGTGGTGTGAATGAAGTTACTGGCAACTACAGCATGATATTCCTTCTGCTCTGGTAGCAGAAGCACAGAATGAATTTTTCCACAACACATTCTGTGCCAAGATCCTGAGTCAAAATCTCAGACACAGTTTTTGGAATCCCCAGATCAGCTTCTCATTCTTGCACTGTCAGTCGCCGGTCTTCATTGATTGCAGCCTGCACACGATCAACACTCTCAGACTTTCTGCTTGCTGCAGTCCTTCCAGAGCATGGATCACTTTCAACAGATTCTTGACCATCTTTGATGCATTTGTGCCACACTTATCTTTGCACTGCACTAATTGTATTGTCCCAGAAATCCTTCTGAATCATCCCAATAGCTTCCATGGAGGAACGCTCAAGCTTAACACAAAATTTGATGCAGATTCATTGCTCCACTCGCTCAGTCATTTCAAATGCAATGACCACACAATTCACATCCTCACTCAATGGTGACTATCACCCATACCAACTAGTATGATGAATTCATCATTGCTCACATGTGCATGTTATAGTCCACTCTCCTTGGCTGCCAGGTTCTATCAATGTCACACACCATTCTTGTTATATGAGAAGTGGCTGGACGTTTTTTTCGGGGGGCAGACCTGGTGACATTGAAGATTATCGTGAAGTTTTATTATTGTATTCAAGTTTACACTTGTAGAAAAGTCTTTTGATGTAATTCCATCCAAGAGATTGTACCATGCTTATCATTTTATTTGACAAAGTAGCTGCCCCTAGAACGCCATGGTAGTGGCCAGAATCTAGGCAAATAGACCAATGAGATATAGGATGCCCCAAACTGACCAGTAGGAAAGACACTCCCTGCTGTCTATTTGTAAAGAAAAGGAAGTCAAGAGGTTTTAATCAGCCTGAGGTCACTTCTGGGGTTAGTAATTGAAAAAGTTTTCCATGCTATGCTGAGAGATTTGTGGTTTATCCTCTCTAGAGTCTGGATCCTTGGCACATTTTTGAGTAGTGGAGAAACATTAGCAAGAGTTATATTTAAAAAAAGTAAATATGGCTGCACTACAGAAAATATTTTTCTGGAGGTAAGTGGTTGAGGTCAGTTGATTGATTAAACTGCAGGGGATAATATCTGAATGAGGGTAGCTGGAGAATGGAAACAGATTAAAAATATTAACCTAAAAATGAACAGCCAAAGTGAAAAGCAACTAGCATTTGTTTGAGATCCAAAGAATAGCTGTTGTGGAAGTACTGGGTCAGGCTCAAACCCAAACACTGTTCCAGTTAGGAGGCGTGGCAAATGCTATTTATGAGAAAGGGAAGGGGATGAATTCCATTGATGGACAGAATGAATTTCTGTAGTTGGAGATAAGCTAACATAGTGATGCTAATTCTAAAGGCTGTTTTTAATTTTCAGTCCCATAGTCATAATTTCTGTTTTCTTGTTATCTTTGCAAAGTTATTTGGGGTAAAATGTTGCTTTAGGCCCAGTCCAAAAGTTATTTTTCTCTGATTTAACATTTCAAAGGTTTGAGGAGTGACATGCAAGGCAGTTCTTCCGGGACGGCAATTCTAGCTCCATTTTCAAGTGGCTCCATTTATATTACTTTTCTAAATATAATATTTGTATTAGAATTGAAATAGCTTGCGAGCTGACGGTGAGCAGGAGGGTGGTGAAGAATTCGGCCACACCGCATCTGTGTGTGCCATTTAAAGTTACCTGGCCAGGGATGGTGGTGGTAGAAATGACGCTTTTGTTCAATTTGCCAATCCTAGAGTCTTTTTTAGAACTATATATTCCTACAGAGGCTGTGTTGGCTCCTAAAATATCTGTCCAAGTGGGGCATCTATTCTAATTCATCCACCCATAGGCTGCTTTTTTCAAGTTTCAAAAACTAGATAGAGTTCCTTTTTCCCCCTAAAACACAGAAAAGTGCTGCTTAGTCTGGAAGCAGTCCTGGGTGGGGAAGGTAAAGGTGATTTGTGGGTTTATTCTGAGACAGTGGGTCAAGTTTTAGTGTTTTCTTCTCGGAGTGTGGTGCTCAGAACAAAGGCATCAACACTGTCAGGGAGCTTATTAGAATTGTAGAAGTTTTGATCTGAACCCTCAATGAGAATTGGCATTTTAATAAGATCCTCAAGTGATTCTTATACACAGTAGAGTTTGGGAAGCACTGCTTTAGAGTACAGATGGCGAATGAATGCCTCAGAGTGTGATTACCAAAAAGCATTTCTCCGTGTTCCTGGCCAGAAAGCTCCCCCACTACAGGCGACTGCCACAGGCCGCCTCCTCCAACAATTTCTTGCTGCATTGGTAGGAACCGGACTCGGTGGAAGCAAGCACATTTCCAAAGCTGTGAAATGAATAACATCCAAGAAGAGAAGGAAGCGGAAGAGAGGAATGAGATGAAAAAATTATTTAAAATATGCATTTGTCTATATTTGTGGTGGCATGGCTCAGTGAGGAAGAAAATACAGAATGCCTATAAAGTCATATTATTTTCCTGGGGCTGGTACCAAAGTACCAAAAAACAGTGTGGCTTAAAACAACAGAAATTTATCCTTTCGCATTTCTGGAAGCTAGATGTCCAAAATCGAGGTGTTAGCAAGGCACGCTCCCTCCGAAGTCTCTAGGAGAGGATCTCCCCTTGACTCCTCTAGCTTTTGGTGATTACCAGCAGCACTTGGCATTCCTTGCCTTGTAAATTCATCAGTCCAGTCACATGGTCATCTTCTCCCTCTGTGTCTTTATATCGTCTTCCCTTTGTGTATGTCGGTCTCTATGTCTGCATTTATCTTTTTAATAAATATAACAGTCATATTGAAATAAGACCCAGCCTAATGTCTTCATGTTAGTTAATTAATTACATTAGCAATAACCCTACTTCTAAATAAGGTCACATAAAAAGCTGGGGGTTAAAACTTCAATGTATCTTTTTAAGAGACAAAATTTGTTCCATAACAGAGGGCATAAAAAATTACCACAGTTTTTAAGTGGCATTTTAGGAACTCTCTGATAATTTATTAGAGTTTCTACAATCAAGTATACAAGGTTTTGTAATTGAAAATGAAGTACAATTATGGTGTTTAGTTAAAATGATATGAAAGTGTAAAAACATGAAAGTTATTAAGAAAGGGTCAATTAAATCATAAAGTCAGAAATGATTAGGAACTCCAAGTTTATAAAATTTATAGTCAATATTCCAAGAAACATGCTTCACAAGAAGACGATAAGAAAGGTACCGAATTCCATACACATTTAGACCCCCAGGCTATAGGTCCCCATGAGCGATTTTTATGGTTCACTCCTCCCTCATTTATTCTCAGTCTCTGCTTAAATCTTTGTCTACTATTTAGGTTCTTCCTGCCCACTCTCCAGAAAAGCAATAATCCTGCACTTTCAGGATGTCTCTGTCGTGCCTCTCATGCTTCGTCTTTCTCCAAGTGTCTCATTGTCTTCTAAAGTACAGCGTGGCTGCCTGTTTACTTCTTCATCTCTTCTCCCTGTACTATAAAATCCTTGAGTTCTAGTACTTTTTCTCTGCCTATAGTTTCTAAGTTGCTCTTGTACCTACGCCTATGCACAAAGTAAACATTCAATAAGTGTTTGTTTGGCTGGCATATAATTATTTCAATGATATAATTTACAAAGTAATTACCAAAATCTTATCATTTACCATGGCACCAGGTATCTGATGCATTATATTCTACCATTCCGAAGACAGAGAAAAGTTTGCAACTGATCTAAAAACCTTGAAAATATCCATTTGTAACACATTAGATATTTAATGAAGCTGTTAGGAAAAGTACACCCAGCAAACGTAAATTCAGTCCTCTTCCACTGTCAGCCATAGCATAGAAAAAAAGGGCGGCCCCTCACAAAACAGTCAGTTCTCTACTCCAATGGCTCTGCTTTAAAGGGGCCTAGAGTGTTATCAACCAGAACAACCTACTTTCTTTAGGAAATATGGTTGGATCTACAAACGTACCAGAGCATAGGAAAAACAAATCATAAACAAAGAACGTTCACTAGAAAAGTTTTGCTAAGTAGAAAGTAGAACTAAGACCAAATATATTTTCACAAATTAGGAAAAAAGGTTAATGGGATGAGCGAAACTGTGAAACAACAACAATATAACAACATACAATGTCAAGAAAGAGGACCAACAATAGATGATACTGAAATCTGAGCTATGTGAAAAAAGAAAAAAACATCAGAAATTAAGTCATCAGAGAAATTAAGGCAACTTGTAAGATATGCACAGAGAAGAATGCCCCAAATATTATATATATATATATATATATATATATATATATATATATATATATATATATACAAGTACCCACTAGGAAGCATAATTGGACAAATAGAGAAAACTGTCATCGATGAAAAATGTAGGTGAACTTACATGAATGTGTGTTTATGGGGGTTTATTTTCTTGTCCATGCAACAAGATTTTGGGAAAAATTAAAAACTAATAATGGTTTCTGTTCATGTGTAAAAGCATTAGCAGGCTTGAAGACAGGATGTAGAAAATATCGGGACTGGAAGAAAAAAAACAGGCATATATTGAAGACAGGACAAGGGAACAGAAAAGAGAGCCCAGAAATTGACCCACACCTACATGCTCTGTCAATATATGGCAACGGAGGCAAGAGCATTCAATGAGTAAACACAGTCTTGTCAATAAATAGAGCTGGGGAAACTGGACAGGTACATGCAAAAACACAAAACTAGACCACCATGAGGATAAATACAAAATGAATAAGATATTTAAATGTAAGTCGTGAAACCATAAAAATCCTAGAAGGAAACTTAGGCAGTAAAGTCTCAGACATTTCTCGTAGCAACATTTTTACCGATATATCTACGAGGGCACGAGAACCAGAGGAAAATATTAACAAATGGGACTATATCAAACTAAAGAGCTTCTGCACAGAAAATGAAAAGGGAACCCACTGTATGAGAGAACATATTTGCCAATGATACATCAGATAACAGGTTAATTTTCAAAATATATAAAGAGCTTATACAACCCAATGCCAGGAAGACAAACAATCCAATTTAAAAAATGGACCTGAATAGGCACTTCTCCAAAGAGGACATGCAGATGGCCAATAGACATATAAAAAATGCCCAATGTCACTAATCAGCAGAAAGATGCATATTAAAGATACAATGAGATATTACTTCACACCCATAAGAATGTCAACAAAAAATAAGTGCTGGTGAGGATGGGGAGAAAAGGGAACCCTATTTCACTATTAGTGGGAATGCAGACTGGGGCAGCCACTGTGAGAAACAGTGTGGAATTTCCTCATAAAATTAAAAATTGAACTGCCTTTTAGTCCAATGATCCCACTTCTCGGAATATATCCTAAGAATCCAAAAGCATACATGGACTTTTATGTTCATAGCTGCATTATTTACAATAGCCAAGATCTGGGGACAGCCCAAGCACCCACCAGCACATGAGTGGGTAAAAAATCTCTGGTGCATTTACACAGTGGAATACTACCTGGCTGCGAAAAATAAATAACTTACCTTTTGGGTCTGGAGAATATTATGCTGAGTGAAATAAGTCAACCAGAGAAAGTTACCACATGATCTCACTATATGTGAAATCTAATACAAAATAAACTGACAACCAAAATAGAAAGAGAGTCATAGATACAGGGGACAGGCTGACAGTTTTCACAGGAGAGGGGGGACGAGGTGAAAGAAGGTGAGGAGATTAGCCAAAGAACATATATGCATGACCCATAGACACAGAAAACAGTGGTACAGAAGGTACTTCAGAAATGATGAGACCTGAGATAATTTTTGAAAGATGACTAGCAGTTATGCAGATATACCAGCTAGAAAATTCTTTCTAGGAAGATAAAGAAAGGCATAGAAGAGAGAGCATGACATTCTAAGAAACAGACTCACAGGAGTGGCTCTTGTTCAGAGCTTTCGTAGGGAAGTAGCTAGAAATGAGTTTGAAAAATTGAACCAGTAACTTATCATGAAGCTACTTAAATAATATAATAAGAATTGTTAATTTCATCTTGAATAAAAACGCCTAAGAATGGTTAGAATCCCTAAACATTCTCCCTGCAAACAATGACTGCAGTTAAAGGAGAACATCAATCTAAAGAGTTGTCTGTTATAATGTTACCAATTCTGGAAAACCCAACCAAGACATAAGCAGGAGTTTTTACTTTTTTCCTGTCATTGGCTCCTGAGACTGTCTTCCAAGAAAGGGTGCCACAGGAAGTCTAGGTCAAACAAGATGTACATGTTCCTATGTGCTTATTGATTACACTCTAATCAGATTCCACTGTAGAACTCTCTAAAACTCTGATCTGCTGAGTCTGGCGACATAATTTGGACTTATTTACCTATTCAATGCTAGGCTAACAATCTGTGTGGGTATATGAAGTGCCTTTATTACTGTGAAGATAGATATCTTTCCTGAAATATCACTGTAAATCTTACCACTTAATCTACCCAAATATAATAACTAATGTTTAGTCATTTTATGTTGGTTGATCTGGCACACAGCTTGCTTTTAGTCTAAGAGAAGTAAAGGTCACAATACTTTAAACATTTATTCTATGTCATTTTTGGAAATGTATCAATAAAGCTTGTCAAAATCTAGAATTTTAATTAAATTGCTAGTTTTTTCTAAGAATTATGGATTAGCTATGGACTCATCACAAAAACTATATATTTGCTTAAGAAATAAAAACATGTCAAGAAAAATAATTTTGCAACAGATGTTGAATCACTTGAAAATGTTTCCAATGTCATCTCCCAGCATTTTATCCATTCTTTTCACTCTAAATTATATTTTCTCACTGAAGGTCTCAGTGTTAGAAATTCTGTTAGAAGATCACATGGGAATTCAATAAGCTGTCAATGATAGAAACTGTAAAAATCTGTTCTCAGAAACTGTCAATTTGTGATTTTTTACTGGGACTAATTTGACAGGCTGAAAATTAAAAGAAAATGTGAGAGGACTGAGGCTGTTGGCCACATATATCATTTTCAACAATGACTTGTCTGTAAATAAAAGATTGCTCTTTAGCTTCAGATACTGAAAGAGGTGAAAATAATATGTTGCTTGCTTTTTATATATACTTTTGTGTGTAATTTACATATAACATATACTACATATTCTATATATTTGCTATGTATATATATGTAATATAGATGTCCAAGTGAGATATTTTTCAAAAAATAATTTTATATATTAATTAGCAGCAGATAACATTTTAAATAATGAAGAGTTTGAGCTCCACTAACTTGACTAAGGGATCCTCTGAGAAAGTATTCAGTGTATCCCATTGAAAAAATTTATTTATTCATCAGAATTAATATCATTTTTCCTCTTTTTAAATTGACACACAGTCACATATACAATCATACATGTGTATAAAATTCTGGCAGAATAGTCAGGGCTTGTTATTTATTCCTCAGGATCGAATTCTGAGGATGCTGTTAGGACTACTCAGGACTTTTCATTGACCCACTATATTATATTCTACTCTCTTCCCATAGCTTACTTTTCTTTATCACTTATGGATATTTTTACTATGCATTTTCTTCTGTCTTGTTTACTCACACAAGAGCATAGGTTTTGTGCAAGAAGAGCACTTTCTGTTATTTTGCACGCCACTATAATCTTAGCACATAGAAATATACCTGGAACATAATGAACAATAATATTTGTTGAATGAATATCTGTTTATGTTTTATAAGAAGAAACTGTAATCCAGAGGAATTAAGTGAGTTGTTCAAGATCAAATGGCTCATCTATGGAAGTTCCAGAAACACAACCAGATTTTGTGATGCCTGGAAATGCATTTTCTATTTTCTATGTTCTTTCATATGTAATTCTCAAACAATATGTGAACACACACACAAATATGCACACACACTGTACTATACAAGTGCAAAAAGTTTTGAAGAAAACTTTCTTTCCAAAAATATGTTACTTCAAGTATTTCCCAAGAAATATTTTAATGACATCACTATCTAAGAGCACTAAAAAGAATTTGATATTATAAAATGTAAAACGTATTTGTTTAAAAAACTTATAGTGAATACAAATTGCCATCATGTATTATGAATGATTAAAAGTCAAGGAGAATATTAATTTAGAAATTGGTCAAAATCTATATAATTTTGTGTTTTTATCTATACCTAAATATAGACATACAATATAGATAAATGCCCTATGAGTTTATATATGCATGCACACTACATGTATACCTGCTATATATACATATACACACCTTTTATACATACATAGACACATGCAAGCTAGGTGGACACATACTATACACACAGTACAAAAATTATTTCAATGTTAATGTGAATAGATATGAATAAACTTTTAATTACAGAAGAACTTATCTTTAAGTAATTTCTGGTATGTATTTTTTTTTATTTCTGGTTAGCTTTTGTTTTGAGTAAGAAAAAGTAAAACCAGTACCAAAAATGCCTCCATTTATAAGTGGACCAACTATACATTAAACTTATTTCTATTTTTACCTAAAATGTACTCTTCGCACTTTTCCATAGTTCAAAGTTAATCAAGATGACAGGAAAAATAATCCTCTTTGGATAAGAGGTGCAAACCTTGTTGATGTTTCTTGCCTGAGTAGTCAATCCTTGCAGTACTGATTTGGCTGCTCGACATCACTCTGCTTGGCTCCAGCAAGTTTCCGATTCTTAGTTGGAGATTCAGCCCTCTCCTACTCTCTGTCCAGGTTGTGCTATTGACTTTCCACCCCCGTGACTGCTGGGGCTGTGACTCATATCATCCAAGACACTATTTCATTTTGTGGTGCACAACTGATCTCAATTGCCTCATCAAAAAAATACCTCAGACCTCTGAAGTGACTGGAAAATATGTGTTTTAGTTTCTGTTGGGTAGGAATCTGGGAAGACAAATTCCTAGGTACATCTGGCAGCCATCTTTCAACCATGAGGGCAGAAGGAACCAATAGCAGAAAAGACCCAAATGCAACAAAGAGATGCAGTAAATCTGGAGCCTGATAATATCTTTTAGTTCTTTGTATTTACATGCCAGATCTGAATTTGTCAATGAACTAAGTTATTTTTTTATAGGTAAATGTTTTTATTTTTTATATTTCTATTACTCAACCCCTGCCCTTCAGCAACCATGAGCTTGTTCTCTGTATCTATGGGTCTGTTTCTGTTTTGTTTTGTTTATTGATTTATTTTTTTAGATTCCACATATATGTGAGATCATATGACATTTGTCTTTATGTTTCTAACATTTTTCACTTAGCATAGTACCTTCTAGGCCTGTCCATGTTGTCACTAGTGGCAAGATTTCATTCTTTTTTTTTCAGTAAGCACAAACAGATAATTTACTAACTAGAATTATTTTTTAAAAGTGTTTTTCACTCTGGGTTGTACAAGAGAAAACTAAAGAGAGCTTTTAAAAATATCAGTGCCAGGGCCCCACTTCCAAAGACAGGAATTCAATTGCTCTGATGGGGGGGGGGGCTCAGGCTAAATTATTTTGTTGTTCAAATACAATTATCTCCATTTCCCCCCCACCCCTCCCTTTGGCTTTGTCCATGTGTCCCTTATACATGTTCCTTGACTACCCTTTCCCTTCTTTCCCCCGTTATCCCCCATTCCCCTCCCCTCTGGTCACTGTCAGA
This sequence comes from Desmodus rotundus, assembly GCF_022682495.2. Taxonomy (NCBI): domain Eukaryota; kingdom Metazoa; phylum Chordata; class Mammalia; order Chiroptera; family Phyllostomidae; genus Desmodus; species Desmodus rotundus. The sequence goes on along the minus strand of NC_071388.1, from coordinate 29,403,950 downwards.
TTGTTCTTTATTTCTATGTCTCTGGTTCTATTTTGCTCGCTTGTTTGTTTTGTTGATTAGGTTTCACATACAGGTGAGACCATGTGGTATAATACTATTTTGTTTTATTTTCTTTGGGTGGGATTTTCTGTCTTTTATAATAAAAAAAAACCTGGTAGAATCCAATATTCTTGAAAACTATAATAAAGTTAAGCAACATGTGCAGAATTATACAAAAGTTCAACCTTTTGCTTTAGAATAACTTTAATGAAGTGTATTTTTTTCTAGTGGATTTTTTCTTTTCTTTTTCCCCAGGTAGCTAGTGTTTCTAACTAGAATTCTTTATGAGTAGATTTGCAAATTCTCTTTACAGCACTAAATGTGTGTCCAAGAAAGTTGGGTGAAGGTGGTGGTAGCGCTATTGCCCACCTGTGCCACTTGCCACTGGACCCATTACTTCTTGATGAGTAGAGGTCCCAGAAAACATTTACATCAACTAGGGGGACCATTTTCTAAACATAAACTATGAAGAAATGAGGGTGTGTTTGAGTGACTACAGAAACGGCATTGTGCCTCCGTTTTAACTAACTGAAGCTCTCTCCCCACACAATTGTAAGCACTAGAATCTTACTCACATAACCTCCTAGGTGTTCACTCAAGGATGTTCACTAAACAGACACAAAACGTCCCCCTAGTGATCTCAGTCTTTGAAACGATCACATTCTATATGTCTCCATGGTCCCTCTGAATTCTACAACCCAAAGTCTCCTTCAGAAGTCCTGAATTTGGAAAGACTTTACATAGGGTTTTACATTTGTAGATTTTAATGGATTTCAGCACGGGCTGTAAACATAGTAATCCTCTTCCCCATGTATTTCAGTGGATACGCTGAGCAGAGGGAGAGATTTTTATGCGAAGCAGGTGTGTGGTAGTGGTAGTGAGTGAAAGACTGAGTGTGAGGTGGTCAGAAAGGATCTCAATACCGTTACCTGGTTAGGGCACTGGCTGGTTTACTTCTTTTGGTTGTGGTAAAGCGCCAAAGAAAAAGGAAATACTGCATCAGTTAATTTCCTTACAATGTTCCTTGTTAAGTTTCCAAGCAATAATCATGTAATCTTTTTTACTTTTGCCCCTATTATGAGAAAAGGCTATCAATCACTATTGTATTATTTCTATCATAATTCAGAAAATATGACCAAATTATCTTTCATAGTCCTTAGGTTTTTTGAGAGTTGCAACAGATATAAAATGGTTCACAAGTAAATTTGTAGGGCATTCTAGTTCATATGAAAAAAAGAAAAATAAGTCTAGTATATTTCTTTTTATATCTCAGATAAAATGAAGTAGGAGACACAAATTGAACACACGATGTTGTTTTTATATGTAAAGGCAATCAAAAATATATGATGGTAGGTCAGTTGAGATTCTTAGAAAGTCAAAAGCCAAAAAGTTGGTGATAATTGTAATGCTCCAACAATTTTATAATATTTTTAGTCAAATACAGTTGTATCAACTAGGCTATTTCTATTAGACAACAAGGTAATGAAACCTTTGTACTAAACTTACCTTTCTCTGACCTATTTACTCAATTTTGAAACAAGAATGGACTGAAAGTAGAATAAGTCTTAATTCTGTATTTATTGTACTACTATAAATTTTATAAATCCAATCAGTGGATTTGTGAATGCACTACTTAAACTATGTAATAATCTCTATGGGATGCTTAATTACTTAATCCCAAGGGCTTTATAAGGCTTGCAGTGCTTAAAAATTTACTTTGTGCTGAGAGGCGAAAATTACTCCATCATATATAAATACTTAGGGACATACAATCAAAAATACATATTCATTTATTTAAAAAATGTGTCATTGCCTTCATGTGTAGAGACAATTAAGTCATTACAACATCATAACAAGATTAATGTGATCGATGAACCAGTGTCTTAGGTAGATAATGGACACATGGCAGAGAGCGAGGGGAGCTTTTTCTAATGACAAGAGCCATGGACACTTTTCAAACAATTGCTGAAAGTTTTCTTACAAAATGCTACGACTGATTTCTTTAAACACATTTTCTTCTGATCATCCTTATCTTCCAAAACTTTTATTTCATTAAAAACAGTAAAGACAAGTGTGGGCTGCGAATCAAAGGGTTGCTGGTTTGATTCCCAGTCCAGGCACATGCCTGGGTTGCAGGCCAGGTCCCTAGTGGGGGCCACATGAGAGGCAACCACATATTGATGTTTCACTCCCTTTTCTTCTCCCTCCCTTCCCCTCTCTCTAAAAATAAATAAATAAAATTAAAAAAAATTAGTAAAGACAAAGACAGTGGTAAGACAAAGACCGAGATGTGTATGTATATATGTTCTCATGGCCAAAGGATAGCCAGGGTGTTCAGACTGTAAGAATGCAACCTAATTTCTTGCAAATGACTTGGTGTGTGGGCACACACTGAAATAGACTGATGACGCATCATCGAATTACACACTTGAAACCTGCATAATTTTATTAACTGATGTCACCCCAATAAACTTAATTAAAAATAAATAAAATGCTATAGAACAGCAGCTCTTGAAAAACTCATGGTTTTGTTTGTTGCTGTTGTTTATTGCATCACTAAGAATATAATTAAGGATGTTGTATTTGTGTCAATTGCAAAGACTAAGTAAGATTCCTGGAATATTCCATGTGATTTTTCCACAGTAAATTTAAAAATATATCAGCTATGCTATATTTGAAAATTGCTCAAAGCCAGAAACCAAAACATGCTCAGAATATTCTGAGTTGGAGTTAAGTGTAATTGCTTAGACTATTTTAACAAGATGACACTGAATTTGGAGCATCCTTCTTCTAAGGAAATGATACTAAGGGGAAAACATTCAATAATGGGAGATACTTTCAGTAATTTATGTTATGGTCATATACTTAAAGAAATTGTAGGGATTAAAAATTACACTTTTGTAAAATAAAGAGTAGCACTGAAAAACTATTATGACATCTGTTAATGACAAGGAAATAATACAAATACAAACATTAGCAAAAACATACTCCATAATATTAATACTATGTATAACTTCTGTTAATAACAAAAAAATAATATGAATACAACATTAGCAAAAACATACTCCATAATATTAATATTATGTATCTCCTACATTGCTGAATTTTGAGGACTTGGTGTTATCCATGCAGTAGTGAATTTCCAAGTAGTCTATAACTAGGGAGTTTTGCTTTTTATAAACACAAAAATGGCACTATAATAAAAAGGAACTAATACATGCTAAAAGACATACCTGAATCTATGGAAAAGCAGAGGGCAGAGAGTGGGTTCATGCCACTTTTGAAGATCATACTTTCACGTGGCTGAAGAGGTTTTTAGACAAAGACACTCTTGAGGTCATAGGGATGCACACATGCCTGGATTCCCATTGTCATTTGCAAAAAGCTTATGAGATAGACTGAAGCAAACAGTAAAACTAAATGCTTGTCTTATTCACAACTATATGTGATGTGTAAATAACCCTGAGAAAAACTCTTTTTCAGGCATAATTTGTAAGAGGTCATGGTGATTCCACACCTTCTTCAGTTGGACTTAGTGCAGAGAAGGCTGGAAAAGATGTTGTGAGCACGGAGAGATGACTGAGTGTTTCTGAGAGCCTAGCACAGCTTGCAGAATCATATGAAATGGCACCGATAAACCTGGCTGTGTGATATATTTTCCAACTGAGCGCAGTGACTCGGGAGAGAGTCTGCCGCAGTGATCCAAGGCTGAGGTCATGCGTGGCTTAGCAGAGGGAATGTGTGTAGTGGCTATAGCAATGCTGGCATGAAAAACAAGAATCCAGATGTTAGGTCCAGGTGCAGGGCTTGTTAAAGGCAGATCTTAGAACCTAATAAAACAATTACATTGCAGTTTCAGAATAATGTGAGTGGAAATTAAACATCTATACTAAGGTCCACCACACCTTTTCTGCAATATGACAAGATCTCAGCCAGCTGACAGATTCGCATCAGCCTCACTTTACTTAAGGTCTCCGTGAGGACCAAACAGAATTGAAAAAGTGTGCTCAATATCTCCATTGAACATGCCCAGGAAATCTTGCCATCAGGATGCTTCTTGGTGGGTGTTATTAAAACCATAATTTTAAAACTAAAACTGTAATTTACATACAATCAGAAAGTCCACTTTTACTAGCCTTCAAACTCAGCCCTCTTAATGGATTGCTTTACCCACGAATGTCTCTGGAATCTAGAATGAGATAAGAGACAATGTTATGGAATTCTGACTCAAGTTCCATTGAAATAAGATTTACCTATAATTCACTTTCTTTTTCCCCAACTATGATTGTGTTTATGTGATGCTGTTGATACATGTCAATACTGTTGATATATGTCGGCACTGTTGATATCTGTTCCTCCAGAGAAAATATTACATGCTAATGGTCACACATAACCAAACAGCAGATTTCCATTTTTAAGGCTTAGCAGGGCTGTTAGAGAACGTCTGCCTGTCTAAGGGTAGTCACATGGCGTCTCATATTTGCTTACACACACACTCGTATCTAGATACACACATACTCCTGTGGGGTAAATAATGTGTTAAAATAACTTTTGATGACTTCGCTACTTTCTAATCTTCCCATGTGAATATGGTACACAAACTGTGGGAGTATGGGCTAATTTCCATGTTGCATCTTTTTTTAATAGACTAATTCTTTAGAGCAGTTTTAGGTTTACCGAAGAGTTGTACAGAAAGTATATAGAGTTCCCATATTGTGTACTAACCCCCTCTCTAAGCACAGTTTCCCTTATTATTTTTAAAAATATTTTATTTATTTATTTATTTTTCAGAGAGGGAAAGGGAGGGAGAAAGAGAGGGAGAGAAACATCAATGTGTGGTTGACTCTCATGCAACCCCTACTGGGGACCTGGCCTGCAACCCAGGCATGTGCCCTGACTGGGAATCGGACCAGTGACCCTTTGGTTTACAGTCTGGCACTCAGTCCACAGAGCCACACCAGCCAAGGCAGTTGCCCTTATTATTAACATCTTGTATTAATATAGCACACATTTGTTACAATTCTGGAACCAATATTAACACATTATTATTAACTAATGACCATAGTTTCCATTAGAGTTCCTTCTACAGTTGTATGGGCTTTGACAAATGCATAATGTCCAGTATCTATAATTACAGTAACACACAGAACAGTTTCAGTGCCATAAAAATGCTATATGCTTCACCTATTAATCTGTCCCCGTGCAATCCTCCTGAATCCTTGGCAACCACTGATCTTTTTATAGTTTGCATAGGTTTCTCTTTTCCAGAATATCCCATAGTTTGCATTGTACAATTTGTAGCTTTTTCAGACTGGCTTCTTTCACTTACCAATATGCATTTAAAATTCTTCTATGGGGCTTGTTTTTTTGGGGGGGCAGGGCTGTGGTTTGCTAGCTCATTTTTTATTATGGAATAGTAGTTCACTGTATAAGTGTCCCATAGTTTGTTTAGCCATTCACCCATTGAAGGTCATCTCATTTGCTTCCAGATTTTGATGATGGTAAGTAAAACTTCCATAAATATTCATATGACAATGTTTGTATGAACTTCAGTTTTTACCTCATTCTGATAAATATTTAGGAACACGATTGCTATATCATGGTAATGTTTGGAGAAACTGCCAAATTGTCTCCCAGAGGGGTGTATCATTTTGCATTCCACCAGCAAAAATGAGAATTCCTCTAGCTCCAAATCATGTCCTGTATTCAGTATTGTCAGTGTTTTGGATGTTAGCCATCCCAAAGGTGCATAGTAGCCTGGATTATATTTTGCCTGTGTTATATTGAACATTCATTTTGTGTAAAATAATGCCATCATCTTAATTATGGTATCACTCTCAACTACAATGTTTATTAGACATGTATATCTGACTTATAATTATAGGTCTTATCCATATACTTCATTACTTGTTGGTCAAAATCTTGTCTGAACATCCGATGTCCTCTTTATTCCGTTTCCTAGTGTGTGACTTGTAGATTCACCCTTCCTATCATTGCCTGCACAAAGAGCTCTTGTCCTTGGGGAAATCACTATCTTGTTAAAGCATGTTTATTTCTTTTGTTTCTTATTATCTCAGTTTCCTTTGCTCAGGTAGGAAACAAAGAAGTAATCCTTGATAATCTACCTTCCTATTATCCTTTAGTGGAATTTTAGTTTCCAAAAAGAACCATACATTTTAATTGTAGTAGAAACAGTGCATTATCTTCTTTTTTACAATTGATATCCTCACGTTATTCCATTAGACAGTATTTGTGTGATGAGTCTAGGACTAGAACGTGTATCTTCGCGGTCTTGCAATGATCACTTTCCCATTGATCACCAGTAACATAGGTGTTTTAAAGACAATCCATCCTGTCACCCAGAATTAACTGAAAAGAAATTAAAGACCAAGGGACATTAAATAATCGACATATGCATCAGTTTATCAAATTTTTCAGGGGTGCAACTATACCTTTTGTTATAGATGGGTTGAACTATGTCCCTCAAAAGACATGTTAAAGTCCTAATCCCCAGTACCTCAGAAGGTGACCTCATATGGAAATAGGGTCTTTGAAGATGTAATCAAAGTATCCATTGTCATGAGGTCATTGGGTTAAGCACTAGTCTAATATGACTGGGGATCTTATAAGGAAAGAACAGGGATACATAGGGAGAATGCCTTGTGATAACAGAGTCCGAGATTAGCCTGAAGAGCTTGCAGACTACAGTGTGTGGAGGATCAGTGGCCACCAGCAGTGCCTAAGGATAGGAGAGGAAGGATTCTACCCAGAATCAGAGGGAGCATGGCCCTGATGCCAACATTATTTCGGACTAGTAGCCTCTAGAACTGTGAGAGAATAAATTTCTGTTGCTATGAGACACCCAGTTTACAGTACTTCGTTACCTTAGCCTAAAAAAAAAAAAAAACAAAACAAAAAAACCCAACACCAGTGTAGGACAAATAAGAATGTCAGTGATGCTATGTATTTTCCCAAGACTGCACATTTTCAGGATAAGTTCTTTTCTTGTTATATGGTCTACTGCATAATGCTATTTTATTTCTTACTTATTTTTACCATAGCTATTTTATCCTGGTTATTGTCCGACTAGATAGGATTATTATTCCTAGTGGGAGAGTGAGAAAAGGAAAGTGTTTATTTCCTAGCTATGTTATGGAGAACGAACCAGAGGAAATTGACTAAATATCTTCATAAATCCAATCCAAAGAAAAGAAGCAAAGAAACAACAACAACAAAAAAATAATATGACAGCTCCTCAAAGATTAAAAGAAAGTATAATTTTAGGTTTCTTTGTGTGTGTGTGTGTTTGGCTTTGTCATTATAGCTAGTGACATTCAAACTTATTCTTTCCTTTTCTGGAAGGCAGCTTATAGAGAATAATCAATTTTAACTTTAATACTTATAATTTGTTTTGATTCAAGAGAAATGATCTACCATGCCTGAAAGATTTTGCCTTTGCTTACTAGAAAACCAGGGTCATATGTCAGTGATGTAAATTATTGTTTTCTTTCTGTTTTGTCACACTTTTCTGTTCTTCACACTTGGCTAAATATCCCCATTTCTATCATTTCACCTACTGTCAGTTGCTAAGGTGCCACTCCTGTTTTCCCAAGACTTCCTGCTCTCAAAGTCAACAGAAAGAAAATGTGTAGTGAGCTGGCAATGTCACGGACTTGTGTTGGCCTTCCAAAACTATCAAACACCTCCAATTCCTTAAAACATTAACAAGAATTAAGTAGATAATGGAGGCATACAATGACTATTTGATCTCATAGATTCATTAGAATCTATCTAGGTTTAGATAATAAATTTATTCATAGAAAGTTAATAATCAATAAAACACAAAGATATCAAATGCGACTCACAACAGAGTTGTCAACTGTCTTTTGACCTCTGAATATGTTCCAATTAACATTTAGTAGCAGATTATTTCAACTATTAATTGCATGTTTTGAAGGTTTTTGATATGGAAATAATCACATTTTGCATCCATAAAACAATTCTCTTCTCCCCTAAATGAATATTGTGGTCTCAAGTGCACTTAGTACTTCAAGAAACTTAATTTAGGAAGCTATTCTTTGGCTGGTAATTCCTGCAAAGAACATTCTTTGAATGCCTGCAAATGCAGGCACTAATTTACTCAAAGAGGGCAAAACAAAGCACAGGTGTGAGCTTGTTGTACTCAGAAGGTATCGAAAGGTCTAGCTTCATTAAAATGGAGAGGAATTTTATCTTGAACTTTATTGGGAGAGAAGGTAATTTACTTAACCAGGGCCTGATAGTAGAGGGTTTGACATGACTAGTCAATGAGTTTTGAGCTTCATTTAAGCAATACAATTTGTTGTTATGACTGTGTTTTATAAAATTGACCTGGAGGTGGAATGCAACTGTATTAGGGGACAAAGAGTCTCTAGGACAGAAGATAAAAATTGAGGTGAAGAGAGTCTAAACTAGGATGATGGAATGAGAAATTGAACTGAAGGAAAGAATGAATCTTGACTCAATGGAATTTTGTAAGAGGATGGACATAAGAATGAAGGTGATGATAAAGTAATGCCTATGTGTTGCAAAGTACAAAGAAATAAAATTAATTAACCAGTGTGTGTATATATATACACATACACACACATACACATGTAAACACACAATACCTGATCATAAACTATTTCACTTATTTTAATTAAACCTCATGATAAAGTAATAAACTTATGAGGAGGATTTTATTATCCACATTTTCTTAGACATGTAACTGTTTCACAAAAATCAAAAGTAAGAAATTGGTAGAGAGGATGTTTGAACCCAAATACTTTGATTCTAAATCCAATAATTCTTTTCTCAGTGTAATACAGTGATTTTTATATTATCATGAAATAAGGGATTGAATAAGGCAGAGTATTTCTAAATTTTATAAATTACAGATTTTAAAATTAAAAATAAAATTATTTCTTCCTTTTTAAATTTGCGTTTATTTTTTTACTGGAAAGAACAAACATGGTATCGATTCATTTTTAATTTGCTTTTATGAGGTGTTTACTTTTTATTTAAAAAATGTTTTTGCATTTGAGTGTTTATAATGTATATGTATCAATAATATATATATATTTTATTCATTTGTTTTGTCAGTTTAACATATTTTATTAATTTGGTATTAAGATACACTATTTGAAAAACAAGCTGTTCGAATGTCTAATTGTTTGCAAATATATTTTGCTTTTAATTTACTTTCCATTTATACAATTTGGGAAGATGACAAACATAAATTTCTCATTAAAAAATTTTTATGTAAATTCTTCACACTTTCATGTCTTTAAATAAATGATATAGTGTGGTGTCTCAAACTTAATGGGTCATGAGTATCTTATAAAATGAGAAATATGGTTTGCACACACAAACTGTTTTGAACATAGACTGCTTCTCTTGGTATCTTCCTCAATGTCAAACTTCTTTTTCTCAGGTGGAAGCTTGAAACTACATTTCCCATGACCTTTTGCAACTGGTTATATAGATAACTTCAAGCCATTACACTTACTCAGAATTATCAAAGATATCATGAGGCTGAATGGCTCTTCTGGCAAGGACACTAGTGTAGTCATTCAATTTTTCTGCAGTAGCTTAGTGGAGGTTCTAATGCCTGTGGTTGAGGGAGTGTTAGGATGGATTTCTGCTAGAACAATCCCATGATGTGATTAGACGTTTCTCCTGGCTGTATCTCTTCTGATTGATTACATGACTCACTATGCATTAAGAAACCATAGTACCGGGGGGGAGGGAGGTGGGTTCAGCTGGGGTGGGGTGGAGGGATGGGGAGAAAAGGCATACAACTGTAATTGAATAACAATTAAAAAAAAAAAAAAGAAACCATAGTACCCAACTGATATTTTGAACTAAATCTGTTTCTGTTTTAATTAACCTCAAGTAAATCTATCTGGAAATAAATTCCAACCAATACGAAGACAATTTTACATGATTCTTTTATTAGATAAGATGCAAATACATATTTTGTAGCAGAGACTACTGATTTTTTTGTACTCTCCATTCTTCCTGTTTCCTCAAGTGATAAAAGTCTCAGTTTTTAACTGTGATCTTTCTAAAATTTCCCTTGCAATTAGGAATGGCTATATGTATATGTATAGAAATAGAAGTCCTATGAGAAACTTTCGTAACTGTGATTAAGGGGAAGATGCACATTCGTCTTCGTCTCTTTCCCCTCCTGCTGGCTTTCTTAGACCACACCCTAAAACTAACAGCGGGTATATGAAATAAACTAATGATTGCACTTCCCATTTGATTCTAAAGCTTTACATAACATCATCTACAATGTTACTGAGCTGACATACACTTTTCATATTAGTAATAACCATATAAGCATTAGATATAAGCATATATGATCAACTATAGTAAAAGTTTGAATTATCTTTCTATTCAGTGTATAGAAAATAGATATTATCAAAGCATTCTCACATGAAGAAGTTTTGAAAGGGATTATGGACAAAAGTGTTAGAGGAAAGAGTTCTAATAGCTATGTCAGTAGTTAATTCATAAAAATATTTGTCATCTCTCTGGATAATGAGGTGTCTGTGGTACTTTCTAGCATTTAAATTAGTAATTCGTTGGGATTTTTTCTCATTCTAAATGGTAATCATTTCGATCTAATTTTGTGTTTGAAATTCGGTATTATTTTCTTAAAGAAGGCTGCACAACAGGGTGCCACAAGTGTAAAGGTTTCAAACACACACATTTATCGTCTCCTAGCTCTCTGATCAGTTGTCAGGGTATGGGTTAGATGGGCTCTGGATGCAGAGTCTGACAAGGTGGCTACCGAGATGTCAGCTGGACCACAGTCTCATCTAGCGGCTTGAATGGAGAAGCATCCCTCTCCAAGTTTACTCAGGTTATGACCTAAAGGATATGACCTAAAAGGAAACTATATATATCCATATATATATATATATGGATATATATATATATATATGGATTTATAGTAAATCCTCAGTCAATGTCATTAGTAGTTTCTTGGAAATTGTGATTTTAAGCAAAACAGCCTATAACAAAACCAATTTTACCACAGGCTGATTGATATAAACAAGATTTAATTTCCCACAGCACATTTCTGGTCACAAAAAATATCACCAACTTTCTAAATGAAAACCCAAAATACTTCTAATATTAAGCATTGAAATAAATGTGAGCTATAATGCATTTAAGAAAGATTAATAAAAACAATTAAAATCATGATTTTCCAGGAGGTTAAGGGTGGCTGAAGGTTGTCCTGGCCACTCCACGTGCAAGACAGGACCCAGCCTTGGACAGGGTGCCCTTCCACGGGCTGCGCTCACACACAACCACACTCAGACTGGGGCAATTTAGAAGCATCAATTCAACTATACACACATCTTTGGGATATGGGGGGAAACCAAAGGACCCAGAAAAATCCTTTGCAGACATGAGAACATACAAACTTCCCACACAGACAGTGGGCCTGATTGGGAACTGATTTTTTCCCCCTCATTAACCTTATAATGCAATGACATTGAACTAAACAAAGTTTTCGAGGACCTGTTGTACAATCAACCTGAAGGTAAACTGGGCATACTTTTGCATATAAGTGATTGTCTTTTTCCTTGATATCTGTCAAGTAAAGTTTTGGCAAATCTTTTTTTTTTTTCATAGTTATTCTGTATGGAAGATCAGGGTGCATAGGTCCTCATACATTTTTTTTATTATCAAAAGGATTTTTAGCTAGTCTTTCCTACTACCTCTACTTTTTTTAGGTCTCTGAACTGACGTAGTGTATAAAAACTATTATAAGAGTATGCACTCTAACTAGCATGCTCTCTGGCTCCACTGCAACTTATGCAGGCTTGATTTTGAGCAGTACAGTGCCCATATGAAATATCTTCTCTTATCATCCCTATTTCTGAGCCACTAGTTTATCAGAAATAGCTAGGAAATATCTAAATGGATGTAGATAACAGGTGCTGAGAGTGCGCCAGATGTAATATTTGTGCAGGGGTAGGGTTAATGAGAGGCTGCTGGACAATGGGAAGCAGAAAACTGCCTATTGCCATGATTGTCCAAGCCAGTGATATCCAATAACTGTGGGAAAGATGAATCTTCCATTATTGACCTAATAGTATGCTCCTTTTCTGGGATTACAGTGTTTTGGGGGCACTAATAGTTTTTTCTTGACAGTTTTATTAGCTTTATGGGTAGTGGAAATGTTACCTAAGTACCCAAATACACCTGTATTTTTGGCTTGAACTTCTGAGTAGCTTGGTTTAATTTGGACTCTGCTGACCACGGCTATATCTGCAACATTACAATCAGTTCTGGAACAATGTAGGAATCAGTCTGATTATAATCTTCCTTGAACTCAATAGCTCTAATTTTGTCCAAGACAGGATAGATGATAAAATCTAAAAATATTAGTCATTCTCTGGGTAAACAATGAAATTGCTTGGAATTTTATTCCACAGGATTGGAGAGAATTGGAAGGAAAAAAACCCAAATCTGCTGGGATGAGTAAAATTTTAAATAGCTATACTAACAAAAATTACAGAAAGAGTATGTTTATCTTGTAATAAACCAAAAATAATGAAAAATCTAGAAGTCATTACCTGGAAATTTTGTTTTGCCACCAAGTCACACTTGTCATTTCTGGCCCATTAATATTCCTCTGCATACAGAACCAGTGTAATCTCATATTAAGTATACTCTTTAGCAATCATCAAGAACACAAATATTTTTTTTGGATAAATTCCCAGAGGTGGAATTGCTGGGTCATAAGGCAGTTGCATTTTTAATTGTTTGAGGTAGCCAACTCTATACTGCTTTCCACAGTGGCTGCACCAAACTGCATTCCCACCAATAGTGCAAAAGGGTCCCCTTTCTCCACATCCTCGCCAGCACTTGTTATTTATTCATGGATTGATGATGGCCATTCTGACCTGTGTGAAGTGTCATCTCACGGTTTTAATTTGCGTTTCGCTGCTGATCAGTCACATTGAGCACCTTTTCATATGTCTATTTGCCACGTGTAAGTCCTCTTTGGAGAACACTCAGATGGCCAAAGGACCTGTCTATTCAGGTTATGTGACCATTGTTAATTAGATTATTATTTTTTGTTGTTGAGTTTTTTAAGTTGTCTATAAATTTTGGATATTAACCCCTTATTAGATGTATCAGCAAATATGTTCTCCCATTGAGTGGGTTCTTTTTATTTTGTTGATGATTTACTTTGCTGTGCAAAACCCTTTCAGTTTGATGTAGTCCCATTTATTTCCCTTGCCTGAGGACATACATAAAAAAGTATAAGCACCCCTACATTCATTGCAGTGTTATTTATAATATCCAAGATTTGGTAGCAGCCCAAGTATCCATCTGTAGATGAGTGGATAAAACAACTATGGAACTTTTACACAATAGACCCTTCTCCAAAGAAGACATCCAGATGGCCAATACACATATGAAAAGATGCTCAATGTCACTAATCATCTGAGAAATGCAAATTAAAACCACAGTGAGATTTCACCTCACACAGGTCAGAATGGGTATTCTCAATAAACCAACAAACAACAAGTACTGGGAGGATGTAGAGAAAGGGGAACACTTTTGCACTTTTGGTGGAAATGCAGACTGGTGCAACCACTTTGGAAATCAGTATGGAGTTACCTCAAAAAATTAAAATGGAACAGTCTGATGACCAGTGATTCCACTTCTGGAATTTATCCAAAGAGACTTGAAACACTAATTCAAAAGAACATAAGCACCCACTTTGCAGTGTTATTTACAATTGGCTAGACGAGGAAGCAGTCCAAGTGTCCATAAGTAGATGAGTGGATAAAACAGCTATGATGCATTTACACAAAGGAATACTGCTCAGCAGTAAAAACGAAGAGCACTTTACTGTTTCAGACAGCTTGGGATGGACCTGGAGAACATTACACTAAGTGAAATAAGCCAGTCATAGAAAGACAAATACCATATGATTTCACTTATATGTGGAACCTAATGAACAAACTGAACTAGCAAGCAAAATAGAGGCAGACTCATAGATAGAGAGCAAGCTGACAGGTCTTGGGGGCGAGGGTTAGAGGGTGGAGGGATCAAGCAAAAAAGGAAAACGGAGTCATGGACATGGACAACAGTGTGGTGATTGTGTGTGGACTGGTAGGGGTGAAAAAGGGTATAAGGGGAATAAATGGTAATAGAAAAGTACAATAAAAATACATTTAAAAGACAAAACTTTGTTACAGATTTGTCTCTTAGTGGATGCTGTTTTCTTCTCTCAGTAGTCCTTCCTCTGTACACTTCAAAACGCAGTTCTTAATAGATTCTCAAAATAAGTAGCAACTTCTTGTTATTGTTTAAAGGCATCTTTTTCCATACCCACCAACTAATTAAAAAAACTTGAAAAGCACTTGAAAATTTACCTACTTTAAAATTAATATATACAATTTGAGCAAGCTCAGAAATCTTAAATTCATAAATACTGTTCATAAACTTCTCTGTGCAAACAGGAAGTGTAATTGCAAAAGCAATATACTAAAAGTCATAATTTAATTGGGAAAAGTCATAAGGATCAATGAAAGCATATTTTAAATATAACTTATGCAGGTAATTAATTTCAAAATAGTTTCATTATTATTTTGAGCAATAGCAATTTACACTTCAGCCTGTTTAAAAAATAAACAGTAAAGTACAGGTGTTGATAAAGTAACTCTATAGATGTTTGGAATTAAACATTAACTTAGGACAAAAATATGCTTATTTTTATTTTACTAAAGTGAAAATTGTGGAGTAATTACTCTGGAGACTTCTCTCTGTAATTAACATTGCAGATTACATCCATTACACCACTAAAGTACACTTAAGAAAATAAAACTTCAGACATCAAAGCAAAGATACAACATTCATAGAGCTCTTGGAAGAGTTTGTGTATGCGCCAGAATTTCTGATCTTGATAGTTAAGAATGTGTTTGTACCTAGTGTACCTCAGTGTAAGTGCCTGGGGCTCTGGTTCCACACGGCCCACGGACGCCAGTCTAAACTCTTTTGCTTCTTAGCGCAGTGACTCAGTCAAGGCACTTATTTCAGGTCCTCAGTATTTTCACCTGCAAAGTAGGAATACAGTTAACTATTTCATAGATTATCAACAAGGTTCATTTGTGAGAGACAGCTATGGTGTTCTTAGTGGGCAGTGAAAAGAAAATTTATTTCAGTAGTTATTTATGTTACTTCAACATTTCCACTTCTTAATAACTCAGAGGGATCTTTGCCAAGTAATATGTTACAAAACTAGAATGGAAAGAGTGATCATTTGCCAATCAAAAGTAATTTAGCAATTTATCTGACTGGATCATACGTTGATTGAGGTAAGAGACCACATATAACTCATATCCGTACATTAAAAAGCAGGCACTCTTGCATGAATGTAGTCTACAACCGGTAACTGTCCATGGGGCTAACATAGATCATTGAGAAACGGGCTGTGATGCTGTGACAGTGGAGTTAACCAATAATAGAAAAGACTGAGAACTAGGCTGGGACATTAAGAGAAAAGAGAGGAAATATGGAGGGGTCAAGAGAAGACTATAGGTGCATGTGAGATGAATAAAAAACTAAGAATAATTTTTTTCAATAATACAGGTTTCAAATGTTATCATGGGCTTGTTTGTGGTATTATGATATAAATATGTAATTTTTAATAGCAAAGATAATTCTTGACATTTTAGTCAAAGTATATTAGTGTAGTTTAAAATCTCACTGGTTAACGGAATGTTGCTGGCGCCTGGAATTGGTTAAATGATTAAACCATGTTAATTGGCTTACCTTTATGAAAGCTACTTAATTCACGTGAAGGGAAATATCTTTTATAATATTCCTCTAGATATATGTACAGATGTATTCTGAAGTAATTTATACTATCTTCTTTCTCCTTCTTGTCTTGTCTAAATCTTTTAAGAGATCATTGTTTCAATAAAAGTCTTCACCTTGAACTAAAAAAAATATGTAAGTAATTATAGTAATAGAGAACTTTAATATTTGTTAAGCTCCTACTATATTACTGACACCATGTTAAGCATGAACATATACTTTATGAATTAGGTATAATAATCTTGTTATTAATGAGAACATTTGATGAAATTATATCAGTGCTACTCTGTTGTACAAAACCTCAGGTGTATTTAGTTCTTGCTGTTTTCTGTGCCTAGAACATTTCTGCCTCCATTTTTCAAAGGTCTGACTTTATCACCACATTCAAATACCACCTGGAATTTTAGCACCTCTCTTCATATCACCACTACTGCTTCACTAAATATGACATTACTTCTATATTTGTTAATTTCTTTAGTGGTTTTATCCCCAAGTAAACCGTAATTTTATTTAAAGAACACATGAAGTCTATCTTGTCAACCCCTATATTGCCAATGTGCAAAAGAATGCCTGGGATACATAACTGGAATGAAATGACTATCTACTCTGTGACTCATGTAAGGTTGACTATAAAATTAGATACATTAGTAGGTTATATTTTGTCTTTGCAGATCTGCCTTCCATCATTTTCTATGCCTAAGGAGGCTACTTAAAATGGGTCCCCTTGCCTTTTCAGTTCTGTTATGGTTCCTAAGGTGGGGAGTAACTTCAAGAAATCAGCAAATTGTGCAAAATAGTGTTGGAGTGGTGATTTTTTGGGGTCACTCTCTGGCATGCCATAGGTTTTCAGGAATCATGTTCCTCTAGTGAGGACCACAACTCTCTTTTCCAGCAGCCCTTTCCTGAAGCTCTAGCTCTCTTTGGCCAGTACTGTAAACACTCTCTCCCCTTAAGGTGCAAGTTGATAGCTGATTTCAGTATCTTTTTATTTATTTTTTAGCCTCTGCATACTTCAACACACCTTGTTCTCGTTTACCATGCCCATCCTTTTAAAGTTAGTGAAGCAGAGAGTGAGAGATGAGAATAAATAGATGGATAATTGGTCACGGTGAAAGTAGGGGAAATTGATAGGAACTTGAATTTGTTTTGAAGATAGAGTGTACAAGACTTGCCGATTGATTAGAGGTGGAGTAAGAGGTAAAGAGAAGTATGAAGAGTGATTTAGGAAATTTTAATCTGCACAACAGAGGAAGCAGAGTTGCTATTTATCATTATGGTGAAACTTGTGGCTGGCCAGGTAATTGGGAGGGAGTAAAGAATTCTGTCTGGGACATACTAATTTTTGGAAACCTATAAAACACATATGACCATGCAATTGATTTTTATATGTTGAGCTTGAAATACGAAATATAAAATTGAAAAATAGGACTTATGATTATGCATACAGAAGAGGAGATGGCTAATGGGGAAACTGTTTTCCCTAAATTAGTGAAAGTGTGGATTTTTCTCTTAATATGAACAAATTGATGAGCAGAAAACCCTCTGTACAGACCACTTGACACCTTCACCTTAAATATTGTTTAAAAATATACAGCTGGTCTAGAAAGAATACAGTACAAATCCCTGAGGACAGAATAAGACAAATCTATAAGTCCACAGGGAAATGGCTGCTCAGCCATCCTAGTGAGATTTAAATTCATGACGCTAAATAGGTGAAGAGTAAATAGTACTTTACTCATCTCTGAGCAGAAATAATATTCTTGTGAATATTCTAAGTACTGCAAATAATAAGTCAGAGAGCAGGTAAAAAATCAATTATAAAACACACTAAGATCATTTAGATTCTGAAAAACATTATAAAGAACAATGAAACTGGATAATAGCATAGAAAGTCATAAGGTGACTTGGAGTTGAGGGCGAAAGAAATCCTCTTTGAGAAAGTAATAGGCCTGATACCTGAATAATGGGGGAAAACAAGCATAAGTAGACCTCAGGGAAGAAAATTCCAGTGAGAAGGAACGTCTATTACAGGCTTTCTGAGGTAGGTTTAGTCAGATAATACCATTGTAGGTCAAGGCAAAACTTTGACATTATCTAAGTGTGAAGGGTAGCCACTGGATATTTAAGCAGGGGAGTTTAAACAGAGCTTTGGATGCTTTGGGTGTACACTTGTGGAACAGCTGGGGATTACCAGAGAGAGCAGAGAGATAAGAGTGCTGGCTCTTGGAGGGTCAAGGCAGTATCTGATTGTGGCTGGAACTAAGTGCCAGGTGGAGAGGATGAAAAAAAAACTGAAGCAGATATACTTAAATAACAATACTTCCTACTGGGTCAAGTATTCTAAAGCACAGAAAGACATATTTTAAATTTCTAAGATGCTTTTATAGCATTACATTCATATCTTCTATATCATTTATTTCACCGTATTACATTTTACTTGAATTCTTCCACCATTAAAATGTATTATTTTGAGGTTTAGTTATCTCTGTATCAATAACAATTATGCCAAAGCCTGAACCACAATAGAAGGTCCATAAATGTTTACAAATGAATGATTCTAGTATGAGATGAAAAATTAAAAGGTAAAAGAATTCCACATACAAAATTATTATAATTATTTAGTTCTGTGAGTCAGTCCTTACTGTACAAAGTGTGTTTGGTGTGTTCAGAGACTGGTGAAAAGCAGAAGTTGGTTGCTGAGGCATGATAGCAAGCCTTAGAAAAAGTTATTTGTATGAACTTCAAATCTACCATAATGCACGGCAAGTCTTCGAGGATAAATTTATTCACAATTGACATAAGGACTGTAGAATTGCTTTTATTCTGAGCATCAAAACAAGACCTTTTGCTCTGTTATTATTATTGATCCATGTAGATTGCACAGATATGGGTAAGGCTTAGTGTAATATCATATTATTAGTCATCAGTGGTAAAAATGATTTAAGTGTGAATGGTAAGAAACTACTGATATCTAATTCACTGCACAAGTCTTTGGTACTCCGTATTGGACAGAACGCTCTTTAATAATCCTCTAGTGATGCCAGCAGTCAGGATTCTCTAATCCTGAACTGTCTAGGGTCTCCCTGTTAAGAATGATGTATAAGGTTAGTTTCTGATATATGCTTTCTATCAAATTAGGAAAGTGTCATTTTATTCTAAGCTTGCTAAAAGTCCTTTTATTAAAGGGGGAATTGCTGGTGAATTGTACCTTACATCTTTCATAATCTATGAAGCTGATAATTTGTTTTTATCTTTTAGACTTTTAAGATAATACATCATAGCCTTATTATATATCCTAATATTGACTCAAATTTGCATTGCTGGGCTAAACTCTATTCCTCAAAATGTAGCAATGCTTTGATATATTGCTGTATTTGATTTGCTAATATTTTATTTACAGTCTTTGCATGTACATTCATAAATAACCTTTAATCATCATTAACATTTTTATTTGTGCTTTTTTGCACAAATATTGATAGTGACATTACGCTACCTTCATAAAATAATTTGGAAGTATTCCAATTTTATATAATGGAGTAATTTAATTAATATTGATGTATCAATTTTTAAGTAGAGTTTTCTGTCAAATTATTGCATAATGGTGTTGTAAGTAATAAAATGATGCTTTGATTTCTCTTATATTTTTAGGTCTGATCAAGTGTTTAATTCTTGAGTAATTTTTTTCTTTTGATAAAATTTTACAATTTAGTGTAGTAAAGGTGTATGTGGAATTATCCAGTAACATTTTAATGTCCTTTCATTCATTTGGAGATATTTTAATATCATGTTGTTTTCGTGTGTTTTATCTCTGTATTTCTTGGTCAAAAATTTTAATGTATACCCAATATTCTTTAAAAATTGTTTTAAACTCTTGCTTTAAATTTATATGGTCTAATATTATTTGCTCATTATTGGATTCTTAAATTTATCTTCACTTACTTATTTCTCCTTTCCTATATTTAATATTTTTCTAGCTTCTTGACTTTTATTGCTGACTTATTATTTTCAGTCTTAATATTTTCTGATATTAATTGTCTACCTTAAAATTCACTCCATTGAAAAATACCCCAAATTCTTATTATAATCTCTCTGGCTATTATTGTAGTTGATAACTTACATGAATAAATTTTAGCTCTCTTGTGGTTCAGTGACTGCTCCTGGAGAGAGTGAACATTGCTGATGTGAATCACACCACATGGAAAAAAATGTTTTTATTTAATTCACATGATTGGGCAAAAGTTGTCAACACACAGTATTTCTTCATTATCACTTCATGTATCTGCTATGAGTGTTTTGCTATATATTGTTTAATTTCCTTGCTCACCATGAGAATTATGTTATTTTCTTTCCCCCCCGTTTTTGTTTTTATTTCTATGGGAATGATTGTGGTGACACTGGTTAATAAAATTAGACAGGTTTCAGGTGTACGATTCTATAATATATCACCTGTATGTTGTGTTGTGTGCTCACCTCCCGGAGTCAAGTGTCCTTGCATCCCCATTTATCCCCCCTTTACCCTCTCCTACCTCCGCCACCCTCCTTTCCTTCTGATAATCACCATACTGTTGTTTGTGTCTATGAGTCATAGTTTCTTCACTTAATCCCTTCACCTTCTTTCACCCATCCTCTGAATCTCCTCTGCTCTCTGTATCTCTGTATCTCTCTATTCTGTTTGTTAGTTTATTTTGTTCGTTAGATTCCACATGTAAGTGAAATCATATGGTACTTGTCTTTCCCTGACTGGCTTATTTCACTTAGTAAAATACTCTCCTTGTCCATCTGCTGTCACAAAAGGTAAGATTTCCTTCCTTTTTATGGCTAAGTAGTATTGCACTATGTGAATTTACCGGAGCTTTTTTACCCATTCATTTACTGATGGGCACTTGGGCTGCTTCCAAATCTTGGCTACTGTAAATAACTTTGCAATGAACTTAGGGTGCATATATAGTTTCAAATTAGTGTTTTGAGTTTCCTTGGATATATTTTGAGAAGTGGAATCACTGGGTCAAAAGCAGATACATTTTTAATTTTTTGAGGAAACTCCATACTGTTTTCCATAGTGGCTGCATCAGTTTGCTTTCCTACAAACCTTGGATTCCCTTTTCTTGTACCCTTTTCTTGTAGTTGTTTATTGACTTATTGATGTAGGTGTGAAGTCATATCTCATTGTGGTTTTAATTTGCATTTCTCAGATGATTTGTGATGTTGAGCATCTTCACATATGTCTATTGGACATCTGTACGTCTTATTTGGAGTTTATTTTTAATTTTTTTTCAAATTTATTTATTTTAACTATATTTTATTGATTGTATGATTTTGTTGATTATTACAGTTGTCTCAGTTTTTCCTCCATTGCCCCCCTCCACTCAGCACCCCCCAGTCCTTCAGGCAATCCCCACACCATAGGTCCATGGGTCATGTGTAGTTCCTCTGGCAAGTCTGTTTCCTATACTGTATTTCACATCCCCATGGCTATTCCATAACTACCCATTTGTACTTAATCATGTTTCTGTTCAGGTCTTTTGCCTATTTTTTAATTGTCTTTTCTAGTATTGAGTTTTATTTGTTTTTTATGAATTTTCTATATTAACCCCTTATCAGATGTATCATTGGCAAACACATTCTCCCATTCAGTGTGCTGTTCTTTTATTTTATTGATGGTTTCCTTTTCTTTGCAAAAACTTTTCAGTTTGCCCTTGCCATTTATTTGAGCTGTGATGGTTTTGTATACATAGAGATAGTAATACCGAGGACAGGATATATAATAGTTTTAAAACCACAGATTATTAAGGGTAACACACAGAAATGACAAATAAACAAACCGAAACAAACAATCTTCCCTGCCCCACCCCCTGCCACAAGTAGTACCAACACAATCTGGAATGGTTCTCAGACGGCCAGTTGTCAGAGTATAATGCTAGCTCCACCCTCCACACTCTTTGAAGGAACGTAAAGGTAAGGGGAAAGGGAAAAAAAGTTGATTGGGCGGGTATTATATGTTAGTGAGGGAGAATTTCAAAAGAGAGTTCCAGTATTTTTTGCTCACTTTTCATCTTTTTTCAGAATTTATTATTTTTTCAAGTTATTTGCTCATTTTTATTAGGTTTTTTATTTATGGATTTGTAATTTATTTTTTAATTTTCTATGTATAATTTCCTTGACTTATAATGTACATTTCACATATTTCCCAGTCTTCAGCTTACCTGTTTACTTTTTAATGGTGTTTGGGTTAGATTTTTTTGTTTGTTTTGTTTTGTTTCTTTTGATGAATTCTACTTTATTATCCTAAAAGCTGTGAAATTTCAAAGGAACATGACTAATTATGATTTTCTCTCTCCGCACCACAATATTAACATCACTGGGAGGGATCTTGCAAACTGAACATTTCTCTCCATGTTTACCTCTGAGAACTTTGTTAAGTTTTCCTTTAGAAATGTGGACATACAAGGGGTTCCATCACACCCCAGGGACATACCTTTGTACTAAAAGGTTTCTCTTTGCCTTAAGCAAGCCCTGTCCAATGTTTTTGCACATCTGGGTAAACACACCTTTGAAATAAGCAGAAACACTCTCAAGAAGCACATTATCTTGTTAACTATCCTATAGTCCAATCCCTATCTTGCCTTCTCTCAGCTTCATGTAATCTCCCTTAGTTTTTTCCTCCTTAAGTTCAAATGCTGAAAGAAACTGCACAACTGTCATTCTCTGAAACATTTGAGATCCTGCCATTGTCAACAGTTTGGGCTCAAATCCTTACAAAATTCTTTTCAGGTTTGGGCATTTCTTACAGAAATTTATATTTCTTTTTTTTGCTAATCTTTCTGAGGATATTATTGGTAACATGTTGAAATATCAAGTATTCTTTATTTCTTGTATTTTTTCTATAATTTTCATATTATTTCAGTATGTTCTGAATAACTATTATTATTTATAACTATTATTTATAGCTTTATAACTATTTTGTTGTTTTACTTATATAAAAATGTACAATACTCATATCACATACAATAAACATACAAAATTATTTAACCTCTTAAAACTCTTCAATTGTGCTGCTGTTCCATTTTTAAAACGTCCTTTCTTGATTTTTTAGATATAATATTCTCTGGATGATACTTTATTAGATTAAAGAGTTTTAGAGTTTGTTGAATTCTGTTTTCAGTGTCTATGCTGAATATATATAATTCATCTTGGTCTTCCTCTTTCAAGTGACTGGCATCCCTTATGTTGTCACCAGACTGGGACCTGGCCCTGAGTGGGTCCGCCTAGGGCCAGCTAAGAGTGTGGGTTCTTGACTTCATGCAGGAAAGATTTCACAACATGAGTCCAGATGACTATGAGGGTACATTTATTAAAGCTGGGGACAATGAGACAAGGAAGGGCTTAGCATAAAGGAAGTGACAGGTGAGGCTAGGCTGGGGGGTCTTAGAACTTAAAAGTCAGAGAAGAGGGGGTCTTAAGGACAGGTTCAGGAGATGAGCCTGGGCCAAGCTGTCAGGTGCTCATTGCCTTCCAGTTTAGGAGACACGTGCCCATGAAGAAAGGAGTGAGGGAAGAAGAGAAGAATGGAGGAGCTGCTTCCATAGGGAGAGTGTGCATGCGCACTGGGTCCTTTGTCTAAAGGCTTTTATCTTTGTCTTCCAGGTGGAATCTTAGGGGAAGTCTCAGGGGAGGGTTTCAGTAGAATATTCATCATTCTCCAAGTGGAACCTTTCAGGGTCAAGACCTGCACTGACTGGTCAATGGCACTACAGGGGATCTTTAGTCACTGCAGTTGGTCCTGGCTTCACTCACCTGGTTTTGCTGTTTTTCTGGGCCTGGAGCAGAAACGCAGCTGAGGCCTAGATGTTATCTTCAGGGAGGAAATGTTCTTATTTTCTCAGTTGTGGCCCCTGCTGGGAACTGAGCCTTCCAATCTGGTGACCTGGCTATAAAATATTTGGCCAGTTGATCAGCTGTCTCAGTTTCTCTATTCCACTCACCAAGAAATTTTTCTAGCTTCTTACTCTCCTTTCTCAATGTATTGAAATTCTTGATTATCTATTCATATTTTTAGAAGAGAGACTAGATAATTTGTTTTCTTTACAATTGTGTAAATGCTATTCCTCTCTAACCTTTCATTTGAATAAGTAATCTGATTGGGAGAATAATTACAAGTATATTAAGCTATCTATCTACAGGGCTTATTTTATGCTGAGCAGAAAGAAAGCAGCTTATGGAGCTGGCTATCAGACTGTGTGTATTGGAATTAGCAGGTATCATAAATTTTCTGCATGCAGTAGTTTTATGTTTTATGTACCACAGACTTCTCAGCCTTGCAAGGAATTTTTAAAAACCTGTACTACAATATTATAGTTTGTGTAATTGTTACATGGGACAGAATGATCTTGATGACTGAACAAAATTCTCTTTCTGTTGGAGAGCTAGTTGTTTAATGATTATGCCATTAGAGCAAGGGGAGTTATTAGACTGCATGTCAATTACTGGAGCTTCCTGCTATGATAGCCTGAGGCATTCATACCTACTATAGGATTATACTTGACCAAAATTTGAATGCTTATATTCCTGAGATGACCCTTTCTTCCCCACACCAGAAAAATCTGAAAACAGTTTGGTGAGGAAATGTTAGATTACAGTCATTTAATGTCATTATGCAGACTATAATGTTAGCAGAAATGGGAATTCTTGAGTTCCTAGCACTTGAAGAACTATGAGAACTAGGTAAGTGTTGTGCAATAAAATTTCTGTAATAAATGGAATGTACACATCTGTACTGGCCAAAGAGCAGCCACGAGCCACTTCCGGCCATGATACACTTGAAATGTGGCTAGTGTGACTGAATAACTGGTAATTTAATTGTTTCTAATTTAGTTAATTAAAATTTAAATTCTGACAACCAAGTTTAGTTGTTGACCAATTGGTGGACATACCCAAATCTAGAGACTTAACGTTAGTTTATCATCCACAATATTGTGAATAATATCTTACAGAGCTGTGTGAGTTGAGCTGAGATAAAATACTCTGCATGTGGCAAACACTCCACAGATCTCTGTAAAATTGCTCAGGGTTAATTTCTCAGTTTATAGGGTCCAGCACATATAATGCCCCTTTTTATTATAAAGTATTTTATTACAAAATCATAAGCATGCAATTCTGTAACATAACAATATCACACTTAGACATTTTAGGTGGAATGTTCAAATATTAAAACTGGAAATTACTGCACCCATATTATTTCCCTACCAGCCACATTCTGGGGCATCACTTCTGCTGGGTCCTATGTAGTAAGGAGTGAAGAAATATCTACTGAGGATATCATCTTACTAGCCGATGTCAATTTCCAGTCAAAATGAATTATTGTCAATTGGCCCATTAGATTTTCCTTTCTATATTTTGATATCAATATGAATAAAATTTACCTCTTTATTTTCTAATTTAAAAGTCTTATTTTTGTAGCATTTTGCATTTTGCTAACATACACTTTAAATTCAACAATTCAGTTCAAAGCAATTTAATTAAGTCCAGCAAACTTTCTTTATGCATGCCACATGCTCTTTTCCAGGTGTTCTCTCCCATCTATAATTGATTCATGTTTTAAGCACTACTATTTCATTATTTATTTATTTTTACTGAAATAAAAAGGAATCTCTGCAAAATAGCAAGAATTTGTCTACCTTTCTATTTATATACCTATAGATTTGTATGATCTGTATGTTTATAGGGTACATAAGGTAAAAAAGTATTTTCACATTAAAATAAAACTGTATCATTGTTTATAGCATATTTACGATATGAGCATATTCTGTAAAGTATCCATTCCTAACAAAAGGCAATATAGAGTATAGGAAAATACTATGAAAGGCTCTATTTTAGTAGTGACTTTGTAACCTTGGCACTGTAACCTTGGGGCTAGTCATGTAATCTCTCTAAGCACCAGTTTCTGCATCTATAAAATGGGAATGGCTGTTCCAAAGTCTAATGTAAGATCTTTTGTGGTAATTAATCAAAACAAGAAAATTTAATACAGACCTAAGTATTAAGAATGTGGTAGGTTTCAAAAATTCCAGCTAGGGACTCCAAAGTTCCACATGAATTGAAGAATTAAATGAGATTACAGTGTTTTTCCTTCTTTTTTATACGTCCAACCTGCGTATTTATTTGAACAACCAGGTGTGTCTGGTTTTCTGCTGGACCCCAGGAGAAAAAGGACAGGGTGTCTTTACTAAGTGGGCCTCACACTCTGACCGGATCTAAACTGTGGAGACAAACACAAATCCATAGACCATGTAAAAATGCTGACAGTGAAGCCCGAGGTGCAGGACCACTCATGAAATAGCATGCTATTTCACACTCGTTTCCTGTCATGGCAGGGGATGAGGCACTTTAAGAAAAACTGGGCATCAGAAGGTATAGTGAAGTGCTTCTCTATCTCCTGGCTACTGGCAACCAGGAGAACTGGCTCTTTTGTGTTTTTCATTCAACCTCCAATGTGTGTGTATGTGTTTTTGTGTGTGCCTGTACATTTGTGGGTTTGTACATTTGCACACACACACTTCACATAACCACACGTACTCTCCTGTCCTCACTCTCACTCCATCATGGTTACAAACATCTCAGAGAATGAGAGACACAGGATGACAACAGCAGTGACAGAGTGACCTAATCAAGTGTCCCACAAATCTTATTGCAGAACAGTGATTCAGGAGATGAGGTTCAACACCATCTTCTTTAGATTCTGTGGCACATCTGGGCTAAAAGGGACACAGAGGTCACCTGCTCTCCTCCTTATATTTATTGGGACCTCAGTGAAGTCGAGTCATCTCTGGTTCACAGCTCTGTCCCTGTCCCTAGCACAATAAATGACACCCATGAGTATTGTGTTCTGAAGGAATGAATAATTCATTTATCTAATCTTAACTCTTCCTTGAACTCTCATTGGCAAACTGAATTCAATCCCTGGAGATTATAATGTTTTATAACACAATGAAAAATAATTCTGGATTTTATACCTATTTCATTCACTTAAATATCGAACTGACCTTGAGTATGTACATGAACTTCGATTTTCTTATCCTCACCAAGTGGACAACAGTACCTACCTTCTCCAAACTCTATGGGTTATTGTGAAGACCCAGGTGACTTCATGTGAAACAATTGTGTGAACTAATACAATTTTATTATTAGAGCATCATAAGGCAAATAAAAAGTTACCGAATGAATAACACAAAGAGACATCTCGTGCTTTAAGAGTTCAGAGAAATAACAAATCTCCAGCCTGGGCTAGCAAAGGAAAGCTTCATAAAGGAGGAATTGAAAGCAGAAATTCACCATATTCAACTCTATATTTTGCATGTTTTTATTTGCATTCCTGTCATTTCAAAATTTAGAGCAAATTAAGATAAACTTGAGGGTCAGGGGAAGGACAACAGAAGATAATAATTCTGTTTAATGAAATATTACTATATCAATGCAGAAATACAGAGTTCAAATAAATTGTTAGTGTCTCATTTCATAGTCTAAGAAGCCTATACACGGAGATTTTTAGAAATCAACAAAGACAAAAATACATATCGGAATCATTTCTATTTCATTTCAAATGTTATTTAGTATCAACAAAAATAAAACAAAGACATAATATAACAGCCCCATTTCCTCACATCTTACCCTTGTTCCTTAATTTCAATACAATAATTTCAATATGAATGACTTTTCTACTGTAAATGATTCTCAATTATTTAAAAAGTTTATTTTCTCCATATAAGATATAACTCTATATCTGACAAAAATGCTGAAATATTTTGAATAATTATTAAAAATTTTTTTTACTTTGTATCACATTCAAATTTTACAAAGTAGTTTTTGCTACGAACAATATTAATAAGATACTTTTAAAGAAGATAAATACACTTGGATTCAGTTTAAGTAATTTATTATAAAACATTATTATTATACTTGTAAAGTTCTTTCTTTGATGCTTCTTATTTCCAAGACAACTCAACTTTAATTTTTTCCACAGTTTTTGTTTTGCTTCATTGTTATGTTGGAAAAAGTCCTGGAGCAGTGGCTCAGGAATGGCCTTGACTGCCACAGGAGACTGAGCTCACCAGGCCAGAGAGTCTGAACAGTGAGAGAAGGCAGTCCTGATGTCCAGGAAGGACAGTGTTTGATGAAAGGAAGAACCAACGACCAGCTGTGCCCAGGGTGGCTGACTGGGTGAGTAAGACGAGGTGGAGAAAGGACGCTGGCTGTAAAGAGCACCGAAAACTGACAATGGAAACCCACACCCGGGGCCTATTACAGGTTACAGACCGAGGCAGTGCACTCCTCAATAAAGTAACCTGTACACTTCCGTCTTGACAAAAATGCCTTCATAATTATGAAATACAAATATGTCACTAATTTTTGTCAAATTATTAAAGATGAGCCACTAATAAAATTATGAAAAAAATGACATAAGGTACTACTACTAGGAAATGATACATTTTTTCCCTGCAAGATTCTACTGTAGTCACTTTGATGGAAAGGGTTTGTGGAGTTACCCTGCCTTTTCTACTGCTGAAATACTCAGATTTCCCATGCAGTTGAGGTTCTCTGAGTCCGACTTGGAGAGCGGCAGATTCAGAAGCCACAAACTGCCACAGTGTCTGGATGCAGACACGGCCTACTTTGAGAGGAAGGGGGATGTCAAGTGTTTTCCAGGGCCCGAATAGTGTTAGGTATGTGAATATACGCTTCAGGTATCAGTGTGCTAAAGATCAGATCCCAAATGGTGGAAGCATTCACGCATTTTTTAATAACATGTTTGAGCTCTGGTTGGAAGGGCTAGTTCTTCATGTTCCGGACGTCCTTCCAGATGCAAGCACATAGGATTGTGACCACTTAACCTGTATGCTATGGGTGGTGTGGCTAAAGGTAAGGGTGAGGGGGCTGGAGACTTTGCTTCTTCAGGATTCCCTTTGTTGTCCTCTGTCATGTCACTGCTTCGCAATGGGAAACACACCGGAACAGAGTACAGAGCAGAGCCATCGTGGGCTTGCACAGACTCCAGTTAGAGCTGAAATATTTTTTCTCCCCTTTCCCATTAAAGGATGTATACAGGGTGGGGCAAAAGTAGATTTACAGTTGTTTTTATGGAAAATATAATAATAAATACATAACATAACTATATAACTATAAATAAATAAATAAACTATGATTTGCATACTCACAACTATAAACCTACTTTTGCTCCACCTTGTATACTGGGAAAAAATACCAAGATTTGGAAGTGAGTTCATTCTTTCTTTCTTCCATACCACTTTATATTTCCCAAATCTAGGTAGATAATCTGGCATCGTTTTAGGCATTTCCGATATCCAAAGTAGTATCAAAGCCTACTGACTGCAGACTCAATATACTACAACTGCACGTTTTGTGTAAGGCTATTTCTCACATGCTTATATTTTTCTGACAAGTCACAGAGATTAAAATTAAAATGTGGAGATTTAATGAGAAGGAAAATAATTTTCTTTGCTCAATGGAATTCATAAATGTGGCTTTTAGAATTCAGGTGTCTCAAATACTTATTTTCCATGCATTTGAAGTTGAATATTACTCTGTATATGAGAGGCAAGAAATTATTTTTTGAAATGAACTTAATCATTTTAGTTTGATTGCATAAAAATATGCTTTCAGAATCTATGGCAAATTGATTTTTGGAGGGAGAGGGATTTCCAAGGCATTAAGCGATTTACTTTTGCTTGTCAGCAAGACAGAAGTAAGAAATATTTTCTCTCTTCTGGGCCTGTGGTTCTTGTTTGGTTCATTAGTTTTCATTCAAGTTCATCCACATGCCACAGTTAATACACTAATGCTTTAAAGAGTGTGTATAAGTTAGCTGAGGCAGAACTTGGTCTATAAATTCCAAAGATATAATCATTTCTATAATGTATATAATTTTCTTTCTTCTAATTATTTTCAATTAATATGTAATATAAGCCAAACTATTATTTTTCACATACAAATGTATGTGTTGTCACTGCCTTATCTGGGGCTCTAGAAATTTGTATAATTAGAATATATGCAAATGATGGTTTGATGATTGTAAAGTCTAAGTGTAGTGAAACCTGGAACTTTTCATGCAGATATATTTAATACTAACTTTTGCCTAAAATTGTTTTTCACTTCTCCACCTCTCAGCATAGGTATAAAGAGCTTCTTTGATCCATGGAAACATTACTGAATTTTTTCCATTATGACATTATTTTTTGACATTATTATGTTCATTATAATTTTCACAATGAAAGCATTGGCTCCTTGGTTGAAGAAAAAATAAAGCATTCACTGGTGTTCTCAGAAAAAGTACAACAAATAACGCCAAGTAAGCTTAGCCAATATGTGTTGACTCTTCTTACTATCATGCTCTTCTTCCGTCCACACAGTAAATCATCTCCCCTCCCCTCCCTGTGTCTCTCCTCCCAGTATACAGTGCGATAAGCTTATACTTTACAAATGATCACTTTGTTCTTTTAGAGTTCATCCGGCTCATATCTACTGCTGCTACCTCCAAAGTGCAGTTATATATTTAGCTTAGTCCTCTTGATCGCACTCTATCCATATGTCAACTTGTTACAAAAAGTTCCATATTTCCCCCAAATATTTCCCTTACTCTCTTAATTGCTCTTCCTTCTTCCAATCAGGCCCACCTCTTAATTTGTCTCCTTGATTTCAGTATCTTTCCTTCTATTCTATCTTTTATCCTAACACTGATTTTTTCCCTAAAATACTGATGTAATCATGCCGTATTTGTTTCAAAATTTGTACTATGTATTAGTTAATATCCATTATGTAACTTAGCCTGCCTACATTTCCAGCCTCATTTCTCATGGTAACATCCCACATGCTACTAGGTTATTCACTAGTGTCCAAATACGCCACAAGAGGATCTACCTTGGTGTTTTTTCTTGTAATTTATCTTCTTGAAAAACTATTCTCTTATCTATTCTTTTGCCATTCTTCAGCAGATAGTTCAAATTGAAGACTTCCCTGTGGTTGAAATTAATCTCACTTTCTTTGGAAATCACATTTTAAACTTTACATCATACTTTGGAAATAATAATAATATATCTAAATATTTATCTCTTCTATCATACTTTGACTTTTCAAGTTCTCGCCTTAGTGGAACTCATCTTCCAGCATGAGTGATGGTAATGTTCTGCAATCACATCCTTTCTTTCCTGACTCTGTCTCTCTGCACCATCTTGACAAGGTACCAGGGAGGCTTTTATCCCTGTGATGAGCTCTCTGGACTTGATACATTGCAAAGAGTGAACTCAGTTCACAGTTCTGTGATTACACCAATTCTTGACAAGGAGTTAGGGCCAGTAATGCAATTTACAAAATGGTACTTAAAGATTAAGTTAATTATACTTTCCCATCAACTTGTTTCCTCTGTGCTTGTGTGTGTGGTTTTCTTGCTACTTCTGTTTGCTCAAGTAGCCAAAAAGCTCCTAAATAAAAGCGATCTGTTTTCTACTTCTTGTGTCCCTCCTACCACTGCTACCCATGACACCCAACAGAGTTTTACATTAAAATCTGACTAGATAATTGGAATTTTTTTGTTCATCCCTATAATTCTTGTCCTGAATTAGTCAGTATACAATACTTAACGTTGTGTGATACAGACAGTTTAACCTCTCTAACCTACATATATTTAGTAAATTTTCCACAACAATTGAGTGCATTACATGCTTAGGTGAATATATTCCTCTTTATCATTTATGCCATATTTTAAATGTTAAATATTGTAAAAAATTTATTTTCATTTTTATCCTCCTCCAAAGACATTTTTTTCATTGCTTT
The DNA here is from genome assembly GCF_022682495.2 of Desmodus rotundus. NCBI lineage: Eukaryota > Metazoa > Chordata > Mammalia > Chiroptera > Phyllostomidae > Desmodus > Desmodus rotundus. The sequence continues at coordinate 29,372,195 of NC_071388.1, read as the reverse complement.
TGAAGACAGAGGAAGGGAGAGAGGAAGCGAGAGAGAGAGAAACATCAATGTGAGAGAGAAGCATTGATTGGTTGCCTCCCATACACACCTGGACTGGGGATCATACACACCCAGGCCAGGACCAGGATCGAATCCAGTACCTAGGAATGTGCCGTCACCAGGAATCAAATCTACAACTTTTTGGTTACTCGATGATGCTCCAACCAACTGAGCTACACTAGCCAGGGCTTTAATCTGCATTTTAAAAACTATTTTCCTACTACTATCTTCTTCCTTTGGCTCTGGTTTAGTTTTGAAAAGTACAACATACTCACAAATAGAATGTGAGCAAGCAAATAGAAATATCTACAACATGGTTACTAAGTTTTGCAGTAGACACAAGTTTAAAAGTAAAAAGGTTTTCCCTTGCAGAAAAAATAGATTATTCTATAAACATAGTAACAAGAAACCAAAAGATATAAGTTTTCATTTCTGTGGTACAAATTTCCAAGGAGTTTGATGAGTTGGTTATGTGATTGGTACATATTTAGTTTTATAAGAAACTGTGTAACAATTTTCCAGAGTGCCTGTTTTATTTTACACTCCCACCAGCAATGTGTGAGAGGCCCAATGTCTCTTTGTATCTCTGCCAGCATTCTGTGTTATCATTAGATACTTGTTTTATCTATTAAAATGGAGGTGTAGTGCTATCCATCGGGGTCCTAATACATGTTTCTCTTATGGCTAGTGGTGGTGATCATCTTTTTAAAAAATGCACATTTGCTAACTATATATTCTTTTAGTGATATTTTGGGGTATAAATTTGTCAGTAATATGGCTTGTGAGAACTTTCTCCCAGTCTGTAGCTCATCTTTCCATTTCCTTAACAGCAGAGCAAAGATGTTTAATGAAGTCCAATTACAGCCCCCACCTTTTTTAAAGCAGGGATATTGATCATAGTGTTATGTCTAAGAATTTTTCACCAAGCCCTATGTCCCCAAATGATTTTCCAATTTTTATTTTTAAATGCCTTATAGGTCTACATTTTGCATTTAAACATTACATATTGAGTTAACCTTTGTATAAGGTGTAAGATTTAGCTTAAGGTTCATTATGAATAAAGTATTATATAAGATTCCATAAAAACAATATAGTAATATACCCACATCCTGTTTACAAGCACTTCTGAAGACTTCCAGTCCTTAACACTCAGGAACCCACAGGATGTGTGTTGTGCATGACCATTGAATTTAGTTTCTGTCGTCAGGCTGCTGTTGTTTCTTTTTCTCTAAGCACGTGTCCCAAATGTACCACATAATTATGTTTATTATGATCCAGAAAGAAAACACCAATATAGAAGATAGAAACTTAATGTCCTGCTTTTTAGATATAAAGCATTTTAATAAAAATAACCTGTTACAAGCAAGAAATAGTTTGTAAGTTTTGTAATTTTTAACTGTCCCTGCGTGCTGCTAATGGTGAGTCATTCTTATAAATGAAATGACTATTAATTAATGTGAAAATAGTGTATATTTTATACAAATTCTATGAATGTTATTTCAAAAAAACAATTTGGATTCAGAATCGTCCTTCAGGCAATTATGAAATGTAACTCTGAAGATTACTGTTAATCTTGTTAGGATGGCCAGTGTGATCTTTAAATACTAACCAATAACATTTTCCGGCATTTAACTCTGATAATTTGCTAGTACTCAGTTCTGTGTGAATGGTACTAACTTTATTATTTAATTATTATAAATATGCATAAAGTGTTATACAATAAAGGATAATTAGTTATTTAGGAATTCCTAAGAATTCTAATTTTTATTCCCAAATGCCAATTATTAAGTTACTGTGAATTTTGAAAAAAATAAATTATAGGTTAAGCAATTCATTTACAGATAGACAAGTAGAAAATAAGGTTACTACATTTTAAAAGTTCTAAATACAAAGCAAATCACTGGGAAAAGACTATAAACATCATAACTTGAAAAAAAAAGCATCAGAAAATAAAACAAATAATACATTTTTATATGAGAAATGTAATAATTATAAAATATTTTAACAGAATTGAGATCAAATACCTATTAGGTCAATAAATGTGGACAAAAATTTTTGCACAGCAATAGAGTATTTTTTTATTGTTATGCTATTACAGTTGTGCCAATTTCTTCCCCTTTGACCTTCACCACCTATTCCCCTCCACTCCCACAGTCTATTCCCACACTGTTGTCCATGTCCCTGGGTCATTCATATGTGTTCCTTGACTAGTCCCTTTCCCCTTCTTTCCACCATTATCACCCTCCTCCCTCCCCTCTGATTGCTGTCAGTCTGCTGCGTGTTTCCAAGCCTCTGATTCTAACCAGAGACAGGGACAAATTTATTCACCTATTAAAATAAGTAAAATTAAGGAAATAAGGACAATAGTGCAATACAAAAATGGAATATATATATTATATGTATATATTTATCTATAGATTACATACATATATTATATATGTATAAATATGTACATATTTATATATAGATATATAGATACATATATAGTCATACCTAAACATAGAAAGGGATGTTTAATTTCATTACTCAGGAATTCCAACTGTTTAAAATGAGTCAGTCCCAGCCTAACAACAGGAAAAAGCCACGTAATCTACACAAGCATAACCTCCCTTGAACCCATGTGAGCTGCGATTGCAGGATAACCAACTGGCCTAAAATCTGAAGAACGGTACCTCAAAGGAGAGAGGGGACACAAAGCCCTAACTTATCTGTGTCAGAGCCCAGAATGAAGACTTAGTTGTGATAAAAGGATAAGGAGTTTTCAGCTGAAATTTTCAATAAATTGCCATACACTAGTGGGATTGTATAGAGCCTGGGAAACCACAGGTACGAGGCAGTCAGGAGAGTGGAAAAGGTCTCCCTCCTGTGCAGGCCAAGGGGGCGGGTGGAGCTGCTACCGTGGGGAAATCATAGAGCACCACCAACACTGCTTATTTCTCTTAAGCAGCTAGGTGAAGGGAACGGAAAACAGAAAACAGAACAAAAATAAAAAATAAAAACAAACAATCCAATAAACAAGTAAAAGCTTTCTACCCCTGAAGAAGGGACAGGAAAATGTCCAGAACCTAGATCACTGGAAATTTCCTAGGATTCCTGGGGAAGGCAGCATCACCCCTGAGACTGAGATATATAGTACCTGTCTGTAACACTAAAATTAAACATCCAGAAATGCCTCTCCTCCTTACCACTCTCCACATCACATTACAAAGTATCAAGGACCAATTAACAGCAACCTACCACTGGAGATGGGCAGGAGTTTGGAGAGAGGCTTTCCCTGAGGTTTTGGCTAATCAGAAAAGTTACATTTTAGGGCAATAAACTTCAAAATAAACCCTCTGGCAGCCCAGGCCTTACTGGAGCACAGAATAATGGTAGGAGAACTCGGAAACAGTTGTGGACTAAGGATAACCATAGCAAGAACAAAATCTTAAAACCAACTTAACTCTTGAATAGATTAACATAACCCTAATCAAATACCTCAGTCTTTACTGTTCTACACACAATACCCAGCTCCCAACCAAAAAATAAGAGGCAAAAAGAAACCGCATACAATAAAGAAAAAGAAATAAGCAGAACCAGTTTGTCCAGATGTTAAAACTCTCACAAAATGAATCTAAAATGAATGGTTAATTATGTTTAACGTTTCTAAAGGAAACAATGTACAGCATGCATTAATAGATGGGGAATCTCAGCTAAAAGGTGGAAGCCACAAAACCCTAAAACTACTGTGATACCATTTTTATCTATCAGTTAGGTGAAATGTCAGATACATGAAAATTAAAAATATAACAATACTTTCTTTCAGTGCATCTGCAGGGAAACAGCCACTCTCATGTAGTAGTGGTAGAAGTGCATCTTAGTAGAACTCATTTGGAAGGAAATTAGAAATATTTAGCAAAACTCCCAATTAATATAGCAATCCCACTTTTAGGAAGTTACCCTGAGGGTAAACCTACTCAACAAAATAAAAACACATTGATAAGTGTATTGTCTGTAATTGTAAAAGTTGGAAACAACCTACATGTCCATGAAAATGAGAATTGTTGAACAGACTATGGCTTATTATTTACCCAAGAGACTACATTGAGAATGAGAAACACGTATCAGCTGAAGTAGAGGGAATTTTAGAGTATACCACCTGGTAAGAGCATAACGCAAGTGATTATTGTACACACATTTCATGCATAAAGAAGGAAAAACAAGAATGTGTTTTCTTGTTTTTGTGATTTCATTGTGCAAAATGAAGAAGCAAATTTAAACCAGAAACAAATGCAAATGATCAGTATAGAGGGTGGGTGGGAATATGTCACAATGTATGAAGAAGTGGCAACAAGATAAAATGAATTGAAGATGGCACTTTACTAAGTATACTTTTTTAAAGAAGCAGGCTTGACTTATAGATCTAGGTTAATGTTTTGTATCCTTAATAAATAAATAAAATACATAAGGAAGGAATTTGAAGTGTAAGGAAAAATTTTATTCATTTTTAATAAGGGGGTCTTTTCCTATAAGCTTCTTTATTCTCTTTCTATACCATATTTGGTTGAAAAAGTAGGAAAACACTGACAGTTTCTATATTGCTAAAGTTTATCTTTTGTTTTTCATTTTCTGACCAGCCTTGGGGAAATACCATACATAAATGGAAAAACTCAGGATCTGAGTTGGCAGTCTTAGGTTCAGTTACAAGAAAGTCGTTGCCTTCATGATTTTCAAAGCTCACATTTATACAATGAGGATAGTAATTCTTCTTTCTGGCAAGATTTGTAAGACAACAAATTAACAGGACAATTCCTTAGAGAATAAGGCTATGAGAAATCAGCTTCACGTTTATTTGCTGGTTGGCCTTGATGGAGAGATGGCTGAATTATTGAATAAATTAGTACAGAGCTAGTCAGGTATATTAGTGAAGATATCTAACAACAACAATGAATTGACTACTGAATTTTTCATCTATCTCAATGATTATATTTAGTGTATTTAGGGTGATTGTTCAGTTATCAGACAACAGTGTCATGAAGAGGTTGGATAGTAAAATGGTATAGACATGGGATTTTGGGGTAATGGGGTGTTGAGCTAGAGGTTCCCAAAGTGGAGATATCCCCCCCAAACCTTGGCTTGGGGAATGGGGGAAGTGGAGGACAGCCATTGAGAGGTACTCTGCATATCTATGAGAGCTTGGCTAGCTGTATAGTTATGTTAAAAAGCTGTGCTGCTTCCTCTGGGCCAGGAAGATGGACCTGACTTTGGCTTGTGGTGTGGCTGTGATATAGAGATGGGGAGCTTCTCTGCTTGTTCACTGCTTGTTCAAAGCAGGGAGGTGGTTCCCCTGTTACAGCGCCTGTGTGTGAGACAGGAAGGCAGTTCGCCCTGTGTCACCAGGCCCTGCCTGCCCTAACTGGTAATGGTAGCAGAGAGAATGTAAACTGTAGAAAGGACTGGCAGAATGTAGCCCATTGTGGGAAGACTCAGAAATGGGTTCAGTAGAAGCCTGTGGGTCAGGATTTAAAGGAAGGCAAGCAGCCATGAGGGGGTAGATTGGCCATGTGGTTTGGAAGGGTATAGAAAGGCCCCCATCAGCCCACTGTGAGGTCTGGTGGTGTGTAAGGAGGTGCCGTGTGGTTTTGGATTAAGAACTGGAGAACACAGAGACATGGCTGATGGTGGTGGGAATTGGGGGACCTGCCCAGCCAAACACAGGTTAATGGAAAATGCCCGAATGCTGAGCTGCGACCAGGAATGCTGAGCCATGGACTTCTATTTTCTGAAAGACGGTATCTCTAACTGGCATATTCTGAAACTGGCCTGGTTTGGCAAAGCGGGGCAGGACAATGTGTTTGTGGGTGTTTTAAAGGGAGTGGGACTTAAGAGCAGAATTCTGCCATCATTCTAACTCTGTATAACTGTTCAGTAAATAATTCCTTTCCTCTTCATCAAACTCTGGCATTGGGAGTCTCGCTTCTTGGTGGTTTGCAGTCAGCCCCCCCAACTGTTTCAGAACAGCATAGGCTGAGGTTCTGTCGTGTTTGAATCTGAAACAAATTAACTGTTAGAAGTTAAAGGAGTTCAAATCCTACCTTTGTGGCATAGCATACTTTTCTTTAATTTCCTGAGCTTACTTAAACTCAACATGAAACTGGGATAATAAGAATACCTACCTCGCAGAGTTAGAAGGTCACTTCACAGAGAGTAAACACACAGTGACTTTTGATTGTTATTTTTGTTGTTATTATTTAATAACTTACTTAAATCAATGTATTTTGAAATAGAAAGGCAACTGTAGGTCTTTTCAATACAAAACCAGATCTTCACAAGAATTGCAAAATAAAGAAAACTACTAAATTAAGAAAAAAGTGGAGATAGAACAAACTGATAAATAAAAAAAGTGATAATGGAGAAATTAAATGGCGGAGTTATTTCAAAGAATTGTGAGTATCTTGCATATTATTCTTAGGACCTGGATGTCATGTATGATTTTTCTAGGATATGTAAATACGTGATAAGCACTGATCTTATCATGGCAGAAATGTGAGCAGTATACTGCTGTAGAAGGAATAGATGAAATTGTGAAAAATGCACCCCTTACCTAGGAAACCCAGGACTTGGATAAGCTGTCTTAGATGGTGATAATACAGTGTCTTTAATTCTAATGGGTAATTCTAGTGACCTTCCAACTGCTCTGAGGACAAAGGAGAGTTACAAATTACTTCCATGAAGTTAGCCTAGCATTTATTTTTTATCTTTATTATGTGAATGGAAGTGTTTATTTTTATTGTTTCTTTCTATATTCTTAATTTTGGATGTTTAATTTCTTCATAATGATGTTTATTGTTCTTTTATACTAAGCTTCATTGAGATATAATTGGCATGTAACATTGTATAAGTTTAGATGTACAGTGTATTGCTTTGATAAACCTGTATGTTGCAATATGATTACCACGCTAGTGTTAGCAAACAGCTACTTCAGGCTCCATACTTAAGATTTCTTTTTGTGTTGTGGGGATATTTAAGATATATTCTCTTAGCAAATTTAAAGTGTTTTACAAAGTGTTATTAACTATGATAACGATGTTCTTCATTATGTTCTAAGAACTTATTCAGCATCTAGCTAGAAATCTGTGCACTTTGAACAACATCTCCCCATTTTCTCCACACCTCCAGACTCTGGTAACCACAATTCCCTTTTCTGTTTCTGTGAGCTGAGCTTTTTAAAAAAATTTTTTTAAAAATTTTTGTTTAGTTACAGTCATCCCACCATTTTCCCCATTGCTCTCCCTTGCCCCACCCCACCCAAAGTTCAGCAGTTTTAGATTGCACATATAAGTGATTTCATACAGTATTTTTCTTTCTCTGTCTGATTTATTTCTATTAGCATAATTCCCTCAATTTTCAGTGGCAGGGTTTCATTCTTTCTCATGTCTGAATAATGTTTTATTTTATATATATGTGTGCGTGTGTATAGAACTCATACAACTCAATTAACAAAGAATTTGCATGTGTGTATACATACATACATATACACATATATGTGTGTGTATGTACACACACACACACACATATAGTCTGTCCGGAAAAAAGTCGAGTCATTGTTAATGTAAAGAGAAAAGTTTGTGTGACATCGATATAACCTAGCAGCCAAGGACAGTGGCTGGAATGTGGATGCATGACTAAAGATGACTTCGCTGTACTAGTCTGTAGGGGGTGGTAGATGCAGTTGAATAAGCATGTGCATTGTGTGGGCATCACATTCCAAATGACTGGGTAAAGCCATGAATCTGCATCAAATTTTGCCATGATGAATTTTTTAGTGAAACATCAAATCACCTAGGTGACAGCCACATGTGACTTCTGGCTTTTTCTCAAACTAAAATCACCTTTGAAAGGGAAGAGATTTCAGACCATTGATGAAATTCAGGAATATATGACTGGGCAGCTGATGGTGATTGGGACAACTGTGTGAGGTCCCAAGGTATCTATTTTAAAAGGGACTGAGGCATCATTGTCCTGTGTACAATGTTTCTTCTATCTTGTATCTTCTTTAATAAATCTATATTTTTCATATTACATGGCTGCATACTTTCTGGACAGACCTCAAGTTTTCCTTTTCTCTGCATCCTCACTAATATGTATCTCTTATTTTTTTGATGATCGCCATTTTAATCAGTGTGAAGTGATATCTCATTGTTTTTTATTTGCATTTTCATTTCAGTAATACTATCTATCTTTTCACATACATACTGACCATTAGTTTATCTTCTTTGGAAAAAATGTCTATTCAGTTCCTCTGCTCATTTTTTAACAAGATTGTTTTTATTTTTGCTATTGAGTTGTATAAGTTCTTTATATATTTTTATCTTAAACCCGTCTAGTTATGGTTTGCAAATGTTTTCTTCCAATCCATATGTTGCCTTTTTATCTTGTTGACTGTCTCTTTTGCTGTGCAGAAGTTTTTTCAGCTTGATGTGCCCACTTGTTCACTTTCATTGTTGTTGCTTGTGCTATTCATATTAAACAAAATCATTGTTGAGACAATGTTATAAGGAGCTTTTTCTTAGATCTTCTTCTAAGGGTTTTAGCTTTCAAATTTTATGTAAGAAATCTTATGTAAGTCATTAATTAATCTATTTCAAATAAATGTTTGTGCATGGTGTAAGATAGCATTCTGTTTTCATTTTTCTGTATGTTTTTTTTTAAATTTTTTATTGTTATTCAATTACAGTTGTGTGCCTTTTTTCCCCACATTTTTCTGTATGTTATTATCCATTTGATGAAGAGACTTTTATTTTTCCCATTAAGCATTTTTGGCATCCTAATCGATATTAGTAAGGACTTCAGGTAATAAATATTTCCTTCTTAGTTTCTTTGTTTGTATTTTGTGGTTGCTAGCAAAAGACCCCTTACTCATATTTTTTTAGAAAGGTAACATATGAGATCCTTTTAAAATTAGAATTAAGGATATTCACTATTTTTTTACTTGTGATTTTTTAATAATATACAGCTACAAGATATTTTGTGTTCATTTTTCTCCAATTTAATTATAAATGTATGTGTGTTTTCCTGTAATCACTTAATCATTTAAATTTAAAAATATAAAACAAACTTAGTTGAGTGCTGTGTATATTTATCATTTTAAACATTTTACACATTTAAACAATGACTATAAACTTACTGCTGATTTAAATGTCCCACTCATTTAAAAAATGATGTGAATTGCAATATTAATATTAGCTTATCTATGGTATAATGGATTTTAAGCAAGACGATTAGACTACTGCCAGATAGAAGATATTAGAATGTTGAGTATTTAATAATACATTTTTAAATAGCATATACACAATGTATTATGATCCTTATGTACCTTTCTTCTTGTCTTTTTATTTTTACATTGAATATATTGTCATAGGAATTTGAAATCCTTTTTTACTAACATTATATGCAAATACCCATCTGCTCTCTTTCATTAGAGATTAATTTCAAAAGACAATTATTTATATTCAATTTTAAAACTTCTACTGAGTAGTTTGAAGCCCTGAATTATCTTGGGTAGTAAAGGACAAAATCTGCCTATTTTCAATAATGACTGGCAAGTCATAAATATACATCCCTTTGTATAAGTCCATGTAGGCAAATATTGCAAATCCCTAAAATTTTAATTTCTTATACAGCTATTTTAATGCAGTAAAATTGAAATGTCATGCAAAAATTTTAATCTGTGCAAAATATATCATAATGTTTAATTGTAAAATGTAAAACAGATTTGTTCACTCAAAGTCCAGATGGCTGAATGTGATATGATTCCTTTGACAATTTTTATAGAGAATGGAGCATAAATTGTGTATTAACTTGACTCGAACTCTCTAGTTGAGTAAATGGTCTTAGAAGAACCAGAATTTACAGAAGTTTTAGATAAGGCATAGTAGAAGACAATAAACCTTATTGGAAAAACTAAAAATTATGATACTGAGAACATAGGAACATGTGATATTCCTGGCTCTCATTTGTAGGCTTAAATTGAAATTATGGGGAGAACAATTTTTCAGATACTAAACCCTGTTTAATAAATATAAAGGGGCATATTTTAATGAATTTAAACATTTTTAGATAAAATTAAAACAGAAAGCTTAAAAAAAGATAAGATTTGAGAGAAAGGGAAAAAAGTAACACATAAGCAATACTGCCCTCCAGAGAATGCACACACTAATGAAGGTGGAGAAGCAATGGAATTTATATCAAAGAGAAGTAGTCCTGACTAATTTTAACAAATTCTTCTATTTTATGTTTAACTATAATGTTATGATCTGTTGAATTTGGCAATAGATGCATTCCAGCAAAGAGATACACTTTATGATTTATTTTTTCTTTGAGGTAAAATAAAATTCAAATATTAAGGTTGTAGAAGGGAATTAAAATGTGAGCCTCAGGCTATGGAAATCTTTGTTACAGTTGAGTTTAGCTATGTTACACTGCGATTTCTCTTTGATCTTTATAGGAGACCTGAAAGGTCTTTCTGAATATGGACTCAGATCAGAATTTAAATCTTTGTTTTGACACTAAGTGTGGCCTTGGAGAAAAAGATTTCTCTGTCTTTCAGGCTTTTTCATTAGTAAAGCATCAAATAAAAATATCAATCTCGTATGATTGGCAAAATAGAAATTTGGGTGACTTGCCTTCTTTCTTCTTCTCTGGTTCCTTTTTGATATAATTTTTAGTGAAATTTACTATACTTAGAAGGTAACCTGAGAAATAGAAAGCTCAACATTTATAACCTCTCCTACAATGTTCATAATACGCATGATAGTCACCCACACATAGTGCTGTTTTTCTACCAAGTTCTTGGTCGTAATTAAGCCTTCACAGAACACATTATATTAACCTGTTTTCAGAGCATTTAGGTTGGTGCTGGTTGTTTAAAAGTTTTAAGAGGACTAAAAAAATAATAACACAATCACTTTTTGTTTTTGCTTTAGCAGAGAAACATCAATCAGAAAAAGCAGTAGAGTATGTTATTTTGTTGAATTCAGATTTCTCTAACCACCACAAAATACATTTGGGGGAGTCACCAGACTGGAGATTATGTCTCTGGATCTGCTATTGCTCTGTTGTTTGAACTGACCTACTCAGGTTGGTGAGTGAGAAGAATTAGATGATTTGTTTTACAGAAAAGAAAAGTAGTTTGGAAATTGTATTTACAAAAACCACCTAGGATATTCTCAATAAGATCATATGTATTCCATGGGACTTACACTGAAAATGTTGAAATACAATAGCACTTGAATTTAATTTATGAAATCTTTTTTTCTAGGAAACTGGTTACATAAATTATGGTACATCCATATAATGCAATGCTACTTAGCCTCTGAAAAATGATCTGCAAGTACTGATATGGAAAATTTTCCATGATGTACTAAAGAAAAAACACAGGGTAGAGAAGGGTTTGCTTGGATTGCTACCTCCTCTAATCAAACAAACAGAATGGAAACTGATAACCCCGGATCGTGGGTTTCAGGAACAAAGCTGAGATGAAGAAGATCTTCCTATAAATGCACCGTTTGTGCTGTTTCCTGACTGTTTCACTATATCCATCTACTACTTAATTCACAGAATTTAAAATGAAGTGAAATAAATCAAATGGGAAAAGAAATAATAAAATGGTTGATGTGAATCTCCAAACTAAAGCATGACAATATACCTCTTATTGTATTGTGTGGCCTTATCACAAATGAATCCAAATTTTCAATGTAGTTGACCATTGCATTTGGGGTATGATCATAATTCTGGATACAAAATACCATATGAAAGAGAGACTTATATTTACTTGTTGAGATAGTCCTGCCTTTTTAATTTTTCATAGTTAAAAGTAGTCAGAGGAAAACAGGTCTTTGACTTAAATTAAAAATAACTTTCAGTATGTTTAAACCAAATTAATTTAACAAGCCTCAATTGTGAAGTTTTAATAAATAACTTTTCATTGATATAAGCCTAGAAATAGAATATTCATGGAATTAAGGTATTTTTATAGTGCTATAATATATGATATAAGTTATCAGCTCAAGGAAAAATATTAATGAGTAATTGAAAAGGTTGTTCAGTTTTAAATCACATAATTTTCCAGTTGACACAACCTACTGTTATCTCCAATAGAGGTAAGATACCTCTCTGTAGCATACCTGATATTTATCATTAAATGGGCTTAATTAAATTAATAGCAACCAGCATATATTTATTTCATGTTTTCTACAGCTTTTGAATACTAAATACTACACATATTTTTGTCACATTAACCCATAAGTTAATTTTAACCCTAAATAAAGAAAACAAGCTGTAACAATCAGAGCTTTGAAATGTCACTTATTCCATGCGCTCTAGTCACTGAAAGACTCCTTGGGTCACTACCCGTTTGACTCTGAAATTTAATTCTTTTCTTTTTAAATGAAAAGCTCTTCAACATCACTGGTTATATTAACATCACAGTAATAAATTTTTTGAGAGAAAATTTTACAAAAAGTTCTATTCCAGCTCTCATAAAATGCCTTTTCTTTTTCTATTTAAAAGCTACATTATACATGGGATTTTATTCCTGTAAAATTATCTTTCTATATCACACATAGAATTCTAGTCTTATAAGTCATTTCAATATTTTTAAGTGCAGGATATGACATTTGTCTTTTCTGACTTCCCATTATTTAATTTAATATATTTAATTTACTCACAAATTCCTGGCTTTCTCTCCTCTTAGGGTGTATTGCTTGCCTTTTAGTATGACTTTCTGATTTCTGATCCCTTTCTTCCGTCATATTCCCACCTATATGAAATATTACTTTAGAGTAGTCCTTCCACTACTTGCTTGCTTTCCCTTACACCTTCTTTGTTTATAACTATTGATGGCAATCAACACAGTCTGCAGTCTTCTCCACTTATGATTTGTTTCCTGTAGAAAACTTTTGTAAAAGCAAAAATATGCAGCAGATGACACTTTTCCCTGAATATATATGCATATATAATGATATATATTGTTATGGGAAATGTATATTATTTTATATATTTCATATTTTCATTCATGTGGCTCAATATAGTTACATATCATATCTAGTCAAAATTAGCTTTGCGATATAAGTCACTTGTCTGCTTTTCTACCATCCTTAACTAGAATAAAGCACCTGGACAAAAGAAAAACATAAACTTTTAGACGTATAAATCCATAAAATCACCAAGTTGGGTAAAATTAAACAATTCTTCAGCCCAAACTCTGTCACATGATGGGAAAAAAAACAACAACAAACTTCTACTGGTTAAATTCAAGTTTCTAAGTTTATTTCATTACTATGAGTTTTTAACTTTGTGTTTTGAAATCGCATTCCGGCTTCTTCCTTCTCCAGTCCCTCAACTTGATTTTCTTCGCAGCTGCAGGTACTGCCGCTGAGGTATCTGCGTATTCATCGCGCTCTTTTCCTGAATGTGCCCTTTCCTTTCACCCTTGCTTCCACTTAACACTCACCCTGTGGGTCAATGGAAATTCAGGTGGATCCTTAGCGGATTCCATTCGTGAGGGAGCAGATTGAGGAAAGGGTTGGAGCTGAAATGGAGTGTGACACTGTGTTAGTTATAGGAAAATTGTGACGTTGTACATTGCTGTTTTTTTTTCTGTGTGTGTGTGTGGTTTCATAATGAATTAATAATTTTAAAGAACTCTGCTGTTTTTACCCTTAATTCTTATGTTTAAAAATGTATACCCATTGCCTTTAAAAATGACTTAAAAATTGCTGTGCTTAAATTTACATCCCTGATATTTCATCAACATTGCTACATTCTGTTTCAATTTTTATGATGCATTTAATGTTTATGTGAATTCATTTTTTAAGTACTAATTATAGAAATGCTTTGTTTTTCTTATTTCACAATGCCTAAAGTTAAGTATATTTTAATTAAAATTGAAAAATAGGTGAAGACTTTAGTGTGTATTATTCTATATTTATTTTGCCTGGGATATATGGGCCTTTTGAAATTGTTTTAAGAATTTTTAAAAATTATATTTCAATACATTTCACTCATTTTTCTGGTTACAGAGATACTTGTTGTCCCTGTTGGAAAGTCTTAGTCCTCTTTACCTACGATTGTCTTCCTGAAAGCTTTAGTCTTTTTCTGTTTTCACTCAATATAATCTTCTCAACACTTTTTTTCTATGTCAGTAATTCAGTGTTCATTCTCTGATATTTTGTTTACTTCAGTACTGTCTACAATAATGCTTTATTTATCCTCAATTTATTTCCTTAAATTAGTAATATACCACTTAACCATTTTTTCAGCTTATTTTTGAGTCATAATGTTGTAGAATTAATATTTGTATTATTACATTCTGCCCTGGTCAGTGTAGCTCAATGTCTTGAGTGCGGGCTGTGAACCAAAGGGTTTCAGGTTTGATTCCTAGTCAGGGCACACACCTGGGTTGTGGGCCAGGTCCCCAGTCAGGGCATGTGAGAGGCAACCACACATTGCTGTTTCTCTCCCTCTCTTTCTCCCTCCATTCCCCTCTCTGAAAATAAATAAATAAAACCTTTAAAAATATTTGTATTATTATATTCTAAAATATTATTATATTTTCTTTAATTTTGGGCTATGTGTTATACACTGGGTTCTTCTATTTGTAAACTAATGATTAAGGAAGGTATATGTAAAAATATAAGAAATAGATGTCAGGGAGATTGGAATTATAGTCAACTCGGGTAACAGCCAACTTAGAAATTTAATCAGGAGAAAGTGTTGTGTTTAAGAATTTGGCACATGCTGATTTATTTCTTTGTTATCACCCTTTGGACTGACTATGACAAAGTTACATCACATCTTATGAGGATGTTTTAACAAAGTAGGCATTCCCCTATAAACTCTTTTTTATACTTAAACACTGAATTAACAGCCTCTCAGAAAAACTATCACCATGGCATTTTGATCAATGAGGAGTCAGAGTCCTCATAACAACTATTTCAGTGTTGTTCCGACTTTATCTGAGTGGCTTGTTGCCTGGACTCAGGGAATTTGCTGAAACTACATTTCGTAACTGTTCTAGTGTTATGTTTCTTTCAGAAGTTGTAATAGATGAAATAAATGAATATATAATACGTGTCTTTCTCTACCCGAACTTACACAGCACTGTGAGCAAAATTGTTTACATCACATTATCTTGTAATATAGCTTATAAAGTGACTTTTTAAAAATGCAATTTTTCATTTGAAGGATTTTTGAAATAGATTTTATGTTCTAGAGAGGTTTTAAGTTCACAACAAAATCAAAAAGCAAGTAGAGAGGTTTCCCCTAAACTGATGCCTCCACATGTGCACGGCCTCCCCCATATTCAACCTCGCCCACCAGAGTGGCACGTTTGTTACAACTGATGAACCTGCATGATGTGTCTGTATCATCCAAAGTCCCTGTTCTTCATTAGGGTTCAGTCTTGGTGCTGTACATTCAATGGCTTTTGACAAATATATGACAGTATCCACCACTAAAATGCTATACAAAGTTGTTTTACTGCCCTAAAAGTCCTTTTCGCCTTGTTCACTCCTTCCTCCTCTCCACTCCCTGGCAACTACTGATTTTTTTTTTTTTTTTTACTGCTCCATAGTTTTGTCTATTTAAGAATGGTATATACTTGGAAGCATACAGTACGCAATCCTTTCAAATTGTCTTCTTTTACTATGTAGATGCATTTAAATTCCTTTATGTCTTTCCATAACTCAATAGCTCATTTCTTTTTAGCATTGAATGATGTCACAATGTCTGAAAGTATCACAGTTTATCTATCCATTAACCTACTGAAGGACATCTTCATTACTCCCAAATTTTACTGGTTGCTATAAATATCAGTGTGCAAATTTTTGCGTGGACATACATTTCCAACTGCTTTGGGTAAATACCAAGCAGTGCAATTAAAGTGTTACATTGCATGTGATGAGTAGGTCCAGTTGTATAAGAAGTGGTGAGGACAACATAGCTGTACCATTTTGCATTCCCATCAGTAATGAATGAAAAGCCCTATTGTTCCCTATCTTAGGCAGCATTTAGTGTCCTCAATGTTCTGGATTTTGGCCATTCTAGTAGCTGTGTAGTGATATCTCATTGATGTTTTAATTTGTATTTCTTGAATGACACATGGAGCATCTTTTCATGTACTTATATGCCATCTGTTTATCTTCTTTGGTGAGTCTTTGGCTCATTTTTTAAAACAATTGGGTTGTGTGAGTATTAGGCATTGTGTATATATTGGATGACATTTCTTTTTTCATAAATAACTCTAGTTTTTTCTTGGATTATAACCACTATTTTATTGGTATCTGACCACACATAGATAACAAAAATGTAGTAAAATGTGTCCATTAAACTTGATGAATGACTTGCTCACTCAATTTGCTTATCTAAGTACAAAAGGTTGGAGACATATTGGAAGCATGTGAAGACAAGATAAATGCAAGGTCACTTGTAAAAAACAGAGTAGTGTAGTATAATTCTGTGATAATTATTAAGAGAATATAAAACTGTTACACGTTCAGTCTGAGCAGTTGTAGGGCATTAAAAACATGAATGGTTATTTGTATTATACATTAACATTAGATATAACTAAAATATATTGTCACTCATATTGTTCATGTTAAAGACTCATCCACAGGTTTCATATATTTTGTGTCTGTATTCAAAACTTTGAGCTTCTTATCACTGTCAGAATATTAATTGTGAAATGTATTCACTATATCCACATGAACCATTAAAATAGTTATTGAAATAAGAATATAATCACATTTCTTTTAAAAAATGAAAGCACTTACCTGTTCATATAAAAAATTCACCTCTACCAAAATGTAACCAGATGACTTTTTTGTCTCCTCTATTGTCACAGAGTTTTGGGGTCACCTACATTCATACCAGCTGACATTAATTGCCTAATGCTACAGTGTTTCTTTTTTTACTTATGCATCCATAACATTCAGATTTTAATACCTGCCATCTGAAATATGTCCACATAAGCAATGGATACCACTAATATATATCAGTAGACCAAATGCTTAAAATTTATCCGAGCAAGCAATAATGTAGATTTACACAAACTCATGTGTGTAGTCGTTTAAAACAGCTATATAAAGTAGATCAAAATAGGAAACGTGCAAACATGTACCCATAGATGAATGAGTGAACCAGTTGTGATGTCATCATGAAATGGAATAAAATACTATTCAGCAATAAAAGTAATGAATTTTTAAATGTACCTGACAACATCTATGCATCTCAATCTCTGTGAATGAAGTCATACAACAAAATTGAATTATTCCATTCCATTCTAAGACTGAATTATTACATTTTGTGAAGCTCTTTTTAAGACATTTCATCTGAAATATCAGAAACAGATCAGTTTTTTCCTGTATTCTGGGTGTGAGAGAAAAAGATAAAGAAAGGGAAACTTTCAGTGTGGTAGAAATAATCCAAACCTTGAGTATGTTCATAGCTACATGGATGCATAAATGCATTGAAAGCATTGAAAGCATTGAAATATACGCCTGGAATAAGTGTTTTATGTACTTAAGTTTTACCTCAGTAAAGATAACTTAAAACACAAGATAATTCTTTTTTAAAATGATGCAGATAGGTGAAAATTCTCTCAGTTATTAGTTACCAGCATTTTATAATTGTCTTCTTGTTTTTCTTGTTAATTCTTCATTGTGATGTGACACAACCACAAAGGTGACAAATCGTCTAATTTTCATACTTTAGATTCTTATCATTTCTCAAGACATTTGCTAGAGTCTCCTTAGAAGAATCCTGGCCTCCGTCCTCTGCCCGTGATCATCTATCTTCAGCGCAGAAGCAGGAGAAATGTGTCCAGAACAACTGCGGCAGCGGAAGGAGTGCTTCTACTAAACCTGCGTGTGGTCTACTTCTAAACCTCTGTAGTCAGATGCTGATCACAGAAGACTAAACTTTGAGCTCCATGCCATGATTAAGTGAGGCATCTGGGGATTTGGGGATGACAGTCTTATCTTGCACATGAAGAAATGAAAATATTGGGGACATAAGGCAGAGCAAGCCAGGTTATACTGCAACATATGGTAATAAAAATGGCAAACTATGCATGTCCATTTGCAACATGACTTGCCTACCTTACCCATCAAGAGATAGGGTTTATTTTCCCATTCCTCAAATTTGGACAGGTCTTGCTTACTTAGATAAATAGAATAGTAGGGAAATTTTGTTAATTGATTTCCATGGCTGAGCCATAAAAACCTGTCAGCTTCTTTTCTTGCTCTCTTTGGGACATTGGTCTTAGACATCCCTATAATAAAGCCTTTTGCCCGAAGGAGGATGGGTAGCCACATGGAGGAAAGCCAAGGCCCCATTGGACAGTGAGCACTGACTGCCAGTGCTGTGAAAAGCCATGGAGGACCTTCGAGACCAGCCACCCTGCTCTCTGAACACAACTGTATAAATGAACCCAGGCAAAAGCAACAGAGGAATTGCCAAGGAAAAAAATGGAAACTTGGAAATAACAAGTTAAGTTTATGGTTTTAATTACTAAATTTTGGGGTAGTTTTTAATGTAATAAAAAGACCAATAACACACTTGACTGCCCCGGTTATAATTCCAAATTGCTGTTTGATGTCCATCATTGCTTATTTTGTTTTATTTTTTCCATAATATTAGTGAATTTTTAAAATTATATAATTTATTTATTGTTTTCAATTTTATTGGGGTATAATTGACATAGTGTATTAGTTTCAGAAATACAACACATGAATTTGACATTTGTATATACTATGCAATGATTACAATGATAAATCTAGGTAACTTCCATCACCACAAATAGTCAAACATTTTTTTGTGTGTGATGAAAACTTTTAATTTAATTAGTATTGTTAATTTAATTGTTTATTGTTTGTCTCCTCTATAAAAGCATCAGCAGTAAATAGCATGCATTTCTGTCTTATTTGTCTAATAATGCGTGACATAGAGTAGGGACTGAATACATAAATGTATGAGCTGTGATATAGTGTCCACATATTTAATTTTTATGATAAAAGTATCAAAATAAGATATTTTATCATCTCTGTGATTATTTCACATCACAGTGGAAAGTATATTTTCTTAGAGCATTTTTACATATATGATTATTTATTATATGATAGTTGGCACTATTACAGATGTCCCCCTTTCTTCTTCCTTTGACCCCCGCTATCCAGCTCTCTACCCCCCCAGCTTTCATCACATTGTTATTTCTTCACATTTTTTTCTTATTTTTAGGAAAAATAATGATTAATTAATTAATAATTCTGTTTAATTTGCATCTCTCTAATGGCTAGTAATGCTGAGCATCCTTTCATATATCTCTTGGCCCTCTGTATGTCTTCCTTGGAGAAGTGTCTGTTCAGGTCTTTTGTTCATTTCTTAATTGGGTTGTTTGTCTTTCTGGAGTGGAGTTGATGAATATTAAAACCACAATGAGATATCACTTCATACCAGTCAGAATGGCCATTATAACCAAATCAACAAACAACAAGTGCTGGTAAGGTTGTGGAGAAAAGGGAACCCTAGTGCACTGTTGGTGGGAATGCAGACTGGTACAGCCACTGCAGAAACCAAACAGTATGGAATTTCCTCAGAAAACTGAAAATGGAACTACCTTTTGATCCTGCAATTTTACTGCTGGGATTATACCCTAAAAGCCCTGAAACACCAATCCAAAAGATCCTATGCACCCCAATGTTCATAGCAGCACAATTTACAATATCCAAGTGTTGGAAACAACCTAAGTGCCCATTAGTAAATGAGTGGATCAAAAAACTATGATACATTTACATAGTAGAAAACTATGCAGTAGAAAGAATGAAGGAACTCCTACCCTTCACAACAGCATGGATGGATGTGTAGAGCATTACGCTAAGTGAAATAAACCAGGCAAGGAAAGACAAATACCATATGATCTCACCTATAAGTGGAACCTGATCAACAAAACAAGCAAGCAAAATAGAACCAGAGACATTGAAACAAAGAGCAGACTGACTGTAACCAGAGTGGGTTGGGGGACAAGGGGGAAAAAAGGGGAAGGGTCATCAAGGAACATGTGTAAAGGACCCATGGACGAAGCCAAAGGTGGGTGAGATTGAGGGTGGGAGGTGCAGCAGGGGGGAGGGGATGGGAGAAAATGGAAACAACTGTATTTGAAAAACAATAAAAATAAAGTAAAACATAATTTTATTCAAACCCATTTTTACCATATTTATTAAATAAAGTTGAAATGAGTGACATCGATAGGCCTTATTATGTGTCGAGAGAGAATTATAAAACAGGGAGAAGGTTCAAATAGCAACTTCTATAAAAATTTTTTTTGTCTAATAGTTGGAAACCTAAAAGACTGTTCAGCTTCCAATGCCAGCCTGAGCCAACCTTTAAACTCAATTCTTGCTACCAACTTCAGTAAAGTAAGAATAGATAGATTATGGAAAGGCAGTTTTCAAAGAAAAGTTCGAACTTGTTCTCATTGCCTTAACGTCAATAGATCTCACATTTCAAATAGTGCCTTGTAATACCAGTTTCATTTTAAAGAAATTTTGCATTTGTGACTTTAGTTAATCTCTTGTTATCTTTCCTAGTCCCATATCAAAGGATTAATTTTAACAACATAAAGAGTCCTCGAAAAGGCTGATGTTGATTTATCCAATAATCTTACAGAAATTCTGAATATTCCTAAAGCTCTGATTTTTTGTTTCTCAGTTCCTAAATTTCTTGCAATCTAATAGATTTTCTTCCACTAAAGGAAAGAATTTTGAACAGCCCAATATAGAAATTAATCCAAAATATGATTTGAAATGTTGGAAATTAAATACTGTCTCCACCTCCCACTGTATAAATTATAATATTCATATTAGTCAAGATTGTATCACATCTGACAGTTATATTTATCTCACATGATTATCACCTAAACTTGTGAATAAACAGGTTTTATAAAAAGTCAGTCTCTTTAAAATATGTTTCAGAAATATGGGAAAGCAAGTATGTCTCCAATCTTAAAGTTTTTTTTTCTTCACAAAAATACACTCTCTCCTATTGGCATTGAATAATGATTGTGCAGTTTGTATTCTCTGGAAAAACATATCAGGATGAATATGAACTGTATGATACTTATTAAAAACAAATGTGTGACAGGAAGGGGAAGAGATAGGATCAGACACTGGGAGGGTCTCAATGGGCTGCAGACTGGCAACCTGGCTCAGGGAAAATCAGAACTTATCAGAGTGTCCCAGGTTGGGCCAAAATGGTCGCGCCTTTATACCCCTTCCTCTTTCAGCTGGCATATGTGGCCTGACCTCAGGCTCATCAGTTCTCCAGCTAGGCAGACCCAAAAAGCGTTGACACTGCGGACTGTAGGCTACCTGCACTTCCGATACTCAGCAGGCGACAAGTCCCTCCTGGAAGGGGAATTTAGACAGCACAGCTTTGTGTCTAATACAGATGCTACTCACACAAATGGCTTCTTACTTAATTCTTTCTATTAATCCCTATCTCCCATGTCCCAAATATGGACACCTGGGGAGAAAGTAACCCTCTTAGAAATTCCTTTAATTACATGCGAAGACCATAAAGCCCATAGATTTTAAAAAAGATAGATAAAAATAAAGAGGGTATTTGGGAAATCAACTGCAATAGCAAGTCTTCATTTTCTATAGTGAAAGCTCCCTAATCCCTTAATATATTCCTGTTAGCACATTGAACAATGTGTATTATTCGATTTTTTCATATTTTATTATAATTTTTCATCTTTCATGCTTTTGAAAGTTCATGAAGCTTGAATATCATGTCTTATTCAGTTTTGTAATACATTAGAACACCATAATGTCCAGCACTTTGCTAAATGTTTTCTGAATGAATGTATAAATTTTACATCCTTCTTTCTCTACAATACTCATGCTAGGATTTCTCATCCCATCCTTTTCTTCTTCACTGTGTAAAGAGTATAGTGTGAACACAGAAATGAAAAGAAACAAAACAAATCAATAATTAAAATAAAATTATTTAGGTAATTCCACACAGAGGCCCATAAAACTAGATATTTTATCGATATTCAAATACTAAAGTAAAAATTTAGTAATAATTTCAGGCTTCTCCAAGTAAGTAATTTCTATCAATACTGCATTCCCTCAGGGAGCAAGTTGTTGTTACATCTTTATATTCAGCTCTAAACAACTAGAATGTAAGAAGGAAAAATAACTGGAACCTTTCCACATTATCATATTCCTCAGAATAAATTAATAATTCCAATATAACAACTTGAAATAGAAATTTAAAGATGGAAGGAGATGTGTGAAGAATACAAAAGTGGAAACTATTTATATTTCTAAAACACACAGCAAACTAGAGCAATGTGAATCTCCCAACAAATTAATTTGAAGGTTTGCATTGGCTTCCAACCCGGGGTTTGATATGCTTTCATTCTCCTGAAACAACATCATTATTTCCAGATTATTTTTAGAGCATGAACCAAAATCTGTCCTTAATTTAATTTCTATTTTATTTTTATTATACCACTATACAGCAGACTCCTTAGTTTCCATTTTCTGACCTCTATGGTATATTCTTTCAGTTCTTCAATGTGTAAATTTACTTGTGATCATCTGAGTC
The DNA here is from genome assembly GCF_022682495.2 of Desmodus rotundus. Classification (NCBI taxonomy): domain Eukaryota; kingdom Metazoa; phylum Chordata; class Mammalia; order Chiroptera; family Phyllostomidae; genus Desmodus; species Desmodus rotundus. Next base: position 29,349,506 of record NC_071388.1, on the reverse strand, counting down.
AGGTTTAATGTCTTTATTGATGAGTCATCCAAATTCAACCTCATAACAGTGAACCTTTTTAATTTTTCACTCAATCTTATATCTGTGAGATACATCTATGTTAAAACATGTAGCTAACATGTGGATATTCTAAAACTTACTTTGCCATTGTACCACTGTTAGACATTTGGTTTCTTTCCAGTTCTTGGCTATTCTTAGCAAAATTGCTTTGAATATGTTTTGCATACAACTCACAGGTCATTTGTCCAAGAGCTACTATAATTATATACATCCACACACAGAACTGAGTTGTAGGAATACGTATCATTAAATGCATTATATAATGCCAAGCTGCTTTCCAAAATGATTATAGTATTTTTCCCTTCAAGCAGCAGAGTGTGAGAGAACCTAGTACTCCACATCCCTGCCAAAGTTTGTGACTAATGGACTTTATTTCCTGCCAACTTACACTTGAGATATAATAGGTGGCATCTCATTGTGCTTTCACCTTTCATTCTGGACAAATAATAACAGTATTTTTGGGTTTTCTCTATAATCAAATGCCTACTCATGAGTTTTGTTCACTTTCTGTTGATTATTTATATTAATTTATTCATTTTTTAGGGCTTCTTTGAATATTTGGACACTAATCCTTTTCTATAGTATATGTGTTTCAATTATATTTTTCTAATTGATTGAAATGTCTTTTCAGTCCTTTAATTTTATCTTTTGAAGAATAGATTTTCTTAATTTTAGGATAGTAAAATATATCAATTTGTGTTTCTTCATGATTAGTGTTTTTTTTTTTAAAGAAATTCTATTCTCAAGATTTGAAATGATTCACTTTTATTATATTATAAAAAGTTGATTATTTTTTCTTTTACATTTAAAGATTTATTTTTTCTGGATTTATTTATTTGCTTATTTATTTATGTATTTATTTAATTTTCAGCTATGTGGAGACCAGTAGTACTATGACACCTTATTAGCACATCCATTGGACAGGTTATACTTCCGAAAGATGATTTCGACAACATCTCTCATCCCATATGATGTTCTCTAATGTGACGTTGCCAGTCTTTCATTAAAATGTGTGCTCTGGTTTTCCTCACCTTGAATCTGGAGGAATTTGTGGCCCTTGGACAAATCCAGTATGACAGACACGACGCTTTGTGCCTTCAGAGGCCAGGGTATCAGAGAGATCTACCTTGTGCTTTCAAGCACTTGAGGTTGGAGTCTTGAGCTTGAAGCTGCCATGGGAAAATCTGAACGTTTGGAGACAGGCTGTGAGGAAGCCACCTGGAGAAGCCGCATGGAGACATTTAGGTGGACAATTCTAGTGTTTGAGTCACCTAGCCCCAAAACCTGATGTGTGAGCACATAAACTGTTATACTGGCTCTCTGTTTCAATCCCATTAATTTACTTATTTCTTACTTCACTCGTATCACATTTTATTATTTTAGCTTTATAAGAATATTTTTTTTCATTCTCATATATTTTCAGAAAGAGATTTACAAATTTCCACAGAATATGGATTTAGAATTTAAATGGGAGCACTTTAAATCTAGAAATAAATTTAGGAACACTTACCAACTGTATAATATTGAGACTTTCAGCTGTAAACACCACATGTGTCACTGTTATTATTTAGATTTTCTTTAATATTTTTTATTAGAGTTTATAATATTCTCCCTAGAGAGTTTGCCTTTTTTCCTAGCTTGAGGAAATAATATTCTTTCTTCTTTCTTTGTTGTCTTTCCTTCCTTCCTTCCTTCCTTCCTTCCTTTCTTCCTTCCTTCCTTCCTTCCCTCCTTCCTTCTTTCCCTCCTTCCTTCCTTCCTTTGTTCCTCTTTTTTTTTCCTTTCTTCATTATTTCTTTCCTTTCTGTATTTTTAAATTTGTTTTTGTTTTTCAATTAATATTTTTTTTTGCAAGCCATTTTAAGTCCACAGCTTTGAAGGGCGGGACAGAATTTTTCATATACTGTCTGCCCTTACACAAGTATAGTCTTCCTCATTATCAATATCCACCACTAGGGTGGTGTATTTGACAAAACCAATGAGCCTATGTTAACACATAATAATCACTCATGTACTAGTTTACATTATGGCTTGCTATTGTATACTTCCTTGGGTTTGGACAATGCATAATGATATGTAGCTATAATTTTGGTATCATGTAAGTACTTTCACTGTCCTAAAAACCCTCTGTGATGCCTATATATTTTTACCTTTATAACCTCTGGCAACTGTTGTTCTTCTTACTGCTTCATAGTTTTGCCTTTGCCATAATGTCATATCGCTGGAATCCTAACAGCTGTAGCCATCTTAGATGACTTCTTGTATCTAGTATATATGCATTAAACTTTTGCCATATCTGTACATGGCTTGGTAATTCCTTTCTTTTTAGTGCTGAATATTATTTCATTGTCCAAATGTATCACACTTTAATTATCTACTTGCCTACTGAAGGACATCTTGGTTGCTTCCAAGTTTTGGCAGTTGCACATAAAGCTGCTTTGAACATTTATGTACAGATTTTTTTGTAGACATAAGTTATCAACTTTTTTGGGTAAATGCCAAGAGGTGTGATTGCGGTATCATATAGCAAGACTAAGCTTAGTTAAATAAGAAATATAAAACTACCTTCTAAATTGGCCATGCCATTTAGCGTTTCCACCTTCACAGAATGAGACTTCTTATTGCCCCTTGTCATTTGGTATTGTGTGTTTTGAATTTTAGTCATTGTAATAGGTTTGTTGTGCTACCTTATTGTTGTCTTTGAATTTCCCTGATGACATGGGATGTAGAGCATCTTTTTATATGCTTATTATCCATCTGTATATCTTCTTTGGTGAGGCATGGGTTAAGTTTCTTGGCTAACTTTTTAATCAAGTTTTTTTTCTTTGTTTTCTTATTGTTGAATTTTAAGAGTGCTCTGTAGATTTTAGATAACAGTGCTTTATCAAATGTGTTTTTTAAAAATATTTTCTTCCCATCTATGGTTTGTGTCCTCTTTCTCTTACAGTGCTTTTCACACAGAGACATTTTTAATTTTAATGAAGTCCAACTTGTGAATTATTTATTTCATGGATGGTGCCTTTGGTGTTATATCTAAAAAGTAATTGCCATAAGCAAGGTCATCTAAGTTTTATCTGATTGCATGTTCTAGGAGCTTTATAGTTCTGCATTGTGCATTTAGGTTTGTGATCTATTTTGAGTTAATTTTTGTGAAGAATGTGAGGTCTGTGTGTATACTGAATTTTTTTGTCATGCAGATGTCCAGTTTTTCCAGCACCAATTGTTGAAAAGACTATGTTTGTACCATTGTATTAACTTAACACCTTTGTCAATATTAGTTTACTATATTTATGTGGGCTTATCTCTCTATTCTGTTCCATTGATCTATTTGTCTTTTTTTTTTTTTTTTTTGCAAGCACCACATTGTCTTGCCTGTTATGCCTTTAGAGTATATTTGACATTGGGCAGTGTCAGTCCTCCAACTTTGTTCCTCTCCTTCAATATTCTGTTGGTTAGTCTGCTCATTTTGCCTCTTCATGTAAACTTCAGAACCAGTTTGTCATTATTCAGAAAACAACTTGCTGGTGTTTTGATTGCTATTGTTTTGAATCTATAGAACAAGTTTGGAAGAACTGACATCTTGAAAATACTGAGGCTTTTTGCTGCTAAACATGAAATATCCATTCATTTATTTAGTTTTTAAAAAATATTTATGAGAATTTTGTAGTTTTTCTGAAATAAATGTTGTAAATATTTTGTTAGATTTATTCCTAAGCATTTCAGTTTCTTAGATGCTAATAGAAATGATACTGTGTTTTTAATATCAAATCGCCCTTCTTCACATTGCTGGTATATAGGAAAGCAATGGCCTTTTGTGTTAAGCTTGTATCTTACAACCTTGTTTACATTACATTATAGTTCTAGGAGTTGTTTTTATCAATTCTTTAAGACTTCTATTAGATGATCATGTCATCTACAGAAAAATACAGCTTTATTTCTTCCTTTTCAATTTGTATGCCTTTATTTTTCTTATTTTATTGAATTCACTAGAATTTTTAGTAAATGTGCAGAAAGAGTGGTAAGAGGTTACATCTTTACCTTATATCAAATATTAGTGGTAAAAATGCTTAAATGATTTATTTATTTACAAATTAAATTACCGAGGTTACATTAGTTAACAAGATTATATAGGTTTCAAGTGTATAATTCTATGATACATAATCTGTATATTTCATCCAATGCATTCGCACAACCCAAAGTCAAATCATCTTCTGTCACCATATATTTTACCCGAAGCTTTGAGTTTCTCACATTTGGCATAATGTCAGTTGTAGAGGGGGTTTTTTTTGTATATTTTTATCAAATTCAGAAAATCTCACTGTGTACAATCATCTGGTGAAAGATACTTTAGTTGTTCCACGCTTCGGCCACCATGCATATTGCTACAATGAACATAGGGGTGCATTTATCTTTGTGAATAAATGTTTCCAATTTTCTTTTTGGGTAGATACCAAGAAGAGAGGTGTCTATATGACATGGTAACTCTGTTCGTAATGTTTTGAGGAACCTCTGTACTGTTTTCCATGGTGGCTGTGCCAGTTTGCATGCCTACAGGCCGTGAATAGAGGTTTCTTTCTCATAATAGGCAATGAAATACTATTCAGCCACAGAAAAGATTTAAAACTGCCATTAGCAACAAAACGGATGGATCTTGAGAATATCTCACATAAGATGTACATAAGCATACATAATTAAAAATATTATTTTGAATGAACTGTTATCTGTTAGGTCAGTTAAGAAATTTTAAGTATAAAGTTTTTATTTTACTTTCACACATTCTTTGATAATCTTTCTAATTTTTTTGTAGATCTGAGTCTCTGACCTACACTGTTTATCTTCCCTATAAAGAACTACTTTAAACATTTCTTGCAAAGCAGGTGTACTGGGGGCACATTTCCTTAATTTTATTTGTCTATGAAAGTCTTTTCTTTCACTTCTATTTTTTAAGGTTTTATTTATTTATGTTTAGAGAGAGGAGAAGAGAAGGAGAAAGAAGGGCAGAGAAATGATGTGTGAGAGCAATATTGATTGGTTGCCTCTCGTGTGCCCCCCCACTGGGGACCTGGCCCACAACCCAGGCATGTGCCCTGACTGGTTATCAAACTGACGACCTTTCGGTTCACAGGCTGGCACTCAATCCACTGAGCCACACCAGCCATGGCTTTTCTTCCACTTCTAAAGGATAATTTTCCAGAATATAGAATTTTTTGTTGGTTGCCTCCCACCTCTTTAATCTTTTATATATTTTACTCCACTAGTGTTGCTTGCACATGGTTTCTGAGAAGTATCATGTAATAAGTATCTTTATTTCTCTATAGATAGGTATTTCTTCTTCTGGCTTCTTTCCAGATAATTTAACTTTATTTTGTATGCTTTCAATACGATATGCCTAGTCACAGCATTTTTAACATTATCCAGCTTGGTTGGTTTAAGCTTCCTGGTTTATAGTTTGGTGTCTGATATTAATTTTGGGAAATTCTCAATTACAATTGTTTCCAATACTTCTGCACTTTTTTTCACTCCTTCTGGTAATGACATTATGCCCGTATTTCACCTTTGTAGTTGTTCCACAGTCCTTTGATATTCTTTCTGTTTTCTTATTCTTCAGTCTTTGTTCTCTCTGCTTCTCAATTCTACTGATATAACCTCTAGCTCAGAGACTCCTTCCTCATTCATGTTGAGTCTATTAATAAGTCTATCAAAGGCATTTATATTTCTGTTAAAGTCTTTTTTATTATTTGTAGATGGTCTTTCTTTCTCCCTTAGGATTTCCTTCTCTTAGTTTACATTGCCCACTTATTCTCCCTTGTTGTCTACTTTATTCATTAAAACAGGTAGCATACTATCCATTGTTGTTTTGAATTCCTGATCCCTGCCATCTTAAATTGTGTGTGTGTGTTATTTTTTTATTCTGTGATGCCTTGAGAGCTATACATGATGTGCTGGGTAAAGAAGAATGGTTACAAACAGGCTTTTAGTAATGTGTTGGTGAGGTGTGGGGATGGAGTGAGTTCTATTATCCTGCCATGAGGTTTCAGTCTTTTAGTAAACCCATACCTCTGAATTATGAATTTCAGAAGTTAGGATTTATAAAACAGTTTCACTTGAAGGAAGGCCTTGTTAAGATGAAAAAAAAAATCCTCTGGCATATTTAAAAATGACTGCTTTCCACCTCTTCCTGATATTAGCATGAAGAGATTTTTCTCCAACCCTCACTATTAGAACACTGCAGGTAAAATTCACAATGTGTGGAGGTGGTCCTAGGACTGGACACCCCTCAAATTTTGAGTCTCCAACCTGTCTATAGTGAGCCTCCAGCAATTCAATTACAGTCCCGATTCCCTACACCAGTACAGACCCCCGCAGAAATTCTGTACCTGGGCTTCTGCTCCCATAAGCTGTGCTTATCTTCATCTGCCTCTGTAATTTCTGGGCAGTAGTTTGACCAGTGATTTAAAGCCTCTGATGAATTTTAAACAGTTGCTGTTTTTCAGTTTATCTGTTTCTTATTGTGAAGGTTTGAAAAACTACTAACCTCCTTACATGCTGGACTGGAAACCAAAAGTCACTTCCTTCACTTTTACTGACAGTTTTAAACATTCCATTGGATGGATATCATTTCCCAGAAGATTTAAAAGTCCTAATGATTAGTTATTTTTATTACATAAGACCTCAGCTTACTTTAGAAAAATATTTAAGCATCATTGTTTTTTGATTGACACATTAGAATGGAATATATAGACATCCTGACCTCATAGAATTTTCACATCCCTCTAGATTAATTGACCAAACCTGGATCAGATAGTAGAAAGAAAAAACACTACCTAGTCTTGGGGGACTCTGCATCGCACCAAAGCTAATCGGGAATGACATTTTCTATATAGAGCAAAAGGATTGAGAAATTGTTTTGTCTAAATTAAAAATAAAATGTAACTGACCAGTATCCACTCACTTTTCTCCCCCCTATTCTGTGTAGTATGGTTTTGGCTATAGGTTTATGTTTTGGTCAGTTGGATACAATAGTAACTAATGTATGTTATTTCCAGGCTTGCTCAGGAAATTCCCCGGTCAATAATGCTCATTCCCTTTGTGCTACCTGTGGCACGTTCGGGGGCTGCTAGCTTAAGTTTATAGTAACACAAGGATGCAGGAGAGATGGATTCCAGAGACACATTGCTTGAAAAAGAGCCAGTAAGGAGAGTCAGGCAATGTGAATTGAATTAAGACACAAACAAGAACTTAATCTGAATGTGATAAGCTAAAAACAGATTTTGAATTTATTTACCATAGAAGAAGAGTCCGGACTACTCTAATACTTAAACCATGACAATGCATGAAGCGATCAAAGATTTAAAAGAATGGTAGGACAAACTAAATGTCACAAGTAGGAAAACAAACAAACAAACAAACCTTGAATTCTCAGCCGTTTTCGTAAGGAAACTTCACTGCATCATCCATAATGGAAATGATGTGTTCAACCAACATGACGTCCTCTTAGATAATAGCACCAAACTGACAGCACATGATTTCATTGCTGACAGAAGTTTGGACATTAAAGGGCAATAACATGAGTGGAGGACAAACCTCACACCGACTCCATGACCTCTGTTCACACGCCCAGGAAGTGCTAGGGTGGCTGAGAAAAAAGCTAACTGATATCCACAGAGTAGGCAATGTTATTTATATAACCTGCCTCCTCTCAGTAAGAGCTCTCAGGGGGTATTCACTTGTAGAGTTAATATTGTCCTAATTTGGGCTGCATGCCTTTAGATGTACCCAAATGTATGCCTAGGTGAATCACTTTACACTTGTTTTGTGTTAGGTTGCTCAAGAAACACAGTCCCTCAGTGTGTTGTAATCACATACTTAGTCTCCACCACTGGCAAGTCAGCAACTATTTCTTAAAAGGAGTATATTTACTTGCTGAAGAGAGATTAGCTCTGCTCCCAAACCACAGACCTTCTGCTATGACTGTAATACACTTGGGGTTTGCCGCGGATCAATAAATTATCTGGATCTTTCACAGACACTCTGCACATTTCCTATTCTGTCTCTTTCTGTCAGCCCTTTCCAGCTCCTGAAATCTGTCTGTTGTGCCCTCTGGGATTCACTGCTCATAAACAGTAAAACCCTATAGATTCTCAATCAGTTCTTCCAACACTTCTCTTACTTTCTTCCTCCAGTGAAAACCTGGTTCTCCCTGAGGAGACAGTGCTTGCCCTGCAGTGGTCTGAAGTCATTGTCTCCCACTCGCTTGGGCTGGGGTGGAAGTATGAGAGGATAAACCAGAGGAGGGTAAATATCATTTTTCCTCTTCTTGCTAATTTTAGAAAATTCCCTTCTTTGCTCTGTAATAACATCCAAAATTGATTTCTGTCCATAAAGTGGCTATCCATCCTTATTGCTACAGTTATCCCCCCTAGAACACTCCCCCCATTCTCTACAATATGACCTTGGGCTCAGTCATCCTTGTCAAACACATTTCTGTTTTAATTCTCTACTCACTTTGTCCTCTGCTGTACATTAAACACTAATTTTATCTCAACTCTGCCTCCAATTTCTCCATATCACTCACCGTAATGCTTCAACATTGACAATCTTTGGATATATCAGCACATACAGTAATTTTACCCTATCACATTTTTACTATTTCTCAAATATGTAGTTTTCTAACTTCTCTTATTAACTATGTTAAATTTTGTGGATAATATTTAATCATTCCTTTGATACATCCCTGACCACTGAACATGTTTGTTGATTCTCCTTATTCTCAGCAAAATTATGGCTTTATAGAATCTACTTTGCCTATTTTATAATTGTGTTTGTGCAACTTAACTTGGTTGGAGAAAAATATCCAAGCACAGGGAGGGACCTTTTTTTTAATCCATGGTTATAAACTTCAAATTGATTCTTAAAGATAAAGACAATAATTACTTTTCAGGTTTTCTTAACATTAGTGTTACCTTCTCAATCCCACATTTCCTATCCCCAAGGAAGAAAATGATTTATACTGTTATCTGAAACAACCCTCTATTAAAAACAAAATAAAACAAACAAACAAACAAACAAAACAGGCAAAATATATGATTTGCAAAAACTGCAAATCAGTTTAGAAAAGGAGAGTGTTCCCTGACAGACAGGACAAAATGTGATGAGATCTATGATTTCCCAGGATTACTATCTTTAGAGAAGTTGTGGGTTCTGGTACAGGGAAGGCTCCCTGTATTAAGGAAATGGATATGAGAGTTAGGGAGACCAGGACAGCCAGAATTTGGAGGACAAAATACTGTGCAGAGAGAGAACTCCAGAGGTCAACAGAGTATTCCTCTTGAGTGTTTAAAAGAGCATTAATTAGGAGATAAATGTTAGGACACTTAAGGTATGAAAAAGAATCACTTGAAAATATTAAAGGTTATCTTGTCCAAAATCATGTTTTTGCTAGTGGCCAGATTGGAAAACTTCAAAATCCACACGTCATGGAATAGAGCACAAAGAAGAGTTTTGGTTCAATATTGGAAAATGATTATTCCTAAAGACTACTCTGGTCTCATCCCAAAAAACTTAAGGTAAGATTCAACATGATGAAAAATGTTTCCAAACAATTTCCCTGCATCATAGAACAAAGCTCAAGCAGGTAGAACCACATGCTTGGTATTCAGTAAAACATTACCTGGCAGATATGTAAAGAAACAACAAAAAAGGTCTATTACGAGAAGAAAAATAAATCACTCAAAGTTGACTCAGAAGTACACAGGTATTAGGAATAAAAGACATAAGTATGTCCAAACAGTTATTTTTTTCAAGTACATATGTCGAAAGAGTTAAACGAATATCTAAGACATAAGGAAGACTCGAATCAAATCTGTATGGATAGAGTAAATATTGTCTGAGATGAAAAATGCACTCAGTTCGATTAGAGGCAGGTTATCTAATCTAACTCAAGCGGCAGATGAGAAGATGAATGCTTTTGAAGAAATAGCCATAGAACCTACCTAAAATGAAACATGCAACGAAAAATAAAACAAACGGAAAGTGCAATGCTGAGCCTGGGGAGAACTTCCAGTGGCTGAATATACGATATGTGCAATTCGCGTCCCTGACGTACATGAGAGGAAGTAACAACATTTCTAAAAAAGAGTAACTTGAAAATCCCCAAATTGATTAAAAAGCTCAATAAACCCAAACACAAGAAACCAGTTTAAAACCCTATACCAAGGAACATGATAATTAAAGTAAAAACAGTTGATAAAGACAAAATTGTAGATTCATTAGTCAGAGGGGAAAACTTATTTTCTGTGAAAGAACAAACAGGAGGATGATATTATATCTCTAATCAGAAACCATACAAGCCAGAACATAGTTTTGCAACATTTTAATGTACTAAAAAAAAAAAAAATTGGTGCAGTCACTATGGAAACCACTGTGGCGGTTCATCAAAAAATTAAAAATAGAACTACCATATGACCCAGCTACCCCATTGCTAGGTATTTATATAAATAAATCTAAAACACTAATTCAAAAAGACATATCAATACCTCTATGTTTGTTGCACAATATCCAAAATATGGAAGGAATGCAAGTGTATATCAATAAATGAATAAATTAAAAAAGATGGTATGTATGTATATATGTGTGTGTATATATGTATATATACATTGAATATATATAATATATATTATTCGTAATATACAGGGTCTGGCAGAAGTAACACCTGTTTGAGTGTGATTGGTAGGGTAATAATATGGGTGTAATAATTTATAGTTTCAATTTGAAGATTTCACCTAAATGACATATGGTATACTTGAGTGTGATATTGTTATGTTACAGAATTACATGCTTATGATTTTGTAATAAAAAGGAAAATTACTTGTGCTAAATCGTGTATATATACATGTATATATGTATACATAGTAGAGGGTATTATGCTAAGTGAAGCAAGTCAAATACACAAATACCATATGATTTCACTTATATGTAGAATCTAAAAATTAAGATATATTGAAATTTTTATAATCAGAAATTATATATACACAGAATAGAAAGACTTAAAGTTATTGTTCTACATCAGAGGTGGCAAACACAAGGCCCGCGGGCCAAACCACCTTGTTTTGTCCAGCCCGGCACCTTGTTTCTACCCGGCAGCAGCGCCCAGCTCTCACTTGACTGTTCAGGAGTAGTTACATTTATACAGTCCTAAAATTACATTCGGCCCTTTGAAGGCAACCTCGAGATTGATGTGGCCCAGGTGAAAATGAGTTTGACACCCTTGTCCTACACTATTGTCTAAAACCAAACATGGCTTTAGATAGGCAACTTTTTTCAAAGTTAATTCATATTTTTCTACCAATCTAAATGCATTAGAATATTTAAAGGTGTAATCATGTACAGTTTCTGAGGTAATTTATTTGTTTTAACATTTTTTACTTTATTTGCTTACATATATACACAACATACACATATACCTATATATTTGTTTACATAGAAGAAAAACATATAAATATATCCACAACCAAATATTTAACTATGTATAGTTTTAAATATATATATATGACTTCTTTTGTATAAAAATCTATCAATTCCTTAAACCAGATTTAACCTAAATCTTGAACCTAGGAAGTACCATAATGTTCAGTGCAATGTTTAAAATATCTTGAATGTTTTATAATTTTAAATCACTATCTGCTTATTTCAATAATCAATATTAGTAGCATAATATATTGCATTTATTTGAGTGGAAAGTTTGTATTAAATGGTGTATTTCTTACACTGGTTTCACCCACATGATGGAGTCAAATTTTTCAGTTTTTGTTCAGTCTGTATTTACTTTTTTATTTTATGTACTTAGCAAATGACTGAGTACAACCATATTATTCTGAATAGACTCCACTAAATATTAGACCTTTTCTAGTGTCAGAGAATTTAGAGTTTAATATGGTTGATGGAGATACCAAGGTCTTATGAGGAGCAACGTTTATCCTGATTTCTAAGTAACCTTTCTGGCCCCTCCAGAAAGCCTCATAATTCTGTAGTCATTAACAAAACACTTTGAGGGGCCTATTTATCTGCTAAATAAATATATTCCAGGAACTGTATTTGCCATGCTGACTTTTTTCCAAGAAGTCTACATTATAGTCTAGAAGACATAAGTAAACCAACAATTAGAGTCAGCGTAATTCAAGTAAACATAGGCAGCTAAGGGAGTTCAGAATTGAGAGTATCAGATATGCTTGGTGTTATGTTAATGCAGTTGTAGAAATTTTTCCCATTGGGAATGATGCTTGGGCAAATTTTTCAACACAAATACAAATTATTCAGATGTAAAAGGAGGAATGAAGGTATCCCAAGGAAAAGAAACAGCATGTGAGATTGTACTGAGCTGAGAAATAGCATGTTAATTGTTGCTTTTCAGCCATTATTACACATTAGTTGTTTAAAAACCACTAGGGAAATCGATGAGTTCCCAGAGAGTAAACTCAGCACCTGAACAGAATAACACTGCAGCAACTGGGAAAGCAGAGATCGGCTGGAAAATCACCTGGACACATGCTGCGTGCAACTCTGTACCCTGTTTCCTTGGCCATCTGGCAGTACTTCTGAACTGTAATGCCAGAACAAGGGAAACATTTGCCAAGTCGTGTAAATTATGACATTCAAAAGCTAATGTACATGCCTCTTAGAAGCAATAGACAAATTCACGTGAGTGTGTCAGGGTTACTACTTCACAGAACAAACTATTAATGCAGACTCACTTATTAATGCTTTTTTGTTGCCTCACCATTGAAGGCAAATTTTTAAATTTTAGATATCTATACAGTATACATTTAGTTAATTTCAAATTTTCTTCCCATCTACAAGTCATTTTATTTTTTAAGGAGACTATTAATGGGTATGTGCTCATCTCATATATGCCAAATTTATATTTCAAATTTCAGAATACACCATTCTTTCCAAGATTTGGGAAGAGGAACAAGAAGAATTATCATTAAGTATTTTGTACAAGTGATTATATATTAATATGCCACATAAATGCAAGGGATTTATAACAAATATGTCCCTGACTCTGTATCTACAATCTTAGATTGTGGAGTGGCTGCATGCTTTGCTTTAACAAAACAACGAGAAAAGAAAAAAGGAGCATAGATATTTATTTCATGCTAGTTCTGAACGTAGGACTCACAAGGCAGTCCGTGTGGTAACTTTCTCTTTTTTTAAAATTTTTATTGTTATTCAATTACAGTTGTATGGCTTTTCTCCCCATCCCTCCACCCCACCCCAGCTGAACCCACCTCCCTCCCCCACCTCCACCCTCCCCCTTGATTTTGTCCATGTGTCCAGGCGGTGAGGGACAAATACCATATGTAACTTTCTCTCTTAAGATTACCCTGAGAACAAACTGAGGCAAACGTGTTTGTGCCTGAGGATGAGATAAGTGTAATGGGGCCGACCCATCCCACCCAAAGCCAGTAGACATTAGCCAGAACTCACCGTACCTGTTAGGTTGCAGCAGAAGTAAGAACAAGGAGATGAACAATTAGCCAAACCTGCCCCAAACTGAACTTGAGACACAAACATAGTTTTATGCTATTGAATTTAGGTGTGGTGTGTTTCACAGCATTATAAAGGAAATAGATAATGGATAAAATACATTGTTATTAATGGATATAAATAGTATTACTGCAATATGATTTTGTGCCTTTGCTCCCTTTACCTTTGGTAAAGTATACTTGCCTACTTTTCTACCAACCTGCCTAAATTTACTTAATTGCAAAGTGGAAATTATAGTTAATTGAATTTGAGAACAAGGGCATTAAAATGATGTTGAAAAACAGAATAATTTTAATTTGACTATTATAAGTGTAAGAAATATTTTTATTTGCTTTTCAAATTCAGATGTAATATCCTTTCTTAATATAGTAGAGGAACTCTCTATATAACAGTATGAATGTGCATATTGCATAGGCAGGATCACCCCCAACAACAGCTGATTTGTATTTCAAGACTGATGATGCCACATGCATATTAAGAAAGTATGAACAGGCCTATTACCCACATGATGGAGCCTTCTAGAGAGAGCTGGACAAATCTCAAAAAGATGTAAAAATGTCTCAAGAGCACAAGAAACGAAAACTGGTTGGGTATTTTGAAAGGTGATTAGGTTGCGAGCCAGGTGATGGTTCCTATGCGTGGTTTGCACTTCCCACTAGTGTCAAAGGGAGGGACACCCAGGTTTTCTTAACAGCTTGTCCATATGTGAGGCAGAAGGGAAGAGGGAGGTGTAAGGTGGAAAGGGGTTAGCAGTCAAATATCAAAAATGAATTGATTCTTTATTTAAAAATCACCTTGATATTTGCCTGATGACTAAAACATTCTATCTATTTCATTTAACTGACTTTGAACTTTTGCAAGTAAACTGTTGTGAGACTTCATTAAAGGAAGCAAGAGTTCAGTTGAATGCTTCTTCAAGAGCCTAGCATTGTGTATTGTGAGAATTGAAATGCGTGCCTACCTCACTATCAATGAGTAATTCTGGAATTCTAAAAGGATAAATAAGTAGTGTCTGAACGAGGTCCTGTAATGGGGCTCATATCATAAGAGTAAAGATATGTATGACCTTTTTTTCTATTTCAGATATTGGTGAAGCAAATAATTCTTAATAAAAACATTGTTACTGCTACCATTGGTTTAGTAGAGAGAAGTTTAAAACTGTCAGCAGTATAAGAGCAATAACCCTTAGGAGAAAGAACTGTACTGTATAAGCTTCATGAGTTTGCTGTGTTTTTTGACAGTATTTGTGAAGCTGTGAGCAGCTCCAGGAGCAGAAAGCTAAAATATAATTGCCCTGGGTCCTCACAGGATAGAGCCCACAGATGGCAGAGAAGCTGGACATCTAGATGCCAAACCCCAGAAGTGAGACCATCACAGACAGGCGAGGCCAAAATTTTGTTCATAAACTTTGCCCAAATTACCTGTGTAGACACCGGGAAGACCTAGGGAGCCAGGCTAAAACAAGCCACAGCTAGGATCGGAAAGAACTGAGAAGGAGTACACCATCACAGGTGAAATAGTGTTTTCATTTTGAGTCCAGGAAAGTTAATTTTCTACTTGAACAAAAACCCACACATTTTTACAAGAACATAAGAATTCAAAGTTTGAGCAAAGTATTATCTACTATGTCCAGCTTCTAGCTAAAAATTACCAAGAAGCAAAGAAAAAAACAAAATATGACCCCCATAGGGTCAGAGAAGAAGTTTCTAGAAAGGGATTCTGAGATACTGCTCTTCCGAATTTAGCTGAGACTTCGAATCAGCAACTATAAAATAATTAAAGTAAATCATATACACATATTATAAATATGTGAAAATAATTAAAGAAAAGTATGATTTCAATGAGGGAAAAGAAAAATGGCAACAAAAAAGTTAATGGGAAGTTGCAAAGGTGAAAGGTACAGTAAGTGAAATGTATAGTCACTAGATGCATACAGATTAAAAATGACAAAAAGAATGGATGAATTTCATCATAAATCAATAGAAATTAACTATTCAAGCAACAGAACACAAGTAATGATTTATAGAAATCAAAAATTGATTCTCAGAGACATATAAAATGGTTCTACATAGCCACTCCAACAGGGGTCCAATACAGGTGCTCCAAAATGAAGAGGGGAGAGAAATGGGTAGATAAGTATTTGACAAAACAGTGGCTAGAAATTTCACAAAGTTAGTGCAAAATCTTAAATTTTATATCCAGAAATGTAAGTGTACCCTGAATTATATAAATTATAACAAAAATGTGGGTAGGCATTTCACAGTCAAGGTACCAAAAATCCAAGTGGTATAGGAAAATTTTCCCGGCAGCCAGAGAAAAAGAATTCGCCACAGGAAGAATGAACAATGGAATGGGTGAAGAAGAACATCTCACTGGAGACAATGGAGGGCACAAAAGGTTTAGGGGACATATGTGAAGGGCTTAATATAATAAAAATATGTTGTCAGTGGTCCATGGTTGTAGGAATCATTTGGACCTACTTCATTACTACCCATCAAGCCTTGATATTTCATGGACACAGCAGGCCTTTTATTTAAAAATAATAAAACAAAACTATTCTTTATTTTTCCTGGGAAAACATCTACAATCACCATTTAATAAATGTCCTTAGTACCTGAGGAAAATTTCTAAAAATAAATGTATACACTTTTATTAGCACAGCCCTCCTAGAGAAATTTAATTATTAAAAAATTTTAGAATGGAGGGAAGGGGAGAAAATGCAGACAATTGTAACTGAATAAAAATAAATAAATAAACAAAATTTTTAATGTTTTTTGCTATATCAACATATCAACACTTTTTGATAGATCTGCAAAAAATATTTTGGGCACTATATTAAATCTTAACTGTAAAAATTTGTTTGAGACCACCATTTCTAGGCTTGGGTTGTAATTACTGTAGTGCTTAATAGGTTATATCTAGAAAAAAAACTATGGAAAACTAAACACCTTATGCCATATGAAAACTTTGCTTGAATGAATATAATTTTATATTAACCACAGAAAGCAATCTTATTGACCTATTTTCTATTTATTCAATAAAGTCTTAAAGAGTGAATTAATCAGCATTTTGTCTGCCATGGCTCTAGCTCTTAGCCTGAGCTGAAATAATCTACTCATTCAGGGTATTTTGCTCCTTCAAACAAAATTTTATAACATACATTTTGAGTGACATTTTCTATCAAAATATTATCTCCTTTAGGCAACAGTATACACTTATTCTTTAAAAATGACAGCTGACAAAGACTGTGTACATATTGACTCCCCCCCCCTCTTTTTCCTTATGGGATGATTGAATTCTAAAGAATCAAATAAAATAATAATCAGTTTTTGACATGAGATGAAATAATAGGACCTTAAAATTTTAAGAACATTAAATGGATTAAAGAGAAAAGATCTTGTTTAAAGTCACAGACAAGGAATACAATGAATTGCTGTTATACTTGGAAAATTTATTTGTTAGTATAAATCATATAGCATTACAGTGAGAAAAGTTAGATAATTTAATCTACTTTGGAAATAATAAAATCAGGACTAAACACAGTTATGCCTTATTGTCATGGTTTCCTAATTCCCACAGGCATTCTGTACATACATGTGTGTGTACAAAACTGAGATATAAATTAAAAAAGAAAGGTCATAATTGTGACAGTAGCCTGATAAATGTCCTAATATATGATAACCAATGAAGTAATTACAACACATATGATGGTAGGTAGAAAATGATAAATGTTAACTTTTTTTGGTGAAGGTACATATTCCTCCATTTGTTGGTGGAAATTTAAGAAGAATCTATGATTTACCTAGACCTCTCAGGTAATAACACTCTTCTGATTTGTTAACATCACAAATTGTCTCGATTTTATAATTGGAAGGGTCAAGTCCTAAATTAGTCGACGTTCTAGGGTAAGATTTATTCTGTCTTTCCTACATGTTAACTGTCGTTTCTTTTTTCCCCCCAATTCTGTCCCCACTGGCCACTTCTAAGGGTGCAAGACAAAAGTGAAGGGTGCCCTATGGAGGTGGAGGCACTGAAAGGAAACTCTTCTGGTCTGACTTTGTGGCTTCGGGCTTACTGGGCCTCACGATGGTGAAAATCCATGAGGTTTTACAGGTGCTTATGAGTTGTCAACTGTAAGCCTGTAATTATAATTCATGTAAAAGGCCCATTTACTTTTGCTTCAGCTAATCGTTCAGAATCCCTCCTTGGCTTTGCTCATCTTCTTTCTACCTCATGTTGACATTTGTAGGAACCTCCTTGCCTTCCGGCAGTCACTTGCTTGGGCAGTATGCTTAACATCTCTAGGACATCTTTTTTTCCTCCCTGGCTCCTTCCAGCTCAGAGAAAATTTGTGAATATCCCTTGCCCTGATTGTTCTGGAGAATATCCTCCTCTCTTGGAGCAACCACTTATATTCTGCCATGTTTGCAAATGGTGGGGAAAGTCAGGCAACAGCCCATTCGTTCTCTCAATTCAGGGAAATTCCCATCTCTCTGAGTGACCCCCTGAAGAAAATTGTACTAAACTTGAGGAAGGAGGTAGAATTTGCCCTTCTTTTAGCCCCTTGAGGCTGTGTGAAGGGAAGAGAAGATGGGAGCGTGGGCTTCTCAGAGCCCTCGCAGTCTCTTTGAAGACGTGTTACCTGTATCCTGTTCTTTCTCTCTAACTCTGATTTCTTTTTTTAATTTGTGACACGGCTGAGGGGTTCAAGAGACACAGAACCAATTTCTGGAAATGTCGTCTGTCAAATATGACTGTACTAATCTATATCTGGAATTTCATACGCATTTCATATTTATGTCCTGATTGAAATTGAAAATTTAACATTATCTAGCAATGCTATAATGCTGAAGTGATTACTTTTCAGTGCAGTGTCTTACAATTTCAATTTTGTTATTTGTCCAGATTACTAAAAGTCGAATTTGTAGGCTAACAATTTTAAAGACTTTAAATATTTCTTTTTTTAAAGATTTTATGTATTCATTTTTAGAGAGAGGGGAAGAGGAGAAAGAGAGGGAGAGAAACATCAATGTGTGGTTGTCTCTCACGCGCCCCCTACTGGGGACCTGGCGCACAGCCCAGGCATGTGCCCTGACTGGAAATTAAACTGGCAACCCTTTGGTTCACAGCCCACACTCAGTCCACTGAGCTACACCAGCCAGGGCTAAATATTTCAATAAATATTGTAGAAATATTTTCTATGAATTTCCATTTCTACCACTTTTGTTTGGGAGTACTTATAGATAAAATGCTATATTTTATTACAATTAAATTTCCTTATTCACTGTTAATATAATATTTGCGGGATAATTTTTTAACAATCACACACATGTATATATGTATATACACATATATGGAAATGTATATGTACATATGTGTGTGTATATATATGACTTCAAATAAATATTTTAATTTAAATCATTAGTGTATGATTTTTTAGAACATTACCCTAAAAAATTCCACACTTAATATTGCTACAGCTTTCTCTACCTAGTTGGGACAAACTGACCCTTCACCACAGGACTTAATGGGATTTAAGCAGTGAAGAAGCAGAAAATTCTAAATATATTACAGATCCTGAAAGTGCCATTCAGTAATTTAAGAATTATCTCAAATTTTATGACAAGTTGACATTTTAAGAGAACAATTTTCAAAGGTGTCTTCATTTAATCCTTACCAAAACTCTAGAAGGGGAATACTTATTCATATTTTATAAAATGTAAACAAGTTCAGAAAATGATGCTGACTTTATTTGAAGGCAGACTCTTTTCCAGCTTAATCATCCATATTTATTGCAAAAGTTTTTATGAGACATTCCATGGTAATGCTTAGAAATATCTCCTTCTCCTGTAAGGTTCCAGTTCTGTAAAGTTAAAACTTCCTACATAACCTCCTTGGAGTAGATTCACTTCAGTTCCAGAATAAGTATACGGTCTGTCTCTCTTGAGAGAAGAGGATAGGAGAGTTTCCTAATTTCCGAGTTTCTCTCCTATAATGGTGCACACTGCATGTGCCTTCACGGACGCACCTCTGGGCATTTGGGGGCTCCCAAATGCTAGCCCTGACTGCTGTCTTTGCTATAAGTAGCAAACTCTCTCTATCTATTACCCTCATTCTTGTGTTTTTTATCATTAAAACACACACACATGTATATGCATATGTATGTGTACCTATGTGTGTCTGTAATCATTATTAATTGGATAACTGTAACATGGAACTTATTTCACATTTAGAGATTTCCTTGTAGAGGCTATGAAGAGAATAACTACAGCTGAGGATGAAGCTTAAAGATAGGTCAATATACATTACTGAATGGACCATTGTAATAATGTAAAACTAAAAACAAAGCAAGCAAACAAAAAAAAAGTTATAAAGATTGAAAAAAGACACAATTGTGTCTTTGCTAAAAATATGTGACTACATTGAAAATCCCAAATATTATATGTAAAAAGCTACTATTACTAATAATTCAGTTCAGCATATAGGCAGGGGACAAGGTCCATATACTAAAAATCTTGTTCATTTCTACACAATATGCCACAGCTTTATACATGTCAGAAAGTAGAATTTGAAGTAGAATTATACATGTGACTTTATAATAGTGCCAAGGACCCTGAAATACTTAAGTGTAAATCTAACCTAATATATATACAAGATACATATATACAGAATATTACAAAATACTGATAAAATAAGTAAAAAAAGAAATACAGTAATAGAGAAGCATGTGATCATAAAATAGAAGATTCATAATTGATAAGGTACTGGTTTTCTCCAAATTGATATGTAAATTTAATATGATCCCAATCAAAATCCCACCCAGCAGAGTGTTTCATAGAAGCCAATATATTGAACCTAAAATTTACATGGAAAAATATTTTAAAAATAGAGTGCTCGAAATTATTTTGGGAAAATATTTGTGGAACCCGCTACCTTTTTAACACTTAATATTAAGGTAAAATAATCAAGGCAGTGTGGAACTGGCTAAGTTTTAGTAACATACATCAATGAAACAGAATGAGGGAGCCCAGAAATTTACCCACATATAGTTGGCCAATTTATTTTTGCGAAAGTTGAAAAGGAATTTCAATGGAAAAGAAAGATTTTTTGAATCAGTGGTGCTAAAACAACTAGGTATTTATATGTTAAAAAATGCTCCTTGATCTATAATATATACCAGATATATCAATAGTTATTTTTAACTATTTATTTTTGTATGTGTGATTTTTCTCTATGCATTCAATGATTTTGTTAATTGTAAAACAATATTTTGTATCAGGTAAGCTTCTGTGTTTTGGAGTTAGACTAACTAGGGTTCAATACATATACACATATATATCTCTTTATAAACACATTATACAGAAAATATATGAAACTGTTCTTGATGAGTCAGTTATTGATTCAATTATTTCAGTATAGATTATAAAATAATGTGTTGTTTATTTTTCCCTCTATTAATTATGCTGTGATTATTGTTACTTTGCTAGAAAGTATTATTTTCTTCCTCCCCCATTTTTTTTCTCAGTCAGGCCGTTAGCTGTCATTTCATGTTGTGTCTTAATAAAACCCCTTCTCTTTTGCAAGGTGTTTCCTTATCTAGGTAACTACACTTACAGTTTAAATAATAAAAATATGAATGTAGACAACCTGATATGTTCTCCTCCAAAATATATAAATTTTGATGCATTGATTTACAGTTCAGTTTCTCTTTGTCTCCCAGAGGCTTTTGAAAAATGACATTTGCTATTTTAATTTCTTGCAAAATGTGTCCTGGTAAAAGGTATATTTTATAAACATCATAACATTATCTTGGTTCAGATGGGTCCATGTAGTTTCATATATTTACTTAGGAATGTTATTAATATGATACAGGCGTTATAAGTAAAAGATAGAAAATAAATTATTTATAAACAAGTAGTCTAAATTATTATGTAGTTTATATCATATTACTCATGTTCGAATGGAAATGTCCTTTATGAACTTTTAAAAATCCTGCAGTGGCATTTCTTCCTTTGGATGGTGCCTTTGAATCATTCCAGAGTGCGACAGGCTTCTTTTATCATACCAGTGTCTAAAATCTCAGAGGGGAATTATATGTGTATGGATGGCTATAAAATAATGTAATATTTTAAAGGAGAGTAGGAAGAGGAAGTAAAGAGGCATAGACAATAATTGGCAGCCTACGTGTGGGCTTTCAGTTTTCATGATGTCTCTATAATTATAAAAATGATTCTTCAAATTCCAAAATGCACAGTTAAAATGGGAGTGATTTCCCTATTAAGTTTATCTACATGGAAGGCAAACTGTACATCCATATTTCAGTCAATGTTTAGTATTTGCATTCTATTTAGTGGTGGCTATGGAAAAATAAAATTTTCCATGATAATTTCTTTCAAGATAATATGAAAACAAAACAATTTGTTTGTAAACCAGATTCTTTGGTATCACAAAAGGCTATATTATGAAATAGAATACTTTTTAGAGCAATATGAATTATATGATTGGTAGACTGTTTATTGGTTCTCCTCTTCGAATGGCTAGAAAGAACATTCTACAATATTATTTGAATGAGGATGATGCTCACATTATGCTCCATAATATTCAGATCACAATGGACATTGTGTTGAGTACTCTTTGATAGCAATAGAGGCATCCATTAGCCTGGGACAGTCCTGCTTTACATAAGTTTAATGTAATAATTATTAATACTGGTCCTTTCAATTCTCAGAAGGATTCTACTGTGGATGATGAGTTACAGGGTCACCCTAGATTCATACATAGTGGAACGTGTTTAATAGAAACCAATGTTCCTCGTAAAGGACTAGATATAACTAACTAGAAAATTCTACCCATTAAGAGACTCATTACATTTTTATTTGAGTATTTGAGAAATATTAATGAATAACTTTGTCAAAACCACAGCTGGCCACAATTGAAAATCTTTATTTAGCAGATTTTGAGTTTTCTTTCTATTGTAACCTACATGGTTTCCACGATTACTAAGAGTTAAATGACTTCTAATGACACTTTATGATTTTTTCTAAAAAAATAGTTGAGTTGTCAGTGAAAGGTGTTTCTGCCCATTTTATGTTTAGGCCACTAAATAAGATATGGGAGAAAGAGATGACTCACAGGAGTGCCACCAATACGGGGCTTGCTATGGAAATAAATAAGGATAAGCTCATACATGGTTAAAGGAACAGGGCCCTTTTACTACAGCAGAAGGCCTTTGAAGTGATTCTTGCAACATAAAAAGTGTATGCTAAATGCAACTATGGGCTATATTTCAGTTAGATTAATATATATACAAAATCATGGAGAAAAATGTAGCAAATTGTGAAGGAGCAGTGAAGAGTTTGGCTAGCACAGATAGATCTAGAAATGCAGAAATAGGAGATATAGTAAAAGCGATTTAATGCTTTTCTAACAAATGAAGAATAATGTGAGAAGGGGAGGAGAAAACAAAGAGAACAAGTCATTAAAAAATGTCCCCCAACTCCTTCCAAGGCAGCTGAAGACCTTGCTAATTCCTTGAGTCTGAGAAAAAGCTCAAACATTAACAAAGTCAGAAAAAATGGGAAAGAAAAAAAGAAGGGAGAGCAATACTTTGAGAATATATAACAAACTGGCCAGATGTTTTATTCTATTTCCGTCACACTCAGGTCACAGTCAGAAGATGCTCCATTAAAAAGTGCTGATAGAGATTAAAAGTTTGGGCTCTGCAAGACCTTAATGGTGGGTGAGAGTCCAGTTACCTCACAAGAGACTTCTGCAGAAAAATGTATCTTCTCACAATGGATTTTGAAAACATTGTTCTCTTGATATACATGTCTCTTATATGGACTAAAGATAATTAGAAGTTTTCCTTAGAAATGAAATTCTCAACCATATCTGTGAAACTATGATATTTTCTGGGCTAATTCCTGAGGAAATGTCTTCCCTCTCTCATGATTTTTTTCCATATTGTGGTTAAATATAGGTTGTGTGTACTGTTTCTATGCATGTGATACTTACATGTAAGTATCAATGTGTGCTGGGAAAATTATTCTTGTAAAAAGAACCTCAATGTAGAAGCAACAATTCTGTACCCTCATGTGTTTACAAAGTGTCCCTTGGTTTGTCACCACAGTCTGTTGGTGCTTGAGTTGCCACCTCTTCCCCTTGCATCTTTCCTGAAGATAACACTTGGAAACAACTCTTCAGTGCCTGCCACCCACTAGGTTGATTAGTCTGAAACTTTGTTTCCCAGCAGGTCCCCACTAGTTATGTTCTTTGAAGTTGTGCCTCAGTGAATCCATAAAATGCTACTTATGCCCTCTTTACCTTCCAAACAATAGCTATAGGAAAAAGCATCTTTATTCTTGGTGGTATGGTAAGATTCAATATTGTAGAAAGTCTCTCTTAGAAGAAACTTCTAAAAATTAAAAACCATACTGTAGATCTAAATCTTATTCTAGAATTTAATTTGTTGGTAGAGACATAACTTCAGAATTCTATTTATGTTAGAATTAATCTTCAAGTAGATATTTTTAAAAGAACTTTTTAAATAAAAATATTACATTCAGATAAACTTAATAAAAGTTGAACAAAAAGAAAAACCATATCAGAATTATTGAAAAAATAATGCTTTGAATGCAACATTTCTCAATATTTCTGAGTCCATGATATGAATTTTTTGTTGGGGAAAATTTCAACTGTTCATTTCTCAAGCTGGCTTTTTACTTATACACAAAATTTGAGGGTTAGTGAGTGGTGGGGTTGCCCACACCCTCAGCTGTCTCAGATTTTAGACACAGAGGTCCGCACTGGGAGAAAGGAGTCTAACTCGTGACCCCAATGTGAAAACACTTGCCCCAAGGGCCAATGTGTCCGCCATTCGTATTTGGTTGCTTTGGCCTCATGCAGAGCCGGCTCTGGAGCCCTTATCACAGCAACACTCTGCATCAGGATGGAGTCCTTGGTCTTTTCCTTTACATACCAGCCATCGTTTAGGGGGTAAATCAGGAAAAAATGTCATAATCTCAAACTTGAAATCACTTGAAAAACTCGCTAACCATCAGGGTTTCAAGAATAAATCGACAAATCCGTTGTCAGGTCTGCACCTGACGAAAAACGAAAACAAGAAACAATGAAAAACAAAAGCTTTGTGGTTGCCCCAAACCCCATGACCTCTTGGGCCTCAGAAATGGCTTTGAAACAAACTTCAATGAGGGTTTATTAAACAGAGGATTGTAGGAAGGCTTACCTGAGTCTGTGAATGTCTTAAACTTAATTTCTTTTGGAGAGTAGGTGTATTTGTACATTTTTCTTAATGAAAATTTCCATAGATTTCAAAAGATTCTTAAAGAATATATTCCCAATGAAAATCAAATGTATTCATTCCCTCTCTTTTCTCTCTCTCTCTCCCTCTGTGCTCCTCTCTCTCACGCTCTCTCTTTATCACATACACACACTACTTACACTGCTTTGAATAAATGAATATATATGCACAACCATGTGTGTAAAATATGCATAGCTATATTCATATATAAGTTTATAAGTGTCAGTAACTATAATCCATCTACAAAGCACCACTGAGTGCTTGGAACTGTGTTAAAACTTTACATTAAAAAAATAAATTATTAAAATGATCCTGAGCTATAGTTTTTTGTGTTCCAGTTTCATAGATATGGAATCTGGGACTAAAAAAGTTTAAATATTCAATGTCAAATGGTTAGAAAATGCTAAACCTGTCTGTCTGCAAAAGCTATGTTTATTCTCCTTTCGAAACAAATTATGTGAAGCCATGTTCTTGGCTAATGCCATAAATATAAAATGATCAGCAAAGAAAAGCTCACTTGTAATATTTGTGTACCAAATAGTATAATTAAAATTACATAAATCTTTTATTAAATATTTTATATTTTCATATTTAACACATAAAATTGTGCAAAGAGCACAGCACCTTTATATTCTAGTTTATTTTCATTTTGTAACCATTATTCTTTGATAGATTGTCACAAGTTAGGCACTGGGTCAAGCACTTCACATACATGTATTTTATGACTTTACTACCAGCTTATAAATGGTCTTATTTCTTCTGTAAATGAATATATCAAGTCTTAGAGAATTTAAGTAATGCCTTTGATAATGGTCATATTTTTCCATTTTACTGATAAGAAAACTGAAGCACAAGATAATTTGTAACTTGCCCAAGGACACACCTTTACTGAGTAATGCCATTGGGACAGAAAGCCATGTTTATCCGATTTCACAGTACAGGACTGGACGATTTGTACGTAAGGAGTATAATGAATTAACTCGCAGGCTCTGGAACCAGACTGTCAAGTTTATATTCTAATCATTTCACTTGTTAGCTGAGTGAACTTAGCTCACTCAGGGCAAGGTAATTAGCACTTCTTCTTCAACTTCATCATCTTTTTTTAAAAAGCTTTTATTTTTTTTTAGAGAGAGGGTATAGAAGGGGGAAAAAGAGTGACAGAAGCAGAGATTGGTCCCCATCTGGGGACCTGACCTGCAATCCAGGCATGTGGCCTGACTGGGAATTGAACCGATGACCTTTCAGTTTGCAGGCCAGTACTCAGTCCACTGAGCCACATCAGCCAGGGCCAATTTCATCACCTTTAAGATGGGAATATTGACAATACCTAGTTCATAGGGTTTTTGTAATAAACTCTACATGTTAATTAATGTAAATTGCTTAGAAAACTGCTTAGCATATAAATGGGTACTCAATGAATTAATATTTTAACTGTTTACCATAATCACCATTATGATTATTATATTGTTATTTTTTATTATTTTCTCTCATTTTTTTTCAATTTGTAGTCAAACTAGTAAGTTAAAAAATATCACTTATAAACAGCCCATAATGGGGGGTCTTAGTTTAGACTGCTATAACAAAATATCATAAACTGGGTAGGTAGTTTATCAACAGACTTTTTTCCACATTTTTGGAGATTGGAGGTCTGAAATCATGGCGCCTATGTAGCTGGGTTCAGTTGAGGGTCCTTTTCCTGTTTGTAGGCTGTCAATTACTTGTCCCTTGGATAATGGTGTCCAAAAGAAGGCTCAGTTTGAGCTGCTTTTTGATAAAAGTATATGCATGTCCTCAGCTTTGGCAGAATAGCAATCACTAGAGCTGAACTAGAGGTGCAACATGGCTCCTTGGTCTTCTAGAAGCAATGACTATGTGAGACATCTGGTAAATGGGCCAGAAAGCAATCTTGTACCTAGACATGCAGGCTAGTGTCAAGTGTGGAAACCAGGTCCTCGGTCTTGCATGGGGCTTAGATGTTGGCTGAGGGAGAGATGCCACGTGTCCAAAATTGTCTTAAGGCTTTAATGAAGAGGCCCTGCATAGCAGAGGCCAAATGGAGACAAATTTGTCTAAATGGACCATAAAGTGGGAACATGCAGCTGCTTCAGCTACTATCAGCAGGACTAGGAAATCAAGTGATTAAAAGTTACCCTGGAAGACTAAAACCTGAGGACCGTAGACCTCAGTGGTTTCCAGTGAGGAAAACTATGGGTCAGGCACCTTTTCCTAGTCTGTGGTGCTTGCAGCTAAATCTGTTACAGGGAAAAGAAGGGAATTAACAGAACCTATGTACAACAAAGTTGAAACCTGAATTTACAGAGAAATCATGAATTTGTCATAATACTCATTGTGTCTTCGTCAAGCTCAAGAGGTAAATGACATTTAGTTATAGAGTATTTAAATAAATTTGATAGCTATAAACCATGGTCTGTGGCTAAAAAGTCTTCCTTTGTTTGCTTATAGTACAGTAATCCACAAACAATGTTTCCATCGCACTCATTCTAATTACTCAGTTCGTGGAACTGGCCATCCCTGCAAGGAAACACACTTCATCTGATCATTGAATGTCCAAAGCTGTTCAGTTAATCACTCCGATCTAACAATACGTTCTCACAATATTTATTCTTCCTGAGCTCTGGACTCCCTGATGCTCGGTCACTACATCTTCGAGAAAGCATATTCCCTTTCCAAGAAAGACCTCTTCCTCAACCCTTATAGATTTCATGGGCTATTATAAGTGATAGTAATCCCAAACATATTACTATGTTGGTGGTAAGAGAGAGGAACAATGAACATTTATTGGGTTCTCTCTATTCTGTATTTTCTTATTATGATCTGTGCTTGTGTTTTGAATGGTAAGTACTCTTAACTTGTTATAGAAATAAAGAAGCTAAACTCAGAACATGAGTTTTGCTCAATTATGTTGTAAAACTAATATCTAGCCTGGATTTCTGTAAGCATGTCAGACTTTATTTGTACCAAAGAGTATCCACATAGGTGGCTGACTGTCCTTGGTCCACATTCTTGGTGAGAAAATCCATCCTTGCTTCCCTGGTCTGAGATTGGAATAATCTGGTTTAATGAATCAGATCATCTGGCAGTAGGCCCGGGAACTGGTATTTTATTAATGTTTTAGATAATTCTTGCATACTTAAATTTTTAACATCGTATTTTCTTTATATTAGAACTTATGTCTGAAATACAAAATGCATGAGAAGTTTAAATTTACCATGAGTTTATGCTTTCCAGAAAGAATATCCTATTTTCTTTTTAAATAACTGGTAAAATAATATTCTATTAGTACAGTATTTACTATCAAAAACTTAATCTTTAAGGTCAAAACAAAAAATCACCAGGAGATCTTGAAAGAGTCCACACCATATAATTTCAGCCTTTACTCCAGCTTCACTTAGTGTTAAAATATTTTTAGATGTACTGTATCATTACTATTTCATCATCTTTTAGAACTTCTGCAAGCCTAGTGTAGAATGATTAAAGGTAACTTTTCTCTGAGAAAAAAAGTCCACCTTTAGAAAATGTGATATATTCTCATAAGAAGTCATTAATTTTTTTCATTATCTCAGCTGTAGCAACTTGCCTCTGTACTTCATCAATAAATCTGTTATTTAAAATTTAAATTAATGATCATCTTTTGACTTTTCTCAATAAAATATCCCTTGGGTTGATAATTAGACTCTCATAACTCCCTCTTCAGCATCACTTGTTTTTGCCTCTGCTCTTAGCAAAACTTGTATGTAATTATGTTTATAGCCACTTATTCCCAATGGGTCCTACCAAGCTATTTCTTATATTAAGAATAATACTTACAGAGAAATAGAAGTGGATAATTAACATACATCCTAGATTAAGTTAATTTCCCAAAATTTGATTATTTTGTAAAAGTACTTCTGCCTTTATTATTTTAAGTTGATGATTGTAACTATTTACATATAATCAGGAAGTTTAGCTGTGTAAAAGAAATAAGTCATATATAAAAGGCACTATTTATCAATAATTTTATCAAAATTATATGCAATACCTATAAATATTAAAATACCAGGAAGGAGGAGATAGTAATAATTGCCATCACTTTGATTTGGAGAAAAGAGAGCCCCATGAAAAGTATGGTTTAACTCCAACAAGTACAGACTAAGATGAAGGTTTTTTTACTGGGAAAAAGAAAACTCTAACTAATTCATAAGGTAAACAGTTATGAATGAGGAATTATGAGTTATTTGTTTATTTAAAACACAGTGTGAGAGACAAAGAGTAAGAGATGATATAGGAAATACAGGTTTCAGTTACAATATAGGATAATGGTCTAAAGAATTTGCATGTTACTCTGCAGACTGAAGTTATCACTAATTGAGCACCTATGAAATCTTCTATTGCGATAAGCTCGTTCCATATATTAAATAATGTCCTTAAACATCATAAGCCTTCTGCCTATTGATGTAAGACCTTTGCAACTAAGTGTTTCCTTCTCTCAGAGTAAGGTTAAAAGAACATTTCTGAACAAAAATGATAAATCCTTTTCCTATTGTGCATAGGCTGAATTTAGACTACTTGGGTAAAGATAAATTTCCATTTTTAAAAGACCGTACCGTGTTGCTAATGAGGTCTATTTCCATGAAGAGTAACTCTAACCAGGCTAATGAAGTCTGCCAAGGAGAGTTAATTGCCAAAGTAAAAATTAGTAGTGTTAAATTAATGACTTACATGAAAATCTATTTTTAAAGGTCTTTGATATAAACAAAATAAATCATACTTTCATAAAATCGATTACATTTCTAATTTAAATTGAGAGACATCCTTCTTCACAAAGTACATATATTATAACTGCTTTTGTATATATTATTAATATTTCCAAATTAATGATTATTACAAAAAAGACAGGTATTTACTTTTGGGAAATTTTGAAAAAAATAAAATTTTCTAAAAGAAAACTGATAAAATATACCAATCGAGGAAGGTTTTACCCTTTAAGTAACACATAACATAATATGAATTCATGGTATCTATAGTACCTTAGAAGTCTTAACTTAATTAGGTTTATATAATATTCTTGAGAGCAAAACAATGTTATAAGAACTGATGACATGAGTTAAAGAACCAACTGTCTCTTCTTTTTAATGGCCAAATAGTATTCCCTTGGGTAATTGTGCCACAGCTTTATTATCCGTTCATCAACTGAGGGAACTTGGGCTGCTTGCAAATGTGGCTATTGTAAGTAATGCTGCAATTAACATAGGTGTGCATATATTCATTTGAATTAGTGTTTCAGTCTTCTCCAGATGTATTACCAGAGGTGGAATGGCTGGCTCATAAAGCAATTTCATTTTTAATTTTTTGAGGTAGCTCCATATTGCTTTCCACACCAACAGGCACAAGGGTTCCCTTTCCTACACATCCTTGCAAACACTTGTTTGTTGATTTATTGAGGATAGCTGTTTTGACACGTGTGAGATAAGCCAGTCAGAGGAAGACAAATAACATTTGATTTCACTTGTATGTAGAATCTAATGAACAAAATAAACTAACAAACAAAATAGAAACAGACTCATATATAGACACAGAGAACATACTGCTTTAAAGCAAGGAAGGGGGTTGGGGTGCTGGGTGAAAAAGGTGAAGGAATTAACAACAACAACAAAACCTAATAGGCAAACGACAGTACGGTGAGTACCAGAGGGAAAGGGGGGTGGAGGGGAAGTAGACCAGGGTAAAATGAGGAAAATGTTGATTGAAAGAGACTTGACTTGGGGTGGTGAACACATAGTACAATATACAGATGACATATTATAAAACTGTACACCTGAAGCCAACATAAATTTATTAACCAATGTCATCCCAATAAATTCAATTAAACATACATCAATTAAAATAAAAGAATTAATTGTCTCAGACACCAAGTTCAAGTACATCAATGCAGTCTGAATTTAAATGAAATTTGTCAAACCAGCTTGCATCCTTGTCAGAAAAGTACACATTTCACATTTCAAAAGATAGGGTTATAATATATTTCATAGATCACATAGATGAATAGTAATAGTAAATGCATAAATATATAATAACAATATTCCCAAATTCTGAGGAAAACATGGATTATTGTGTAGCTATGGTAATGGTAGCCCTCATAACCATATTGAACATGCCTAATTAATAATGTTCTGTATTTATGACAACACACAGCCACTGAAAACATTTTTAAAGCAGGATTATCAATAAATAACAATAACTCAGTGAACATGTGTTTGCATGCTTACCAATCAATGAGGTCTCCTTGTTTCTAAAAGTCAAGCAATTAAATTGGACTCTCTTAGGAATGTTAACCACTCCACAGCAACCTCACTGTAAATAAATTATGTCAACCCACCTGTCAGTAACATCCCACCAGCCCTTGGATTCCATGCTGTCAAAATGTTCTATAAAAAAATCAACAGACTGCTCTTCTCAAAGAGACTACGCTGGACCAGCCACCTCTTTTGAATTATTGTAAAAGCACATTTAGGTTTGCATTCTTTATTTTAGATGTTAAATAAGAATTTCATTATTTGAAAATTCTAGAAATTAAACCAAGATCATGTTGAAGATCTTTGCTTTTTAGAATTTTAGGGCAGTCTTGAATCAATAGGAACTGCTCTGTGTCCAAACTCCATTGGTCTTTATATCCACTTCCGGAAGAGCCAGTCTCAACAGCATATGAGCTTCCTCTTATTCTAGAATTTTTAGACCAATATGTCTTTGTATAATGTCACCTAGGCCTTGATATAAAGTAGTTAGATCTTTCATCACTTACTCTTGACTACAATGATAAGTAAGAATCTTAAAACTCCCCCTCTTTTTCCCCTTCAGCATAACACTGCATACAAAGTTATCTACTTGGAATTTTAGAGTGGTAAATTACTGATTGAGTGACCCTTGGCAAGCCTTTGAAGCCCTCTGCGGTTTAGTTTTTCTCAGATAATAATCCCTACTTCGAAACTGGGTTGTGACACTTAAGTGAGATAGCACGCAAGAAAACAAATAAAATGCTACTTAGTAATAACTGTTTATAGAATCTGAATGGTAGGCCTGTTTTACACAGCAACAAATTTTAGCAAAATAAATCTCTAAAATGCTGCTGTATCTTGTTCCTAATCTCTATCTACAACTTAAGTGAACTTAAGGAAAATGATACTTCTGTCGTTTTTAGGTTTTAGGTAACATGTTTGCACATAAAATTTGGATGCATATTTTTTATTTCTCATTCCATTTTCTTTGTATTTTATTTACCTTTCTCTTTTTATTTTCATTCTTTGAGAGGCTATGGAGTATAGAAAATAAGAGTATTAGAAGTTACATAATGAAAAACAAAAGCTTACCTTTGAAGCAACAGCAATGTGTAGGGCAGAAAATAAAGCTATTGTTTAAAACTGCAGAATGCAGGACAGGGAGTGAAAATTGCATCATTAAAGTCCTCAACAGGTTTTCCTCATGCTAGAAAAAATGGTATTTACTTCAAAAAATAAAGAAATGAAGAATATATAGTGCTTTCTGGAGGCATTGTTTATTGCTGAAATCTATGATGTCAAATCAGTAGAATAAAAATAAATTAATGTTAAGTCAAAAACATTTGTATTTATCTTAAACTGTAACTTATGCAGTAACATTTTCTTAAAAGAGTTTTAATTTTTTTCCAATAAAGAACAAAGGAATAAGCTTATAAAAACGTTTGTTCATAGTACTGAATTTGAAGATTTAAATCCAGCAGTTCCCTTAAGCAACACACTTAAATATTATAAAAAATTTTTAAAAACTACAATGCATTTGCTTTGTCAGAAAATGAGAACTGACATTATACTTTTCAAAAATTTATACCGGCACTGGAAATACGAGATTCATGAAAATTTCAGGGATAAAGAATTATTACAGAATATAAATGGTTATCTTTTATTTAATGTATTATCCTATACATTATATAATAGCTATGCTAATTGTGTATGTTCTCATATATTATACTTTCAAAGCAGAGTTTCACCAAGTAATTTTCCAAAGTAACAAGTAGATGGCATTGTGTTACTATTCTTAACACATATTCCTAATATTAAAATTTAAGAAAAAATTCTACAAAACATCTTAGTTTTAAAAAATATAAAATGAGTAAATAAATCTGTTTTTTCTAATAATCTAATTATTTGAGTCTTCCTGAATCTAAAAGAATCACAATTCTAATAATATCCTGAAATAATTGTTTTGTTAACTGCCACTAATTAAAAAGAACTGCTTAACACAGCAAGTAAAATCTTTAATTCATCTTAATTGAATTTTATTTTATGACATTTAAGACTCTCTAAAGAGTTCTAGTTTATGATGACATACTAAACTATACCACAATGTACTCTCTAACCCCAAGCCTATGTAAATGAACAAATCATTAACATAAGAAAAGGAAATAGTAGCATTACCCACCTCACACTGAAGAGACCCTTCTAAACATAATCATATTATTGAAAAAGCATTCACAAGGGTAAAAGTCAATAAAACATTCTAGAAATCCATGTTTAGCTCTTACCCAGACATACAGAAAAAGAAGCAGAAACCATTTAAACCTCCCTAATAGACACCGTTTTCAGGTGTACCATATGACACCTGCCTTTCTAAGAAAAAGCCCAGATTATTACCTAGGATCATCACAAGGGCAAATCTACCAGGATTTGGCATTTTGCTATCACTAAGTAGAAACCTGAGTATATATATGAACTTGTTTTTATTTACGGAGTTCCCTAAATCAAACCAATAAACCAACATTATCCTCTTCCCCTTCCCCATGCCATAAAAAGTTTCTGTGTGGTCCCACAGTAAAATCTTGACACTAGGAGTTTCTAAACCATCATTAGCCTTCATTGTAGTTCAAAATAATATACTATACTTGGAGGCCATTTTATTTTAATTATGTAATTTGTTTTATAATTTTTCCAGCGTAACATTATGATTGACCTTGGATAATCATTGTAACAATTTCATCAGAGCTAAGATATGAAGTGGCTTTAAAAATATGTTCTAGTGACACTGATTCATAAGCCTTTTATTCTAATTTGTATTCCAGTCTGTTGCCATAGGATTCCAAGAGTAAAATTACTCGAGGTCTTTATCATTTTGTTGTGCAATAATATGTGTATGGTACCAGTCTCCTCATTATAGCCTTTATAGTACATTATTGAAATGGGTAGATACTAATTGACCCGTCTGTTTGTAGCTTAAAGTTTAATTTATAATATCAAAATGGACTTTGCTGAGCCTAGTAAAATCATTTGGTTTTCTTCCTGAATTCCTGCTTAATAAGTAGAACAATTTTTGTGGGAATTCAGGGAGTTGTACTTGTTCAGTCATTTTGGATGACAGCCGTCTCCCAGAAAACAATGAAGATGGAAAACCAGACGTGATTCTTTATTCTGCAATAGTGCAAACAAGGGGATCATCTGATATTTTGTTTCACGAAGAATTTAGTACCCACTTTTCTTGTATGAAAGACCTATCAAGTTCTCAGTTTAAACAGAGGCAAATGCAGAAGGGTATGTCGAAGATGCAGATGTGAAGGATGTACACTTTGGTATGATACAGACTTGTGATTTCTT
The DNA here is from genome assembly GCF_022682495.2 of Desmodus rotundus. Classification (NCBI taxonomy): domain Eukaryota; kingdom Metazoa; phylum Chordata; class Mammalia; order Chiroptera; family Phyllostomidae; genus Desmodus; species Desmodus rotundus. Next base: position 29,314,964 of record NC_071388.1, on the reverse strand, counting down.
CTCTCGAAATTCACTCTGCCAAAGGGATATGCTAAGGTTCCAGAACCTGTGCAAGTATTGAGTAGGAAGTGAACAAAGGAAATTTATGATTGAAAGCAATGATTGAATTTTGTTACTTTAAATTCTAACGAGGAGTTATTTTAGATATATTCAAGGATAACATTATTTTTAACCTGATAAGTAAACCAAAGCACTTCTTAGGATTTCCTCTATTCATAAAAGTGGCAGACACAACACAAAAACTCATGGCTTTTAAAGTATATTGTATTTTTTATACTCAAAACATAGCTTTTTTTTTTTTTGCCTGAAGTTAGAAAAGAGCTTTGACCACCATCAACAAAAGGTCAGCATGAAATGTATATTCTAGTAAAGAAAAAAAAATTGGATAATTTCAGAAATCATGGGTACTCATGAAGGAAAAATGTAATATGACAGATTGAATTCATTAGGATGCTTCTTAACATAAAGGGACCAAGCGCATATGCTTTGACATTTGAGCTAAGACCTAAATAGATAATAGTCATCTATTAAAGGTCATATATACTGACTTCTGAGACGGTGCCTTTTCCAATTTGCTATCGTTCTGTAGGCTTGTTCACTGGAAAATGTAGCATACATTTATAATATGTGTAGATTTATTTACTTATTAATTTTAATCCACATGCTTAATGATACAACAAAATAAAATGGATAAAATAAAATTAATCATTTTTAAATTACATAGGAGAACTTTAAATGCCATTTACTGGTATTTCAAGGCCCAATGTGAAATGCATTGTTTCATTGTTATCAACAGTGGTTATAAATCCGTACTGCAGCTGGTTTCCATGGGGATCTCTAACTTGACTGACTTATCAGATGTCATTGCATCGCTACTGTTTTGTGTGCCTGAAGTAGACACTGGAGTTGTGCCTAGTGGCTGATGACCGTTTGCTTTAGGCTTGCCTTTTCGGAGACACATTTGGTCTACGGTTTCTTTGAAGGAACCTTACACATTTGCCTATTTTGTAAGAGTAGTTTAATTAAAATTGTACAGCACACTTCAAATCCACTTACCATGGCCTACTTCTCCTTCAATAAGTTGCACGTGAAGGAACTGAAACACGGAGGTGTTGTTGTCGAGCACTCTCTCCCCTAGAATTTCCACCCTCCCTTCTCGGTACTGCACACAACCCACATGTCATGTGGTAGCTGAGACCAGGACCAAGCGAAAGCCACAGGGCCAGCCTGTGTACTACATACTAGTAAAAGAGTTAACTTTCAGATGTAAAAGTAGAAACATAAACTCTATTCTATTATTTATCTCCCTCAATAGATCATTGTCAATGCTCTCAGGGGAAAACTCTGGTGTTTTTATATTTGGACTTGAGGGAGGAGCTCTGGCAGCTCAGAGGTCAATGGGCATTTCACTTAGGAAGATGTTTTGCCCCAAATTAGTTATATTTACTATTGGATCCTTTATCACAACACAGCTGAAACATCCAGGCTATTGTATAAAAGGCCAGACACCCTTCTGATCAACACAGATATAGATACTAATGAGAGATTAATAACTAAAGTGTCTGCTAGGTAGAGATAGTATTAATTCCGATAAATACCAGTTACACTTTAGCATTTATCTCCTTATCTTAGTGGTTGATTAATGTGATATATTAAGCAGACATTTCCGAGTAGTAGACTTTCTCAAAAGCTAAGATGAAAATGTAGAAGTTGTTTCATATTAGGTATGTTGGTCACGGTTCTCCAGAGAACAGAACTAATAGGATGTAGACACACAGACACATACATGGGAGATGTAAGTACATATGGAAAGAAATTTATTTTAAGAAATTGCTTCATGCAAACATGGAGTCTGGCCGTCTCTAGATGTTCAGGGTGAGTCGGCAAGCTGGAGACTCAGGAGACCTGAGTGTGTAGTTCCAGTCCACCCCCGAAGGCCTGGAAACCGGCCCCAGGTGTGGTTTCAGTGTGAAGACTGGTGGGCTTAAGACCCCAGAGAAGCAGATGTTTCCATTTGAAGGCAGCCAGGCAAGAAGAACTCTGGCAATTGAGGGAGTATCAGCCTTTTTATTCTCTTCAGTCTTTCCACTGACTAGGCAAGGTCCACTCACATTATGGGGAGCTATCTGCTTGTCTTAGTCTACCGATTTAAATGTTAATCTCATCCAATAACATACCCACAGAAACCCTTAGAATAATATTTGGCCAGTATCTTTGCACTCTGCAGCCTGGTCAAATTGACTCATAAACTAATCATTATATTACCCTTGTAGTAAACAGGACTAATTTTAAAATCCCATTCACATTTAAAGATCACAGTCACTTTCATTTCTGCTAAATATTTCATTAAGAGAAAGATCTTTCTTTAAGTTGTCATAATTACAAAAATGATATTTCATTAAATCTATATAGCTGCTACATCTCTCACCTGTAATACCCCTCCTTGTAACTGGCAACAGAGGAGGGAAAAAGAGAAGAGGTCCCCTTGAGTACTGTTTTGCTATGATATCAATATTACTGTAACATCAAGGAATCGTTCAGGATATTGAAAGACCAATAGCAAAGAATCAGACTTTAATTATCAACTATTAACTTCTGAGTAAATACACTTTGCTCTATAATTGTTCTTTCTTTTTTCATTCCCCAAAATGCTCCAGGGATAAAATTTTTCTAATTTAGCACTAAATCTTATAATATCCTTTAATTTTGTTTTCATTTTGCTTTATGGGAGCAGGGATGGGTTGCAGGCTGCCAAAACCCTGCCAGAGAAGTGCTTCCTGGTTGTGAGAAAATTACAGTTCACAAGGTATACATTGTAACAGTCTATAAATCACAGTGCAAATTGTATTCTTATATTAATAAAATAGTAATAAGACCAAAATAAGTAAAATAGAGAAATATGGAATAGAAATAACAAAACACATTCATGAGAAAAACCAGACAACTGAAAAAGAAATTCAAGTGTATAAAACAATTTAAAAAAATTACATCTATAAAAACAATAATATGCAAAATAAAAAATTGCATCTAATACTTAAAAATATAAATAATATGCCATTCTCAGAATTCAGTAATTACTGAATTTCATACTATGCTTTTACATATTCCCTGAATAATTTTACCCCTTTTTTCATCTGCATTAACTCATCACTCCTAATTATTTTGATGACAATGTGTGTCAAAGTTATAATTTATGCTAATTTACAGAAAGCTCTGTATTTCATTCTGGGACTCCATGATATGCACACTCTTCTTGCATTGCACGGAGACCTCCAGGCAATTAATTGATGGTATTTATTTTTGACTTCCTACTGGAAATGTGAGGTCAGTCTGGGAAGATCTGTTTCCTATTTCTATCCAGCTTATTTTGTATGGATATACTATCATTTTAAAATGTTACTTGTTTACTTAGTGCTTTTTTCTTGATATTGAATTTTATCAATATTATGATCTAATCAAATTAAAATTTTATAAAGATTAAGAAACATGTATTAAATTAATACTTATTTACATGTTTCAATAATACCTTTAATCACGTGTACTCAGTCAAAAACAGAAATTTGATGTATTTTTTTCTTAATTTCAATCCATCACTAATTTCAATATATCCCCCATTGTCTTGGATGATAATAGGCACAACAAATATGACAAAGTCTCTGTCCTCAATACATTTGAATTGACTGGTATTTTAGATGGTCACACATTTATAAAGACAGCATTTATACAGCTCCTTTTTGTGGTAATATACACATAGTCACATATGATCTATTCAAATAATGTATATACAAAACTTATATTATATATTCACATTATATGTTATATAATGATGCAGACCCTGGCCCATGGGGTCCTTGTGTTGTAGCTGAGATGAACAAATTCACACGGACTACAGAAGTCCTGTGGAGAAAAAGGGACGGCATGGCCAGTCTCTGAGTGAGAGAGAGAGAGAGAGAGAGAGAGAGAGCCCTGACCCCGGCCTGGACAGGCTTTTATTGTTTTTCTGGGCACATTACATTGAGGATGGTCCTCATTTACTATGCACAGGTTTGCTGTGGGTGATTAACTTTTACAGATAACAAAGGAAAGAATGTTGCTAATTACTTCAAAGAGAAGAATGTTGCAGATCAAGGGGAGAAGTGATTAACTGGTTACACTCCTTACTTGGGAGGTTTAGTACAGACTTTAGGAAGTTACTTGTGAGATATGCAGTAAACATTTGCTGCCTCAATTCAGGGTGAGGGTGTTTTAGCAAAAAGCAAGTCTCATAGCAGCCTATGTACAATGCAGGCCTGATTCTGCATGGGAAAACCTATCCGTGGGCATGGGTCCTGTGTGCCAACCTCGCTCCCCATTGGTTTTCCAAATTAGGGGCTGGACTACATTCCCCACACCACGTGGAATGGTTTCCTATAATATATTATATATTATACATATATATATATATATATATATTTTAACTAGGAAATAAGAGTTTGAGATTAACCTATTTTCCAGATTATTAAAAATAACCTTCTTTGAAAACCAACATTAAAATATTTTTAAATATTTAAATAATAAAATTTAATTATTTTAATTGGAACATGAGTTCAGATTAGGACTATAGCCAGAGAAGTTAAACTGTATTCTTATAAAAAGATATTTTTATATCAGGAGAGATCTTTCTCATGTCTATATGTGGGAATAGAAAATTTGTTTACCTCAGCTAGAGTCCTGAATAAGTAAGACCACATTTTCTGCAAAGTACAAAAATTATTGGGGAAAATAAAATATTTACCAGTATTCATAATGTGTTAGTCCATTCAGGTCACTGTACCAAATTTATCATAAACCAGGTGGCTGGTAAATAGTACACATTTTTTTTCTCATAGTTCTAAAGGCTGGGAAGTCTAAGAGCAAGGCCCAGACAGATTCAGTGTCCCAGGAGAGCCTGCTTCTTCACTGACAGCTGTCTTCTCACTGTAACCTCCAGGGGCAGAAGGGAGGCGGGCGACTCCAGGATCTCTTTTGTAAGGGCACTGATCTCATTCAACAGGGCTCTAGCCTAAAGACCTAATTACCTCCCAAAGGCCCCACCCCCAAATCCCATCACACTGGGTTTAGTTTTTCACCATATAAATGGAGGAAACACAAATATTCCCTTCATAACACACAGTGAAATATGAATAATTAGCATATCTATTTTTGAGATTAGAGGATATTAAAGTGATGAAAATTGAAGCGAAGCTATGGGAAATGAACTGTACAGAGAATCAGGGTAATTTTAAACTAACAATATTCATTGCGTTGAGTTATTTAAACAATTCATAAATTCAGTGAAAAGAAGAAGTCATACGCCTCTATAGGGCAGTGGAAAAGGGACAGTTACCCAATTGAACAAAAATTCTCTGTTGAACCCTTTTGTATCTTGTAGGAACAGTCCACTTGCAGATTTTGTTTTCTCTTTCTATCACAGATTTTTTGTAGTCATTACTTTGGAGGTAAAGTATTTTTGTTTATAATGATTGGCAAGATCAGTGTAGTATTTATTTTTCTTTTATGCTTTGAGTTTTATGTAAGCTGCAGCTTTTGTGGATAACATCAGGGTATACTCTCCAGAGCGCTCTGTAGGTTTCTGTGTGTTTCTGTGTAATACATCTGTTGCACAGTGCAGATCCTTTCAGAGCCATTTTTTGAGTTTCTGTTCAGCAAAAAGGGTAAAAGAAAAACAACTTAGAAGATAAAAATGAAATTGCTGCCAGGCTGCAGTTCTGAATGAGACGTGGAGGCTCCTTCACTTCTTTGAAACAGCATGTGTCAAACTCGTTATGAATCAGATTTTTATATTCAGAATCAGAATCCATTCAGTTGACACAGCTGAAGTCAAAGCCTTGAGGGTACAGTGCAGGATCCCCGCTTGGCATTGAAAACTGAGTACTTCTACTGAGATTTTCTTCCCGGATAATTGCCTCATTTTCAGTTGAATGCTGGGGTGCAGATGCCAAGGAAACCAGAATTCTCTTTTAGACACAAATGTAAAAAAAAAAAAAACTGTGATGTGACCTTTCTTCTTTTCTAAAAATTGCTTCTAGGTGCATAAGCTACCTGTCAGTTTGCCTGCCCACTTTCCTATGTCACCAACTCTGCTGCTTGAGGAAAGGAATAAAACAAAACTCCATATATAACCATTTTCTTAGATAAAACAATCCTTAAAATAGAGCACTGAATTGAACTATAATGCCTTGCCTGTGAGGACTGAACTGGAATTTTTTTTTAAAGGCCTATGTTGAGGAGTGGTATTGTGAAGGAAAATCTATCACACTCAGAGTGTCTGCGGTGAAATTACACAGCAGTGCGGTAGGTGTGGGTAAGCCACATGGTGCGGGCATCTTCTCCTTAGGTCTTTTTCAGTGGAAAGTTTTAAATTATGTAATGGCATTTCTCATGTGGGTTATGAAAGAACATCTATATAGGAGTCATTTTCAAAAACAGCTTTATTATCATGCTTCTATTGTACCCTAAAATTCACAAGTGATTTTCATTTGGAATTTGTGGTTGACAGAGCTCCTGGATGGGAAACACTGGGAACACTGACTCTTACAACTTTAAAGGCATGACTTGTTTGTAAAGTGAATTTTTATCACAGATTAAAATTCTACTTAACCTTAATATAGGTATACATGGTAAATGTTGTAGTTTAATAACAAATAGTAAAGTGTATAAATAAATAACAAAGAACTTGTTAAACACATGCTGATACCCATGCCCACACACAAAATCTTGGAATTTTCATCCATTAGTTCCAAGCAAATAATAATTTCAACTCAACGTTTTATGGTATCTTGATTTAAAAAAATGATTTAACATTTTATTTTACTTGTTTATACAAAGAGAGAACAAAAAGGTTTTTATTAATACTTGTTTTAGGGAGGCGCAAAGTGAAGCTTGTGCAACATCTCTGCATAGAGTTTGACGTTAGTGCATGAGAGTAGACCCAGTGCTTTGGTCCACTGGCACTTTTTTCTGTGTGTTTTGTTGTTTGTTGTTGTGTTGTTGTTGTTGACAAAGTCAAATGGATGACCTTGGGATGGAATGGCCTCCCCTTGATGGGAGTGTTTAAGGAAATAACACTACAGATTTAATAGATATTTTTGCATTAGTTACTTCTGTGAGAATTTATCATTGTTATAAAACAACAAAAACAAAGTTAAGGTATTATAGATGCTGCTATGGACTGAATGTTTGTGTACCCCCCGGATTTGTATATTGAAGTCCTATTCCTTATGTGATGGTTTTTGGATGGGGCCTTTGGAAGGCAACTAGCTTTAGGTGAGATCATGAGGCTGCAGCACCTGTAATGGGATGAGTGTTCTTACAAAGAGAGGAAGAGAGGACAGGACTCTCTCTCTGCCATGCAGGGACACAATGGCAAGGGCGCCTTCTGCAAGCCAGGAAGAAGGTTTGCACCAGGGAGAAGTCTTCCAGCACCTTGATCTAGCCTTCAGAACTGTGAGACATAAATGTCTATTTTTTAAACCATCCAATCCCTCATATTCTGTGATAGCAGTCCTAGCAAACTAACACAATGACCAAAAGAAATTATTTATTAAAAAATATAAGTAGCATAAATGGTAGGTAGAAAATAGACAGGGGGAGGGTAAGAATAGTATAGGAAATGTAGAAGCCAAAGAACTTATAAGTGTGACCCATGGACATGAACTATAGGGGGGGAATGTGGGAGGAAGGGGGTGGGCAGGATGGTGTGGAGTGAAGGGGGGGAAATGGGACAAATGTAATAGCATAATCAATAAATATATTTAAAAAAATAGCCAAATTAACAACTGTTTTCATTTAAATGAAACTAAAATATTTAATGGAAACTTTAAACAAAACTTATTAAAATGCCCACAGGCCTGGGATTATCAAGACAAACTGTTTGGGGGCAACTTTATAATAAAATTGTATCTACAATAAATTCACAATTTCACTAATATTTACATTGAATAAAGTAAAGAAGTAGAATCATATTCTGTCACCCCTTATTATTTACAAAACATAATTGATAACAAAATACTTCACAATATTGATAAAATATCGATCCTTTCCATTATATATCTCATTTTTCTAAATGAGAAACAAATGAAAAAAATGATAAAATATATTATGATTTTATGATTTGTCTGGAAAAAGATAAAAAGAGGCACTATGGGTATGAAAGATCAATCACTTCACATAATAAAAATATGTAATATTTGTAATTCTTAACCTTTATCTGGACCCAAAAATACTTTTTATAATTTTGGAAGAGGAACTTATACAGACTGAAATTATATATATAGAAAAGGTGATACATATATGTATCAGGTGATATATATAGAAAAGGTGATATATATATGTTTATATATATTACTATATATATAGTAATAAGGTGATGCATATGCCACCTTGTATATATATATATATATATATAAACTTTTATTCTTTTTATAAAGGAATTTTTTTCTATATACATACCAAGGATCTCTGTATATAAAAAAATCATATCCTATGACTAATGTACATGAGTTTAAATAGTTTAGTTTTATATTAAATATCTAGTAGTTTCTATATTATAACTATGTTTTATTTTTATAATAAAAATCATATTTAGGGGACATTATCTAAAAATTACTAAGGCAATAAGCCTGTGAAGACTATTATATTTATTTCAAAAGAAAGTATTTTAATAAACCAATTTTCCTTTAAACACAACTAATATTAAGTAAGTAGTAGGTTTAAAAATATTAAAGTGATAATGGGCCAACTGCTAATTATAAAAATCTGAAAATAATTAAATACTGATTTTAATGTTGAAGTTTCATTAAATATTTTTATAAAAATCACATAATTTAGGGTTTTCAATCATAAAAGAATGAAATTCATCATATGTTAAAACATAAGTTATTATTGACTCAAATTATGATAATATTCATAAAAGTCTTTATGTGGAAGACCTGTTGTCAATGAAGTCAGATTCGACTGCGTGCCCCAGAACACAAGCATAACACAGTATCTGTGGGGAAAGAAAAAAGGCTTTTATTAACAGGGTGTCCAACTTGGGGGAGGTGGCAGCTTCCAGGCTCCAAGCCATTCATTTCTGTAAGATATAGAAGGAAGCCAGACACTGCCAGAACCAGAATCAATGCCAAGACATCAGCTATCAGTGTACCTGGGTCCTAAGCTGTACACAGATGGGTCTCCATCTCTCCAGCTCCAGGCTCTCTCTCCCTCTCCCCCTCTCTATCTCCCACCCACTGCTCTCTACCTCCACTTGTGGGGCCGGCATCTCCTTTGAGTCACCGCAGCTCTTTCTCTCTCCTGGATCTGGGGTGCACTGCCGGATCACTGCAAGCAGTGGTAGGAGAAGAGTTCCTTCTACAGGGCCCTGTCACCTAAGCCATGAGTAGGGCGGCATCTGCCCGTCCTGTGACTTCTCAGTCCCCCCGCAACCTCCCCCCACCCCCCACACACAAACAGGCAGGTCAAGGGGAAAGCAAAAAAGGGCTGAGTTTCTGTGTGCCCTGTCCTTTAAATCTTTTACTCCAGACCTGGCTGGAGTGAAAATAAGGGGGAAAATGGCTGATGTGAGGCTTGGCCAGGATACCTGTCTTGCTCAGAGCGCTGAGCTCTGGTTGAACTATGGCCATGTAGGAATGCAGACCTTGTGTGGCCACCTCACCCCATTTTTGTTCACGAGAAGCTAGACATCTGAGTTTGTGCAGGCTCCGATCTTTAATGTCAGAAATTTAATTAAGGCCTCTGAAAAACCTTAGGCAGACTTCTGATGTTCCTTGACTCCTAGTGTAACAGGGTGCAGCCAAGGGGAGGGGGGGGCAAATAGGGATTTGTAATGGGGTCCGTAACTCGAAGTGTCCAGGAAATACTAGAAAATATATGTAGAATGTCCTCACTCCCACAAGCCTGAGCTGGGGAAGGGACCCATGGAGCAGGGCCATTCAGAGATGTTTTGGGTAGCAACAGCTGTGCAGCTAACCTCTGGCATGGTCATTTAACATATCTATAACCTTTACCTGGTTTCATAGATATGTTAAATAGCCGTGGCCTTGCTTTGAGCCAGGGAGGTGGGAGTGACTTCCACCCAAGATGTAACTGGGAAGCAACTCCCCTTGGTTATAGCACCTGTGTGAGAGCTTGGAGAAGATTGGCTTCATGCCTTGGGGCCACACCTGCCCAGACTTACTATGGTAGCCCAGTAAAGCTGGAAGAATATGGGAATGCTGACAGGTGTAACTGATTGTAGGAGGAGTAGGAAATGGGGCTGCAGAGGAAGACTGGTGCTGGGATTTAAACCCAGGCGTGGCAGCCAGACCGGAGAGAGGAACTTGCAGCTTTGGTGGAGTGGGGACCCCCTGGCAGTGACACAGCTGATGGTGCCTGGAGGCTGAATCACAGACTTCTACTTCTTTTCCTGAGATACGGTACCCCAAACTGGGCAGAGGGAGAAGGAAGGACTGTGTGCATCTGTGGGTATTCTAAAGGACTTTAGTATTTTAATGAAGACATTGAGTCATTACCCTAAGTCTGTATAACTTTTAAATAAATACTTCCTTTCCTTTTCACCAATCTCTGGCACTGAGATATGTCTTTCCTCTGGCGGTGGGCAAGGCGAACCTAGTAGGTGGTGGGAGGCCCCCAGAGAGAAAGAGGGGGTCCTTTTGGTAATAGTATATTCCCCTCCCAGGTCTGTTCTGTAACACTATCACTGGCCAGGATATCAGACAGTGCCCTTTATTTCCCTACCTGTGAAATGGGAAGTTATGTGTGTGAATGTGGCTGGTGCATGGGATGGACTCACAGGGGAGCAATTAGTAAAATGCACAATGCTGCCTTTGGGCCCAGAATTTCAGACAATCTCAAGGGTCTCAAAACCAGTTTTCACTCATCTGCTTTCTGACTGCCTTGGTTCCTTGATTTTCCTGATGTCCTAGGCTGGTAATCTGTAGACTTAAGAAGTGGGTTGAAGACTTACCCATATCCAATAGGAGCACATACTTGACTAGTATAGACTTGAGCCCTTACATGCAGGCACCGTAGTAGTCCCTGGTGGACACTCTGAGACAGATAGCATGCTAGTTATGAGGAGGGGGCTATACCCTGCATGGACCTGAATAAGAAAATATGATCTATGGACTGATTACGAGACTGCGAGCCAAAGGGTTGCCTGCTCGATTGGCTGTCAGGGCACATGCCTGGGTTGAGGGCTGGTCAGGTCATGGGGCACATGAGAGGCAGCCCCATATTCATGTTCTCTCCCTCTCTTTCTCCCTCCCTTTCCTTCTCTCTATAAATAAATAAACAAAAACAAACAAATAAATGAAATCTTTAAAAATAAATAAGTACCGTATTTTTCGGACTATATGACACACCGGACCATAAGACACACATAAGTTTTAGAGGAGGAAAATAGGAAAAAAAATTTTTGAAGCAAAAATTGTGGCCCTGCTTCCGCTTCCTGTGACCCAGCTCCACCACTGCTCTACCACTGCTCCACACTGCCCCCCCCCCCCCCCGCCCCCAGTGAGCCGGGTAAGCTACATTTGGACTCTGAGACGCACCCCCATTTTCCTCCCAAATTTGAGGGGGGAAAGTGCATCTTATAGCCCAAAAATACAGTAAATCTTTCACTGCAATATCCCATGCAAGGTGGAAGTGTCCAAATTCCCAGGCAATCTCGGCTGCCGTCCACCATACCTGCCAGTCCGATCAGTGTCTCTGCCCTTCCTCCAGGTTCCATGATCCAGAAGTGGGAAGGGGTTTTTCTAGCCTTGCAGGGGCACAGTGTCTGCCCTGGGCAGGGGATCATCTTGTTACACTTGACCTCTTCAGTCCATGCAGGCTTTCTGCAAGCTGTGTCATAGCTGCCTTAGTTGTTCACCCTTCCCTGGGGTATAGAAACCTGTCACATGGTTTCTCTTGTGTTTTCTCTTGCGTATGACACCTTGGGTTTCCTCTGACCCCTCTCTTCTCCAGGAACTGCAGCCTGGCTTGCTGGATGGGGGATCCTGATTCCCCAGCGATCTGGCCAGATCCACCCCATTACAGAACTACTCATTCATTCTCAAAACACCTAAAAATCATTTCACTGAGCTTTTTGCTTTTGTGTTTATATCTCTCTTGTTGAATTCTAGTCATTGTTACAGACTTTTCTTTCTTTACGAAAAAGGTTAAGAGTGAAACAGGGACAACCAATCTTGCTTCGCATATCCTTGGATTTATGTCACCCATGTATTTCAAGATTCCTTCTGTTAGCTACCTTAAAAAAATTCCTTTTATTTTACTACCTGGTAACGACAGCATTACAGTAAAACCACACAGGAAAAGTCGATTATGTGATGCATAATAAAAATGACACAGGCAGTGGCCACTAAGAAACAATAAACAAAACAAAATGTTAAGGGCACACAAAAAACCCAAAAAACAAAGCAACTTTAGATATAAAGTATTAATTTCTACCTCTTTTGTTTAGCAATTACCATTTTTATAGTTAAATAATTAGTCAATTATTTCTATTAATATTAAAGGTGGAGTCAAAGAGAACTTTAGAAATAAAGCTATAACATAGTGCCTATATTCTAGAAAAGAAACAATTGAGCTGTTAATTTAGTTTAAGATATTCTAAAACCTAAGAGTTAATGGAAACCTTGTGGTATGCCACTACTGTCTTAGAAACTTGTCAGATTCATGGAAGGGAGAGAGGTTAGTGACTGATTATAAATAGAATAACGGAAGTGTGGAAGCATAAAGATCCAACTAGATATTTGACCGCAAGCACCTTTTAATCCATTAAACATTATAATAATAATTTTTTCAAACCTAATCTTAGTAGCTTTTTAAGAAAGATTTTATTTATTTATTTTTAGAGAGAGAGGAAGGAGAAAAAGAGGGAGAGAAACATCAATATGTGGTTGCTTCTAGTGCATCCCCTACTGGGGACCTGGCCTGGAACCCAGGCATATGCCCTGACTGGGAGTCAAAGCAGCAACCCCTTGTTTCGCAGGCCCACACTCAATCCACTGAGCTACGCCAGCCAGGGCTCAAACCTAATATTAAAAAATTTGCGAAACAAAGGGTGGCCAGTTCTATTCCCAGTCAAGGCATATGCCTGGGTTGTGGACCAGGTCCCCAGTAGGGGGCATAGGAGAGGCAACCACACATTGATGTTTCTCTCTTTCTCCCTCCCTTCCCCTCTCTAAAAATAAATAAATGAACAAATAAATAAATATTTAAAAATAAATAAAAATAAAATAATGATTAAAAATAGTGTTTATGCTTCCTTGCTTTGTTGGCAGTGTTTTCTGGCATTTTATTTTTAAAAACAAAATCAAATGATCCAATGAGGATGGTCAAGTTTTGAATAAAGAGACAGAGAGCAAGAATATTAGATACAATAATGTCAGGGATGTTATGATTCTCTCAGATCCCTTATAGTAATAAAAGATTTATTTCTCAGCCTCTATTACCAGCTTTCTTCAGGAGCTGTTTCTGGTAAGGAGAGCCATCTGGCCTAAGGCCACCATTCTACTGTCCCACCTTGAGAACTCCTCATGCATTCTGTAAGGTTTCCATTGAAATTGCTTTATTTTTTCTTTACCCATTCATTTTAAATTCCCTTCCCTTCCAGGGGAATTAACCTAAATACACTCTTAATAGACTTCCTGTATACTCATCTGCATTTTAAGTTCTTCTTCCTGGAGAATCCAACCAGGCAATGTTGCTGCAGGCCATCTACTCTGAATAAGAAAACCTGTTTTAGAATACACATTCACTCACAGGTAGTGTACTTATTATGATGCCTTAGCTGGCCAGTCTGGGCTTGGAAGGGGAGTTTGCAAAACTGAGGACAAGAATATCTATGGTGGAGACATACAGATAGACAGGTAGTGTTCTCAATAGGTCAGAATTTAAGAGGGATAGATAGCAAGAGAAGAGGTGATAATTAAAATAGCCTTGACCAGTGTGTCTCTGTTGGTTGGGTGACATCCTACATAGCAAAACGTTGGCAGTTCCATTCCAAGTCAGGGAATTTAACTAGGTTTCTGGTTCGGTCCTTGTAAAGGACATGTATGAGAGGCAGCTGATCGATGTTTCTCTCTCACATTGATATTTCTCTCCCTCTTTTTCTTCCTCCCTTCCCCTCTTTCAAAAAAGTATTAATAGTTAAAAAGATGTAAGTTATCAAAATGAGGGGGTATTTGATTGTAGCTGGGGAAAACTCAGTTGTTTAGGGAAATAAATATAAAAAATGGTTGACTTTGGATTTATTTTTAGCTGCTGTATCAGCAGCATCTAAAATATGCCTAGCATATAGTAGTCACTTACTAAATATTTGTTGAAATATTTGTTGAATAGTGTAAATGTACAAAATATAACACCAAGAAGAAACTCTAAATTAAATTATGGAAAAATGTCGAGAAAAAAATTGTGTGGTACGTATCCAATTGTTACTGTAGGTATTTAGGTAAATATTAATAAATGAAGCAAAGGGAATTATTGAGTTTAATAAACTGGGCAGCATAAAACTACTTGCTTGTCCAAGAAGTTACAGCTTTACACTCCAGGGAATTACAGCATTTCTCTGTCAAGGGGAATGAGACTCCACCATTCCCCTTTCTGGTACCACATTTCTGGGGGGTCCAGGGGAGAGGTTCTTGACCAAAGAAGCTTGTAATTTAACTGGGGGGTGAACCAGTCAAAAGCCTGTAAAAGCCTGAGAGGTTGGTTGGTTGTTTTGAAAAAGTCCATTCCAAACCAAAGCTAATATACCAGTAATCCCAGGGGAACCAAGACACACTATGTCTCTCTCTCTCCAGCACAGTGATGCACATGGTGAGTGCATTCCTGTGCTCTCTCTCTCTCCCAGGAGCACGCAACCATGTAGGTCCACCAGGCTGCTGGGGCCCGCAGCAGATGGTTCAAGCTCTGAAGGAATGAGTTTTCATATGAAGCAGAAACTCTGGACTCTGACTTTTGTTTGCAAAGGATATAGTTGGACTTTTTCCATGGCAAGACTAATAGAGATGGACATGGGAAACCCAGGGGCAGCCTTCTACACTAATAAACCATCTTGCCATATCACAAGATGGTTTATTAGTGTGTGTCCTTGGATTGCTTTCCTCATGATCCCATGGAAGATCCTGATTTCCACCAAGAACACAACTGATGGTTACAATGATGGTTAACTGAGAGTCTTAAAATGAGTGAATTAATGATATTTAAGTTGCTTAATATACTCAAGATTCAAGTTCCTCGATATCCTTTATAAAATGGGTTAGTGATCATATTCACCATAAGATTTTTTGATACAATTGAATGTGTGATATCTAAGATTGATTGATGGCAGTCATTTAGTATGTGCTCAAGAAAATTTGGCCATTGAATGCATTCATTTATGGAATTGTTGCAAGTAATTGTAATCTCCACAGAAGAAAAAAATCAGTCTGTGTTATTCTTTGTATATTCCAATACACAGAGGTATGTTTTCTTTCAGCAGAAAAATCTATATAAAATGACTGTCTCTATTTAAAGATTAAGTGAAAATTGGATGAAGAGCTAATTTCATAAAGCTGGCGGATCATACTTTTTCATTTTTAAATGTGTTTATTGCTTATTGTCTCTGGTGTGCTTGAGCATTTTAATCTGTATATGGATTCAGGTGCTAAAAAGCAGATGACAGACTTAAACAAAAAGAGTGAAAACTGAATACTTCTTTGTTGTCCGAGGTGTGTTTTATCTTACATAAATGCCTAACTGCTGTTGCTGTGGGCTGCTGTTGGCTGCTGTGCGGCTCAGAGGATCTTCATTAATGCATTTCTTGTTGCAGATGTACATTATATATCTTTTTATTTTAATTTTTAAAAATTAGGGATAAATGACATACTGGAAGACCTGGCCTTTAAAAGACTTGTTTATATTTTCTACATTTTATCTTCACCATTAAAAATGTTTTTTTGCTACTCAATATCTATAGCTATATCTATGTATATATCTATGATATATATAGAGATATAATATCATATCTAGCTATATCTATAGATATAGATATGATATATGATAGGTTTTAATCCATAGTTCCACAGTTAAAATGAAAAGGAGTAAAACAATACAATATAGTTCAAAATAATGAAAAAATAATGAATATCCTTCTGAGGGCCTCAAAGTTTTAGAAGAATAAATTCTCCACCCCTTTCCTTATCTAAGACAAATACTTTTTCACAATCAGTTCTTCAACCTCTCCTTCACCGAAAGTCCCACAAAATTTTTTAAAAAATAAAATAGATCATAGAAATGTCTACATGTCAAGTCCATGAAGAGTCTTAAAATTTACACCCATAAGCCTGTATTAAAAGGAGGACCACAATTGACTGTGACTATACGTTTAGGAACTGTCTCCAAACCTGGATTTCCTGATCTACAATTATTTCTAGCATTTAGAAAAAATATCTAAGTCACTCTATGAATTCTTAATAAATTATTGCAGGTAAGTAGTGTTCAAAAATGTTGTGAATATTGGGAGTGATCAAACTCCTAAGAATATAGTGATTTCTAAATAATAAATCAATTTTATTCACAGAAATTTTTTTTTTCATTAGACATTTCAAAAACAGCCTATGAGGAATGGAGAAGGAGAAAACATTTTTTTTGGATGACTCAGCAACTCCTTTTAAGAGGCCAGCAAATCTCACAGTTTGCTTTTACCACAGACAAACCTTATTAACAATCTTTATTTGGCAGCATTTTGACAAGTCATCTCCTTCCAATGCCATGCTATTGCTCAAGAGCTAGCCACGCCTAGGGTTTTGGTGAAAGTTGATTCCTTAGCATGCCTTTATCTACAACAAAAGTGTTTATTTTCCTTTTATATCAGGGTTAAATTGTTTGAAGAAAATCTATTTAGAATGTTCGAGAATAAGGTGGAATTGAAAATTATGTTTGAAAAGACAGTGACCATTGCGTGGGTACCTGATATGTTATGGGAGATGACACACGAAGGGAAACTCCAGTTTTTGTCTGGACAATTCAGGAATAAAAGTCAAGTATCTAGAAATTCTCAAGTAAGGGGCCTGAGATGGGTGTTAGGGTGGAGCTGTGCACAGGGATATAGCAGGAATGTTTTAGAGGAATCTTGAGTGTAGGTGACACAAGTTTCTTTCCTTGAATAGGCCCAGGGTTATGAAGGCCCTTAAGTCCAGTCAGAAAAGTCGTGAAGCAAAGCCTCACACTGTAGGAGTTAGACTGGTAGCCATATCTAGGAAGCAGACCTGAAAGAGGCTCACTAAGAAACTGTGAGCCTTACCAGTGAGCCTGACACCATCTTTGGTAGCGAGGTAGGTGAATCTTGCTTAAAAACAGGGGTATCTGTGGTGGTAAGAAACACAAAACTATTGAATAAGGCAAACCAGATCATATGCAGCTCAAACGGAATTATCTTAACGTTATTAATACTTAGCTTAACAATATTCATGCATCCTGTATGCTGGACGGCATGGTGACTGCTGGGGACCTGGTGGATACTGTCCTTTCCTAGGGCAATATCTTCTATTGGAGGACAAAATTACATATGTAAACCAGACAATTCCAGAATGCTCTGAATTCAGAGTGAATAGGGTTAATCACGATCTTGAGAATAAAGCAGCCCAGGGCAACACTGAAGGGAGAGGACTGAAGGAGCAGGAAAAGAACAAATCCCCAAGTCACAGGCACGAAATTGCTAGCTCTGGGAGGAACCTGACAGAGTCTGTGTGGCTGGAGCACAGCAGGTAGATATTAGGTACTACTGCTACCTGTAACCAGGGACAGTAACAGGGACCCGAGGGAAGAGGATCTTACAAGTCCCACTAATAGGTTTAAACTTAATTTGAAGAACAATGGAGAAAACTTGCAATGTCTCCCTCCTTCCCTCCCTTTCTCCCTCCCTTCCTTTTTCCTTCCTTCACTGCTTCCCTCCCTTCCTTTCTCTCTCTCTCTCTCTTTCAGGAGTTTGACCTAATTTTGTGTTGTTAAAATAAATTTAACTCCTGTGTGCAGAATGGATTTTAGGAATGGAGGTTGAATCCACAGGACTAATCAGGAAGATGCTGTGGCCATCCAGATGACCACCTGCCAAGGTGAGGGCTGGGGGTAAAGAGAAGTGAAAGGACAATCTTGGGAAGGGCTGGAGCACTTGTTGATGAATTCTATGTAGGTTCTGGGAAAAGGAAACTTGAGGACTACTTCTAGATTTTTCTCTTAAAAAAGACAAGTTTGCATTGAAAATATTTCTGATTTGGAAATTTGTGCGTTAAAATTATTACTAGACAACCAAGTCAGATTAATTATTTACATATACCAATATGAAGAACTTTTTATGTACTCTGTGTATGTATATGCATATGTTTATTATTAGTTTTATTTTATTCTTCCTTAGTTTCTAATTAAATTTCCTTTTCAAAATTGCTTTCTATAATACTATAAGAGTAACAAAGACAATGAGAGAAAGTGGGTTTTTTTGTTCATTTTTTATTTGTTAGTTTTTAACATTTAGGCCTGAAGAGCTAAGAATGTTATAGCACCTTTAGAGAGTGGTGATGATAGTTTCAGCAACATTATCCTCACATATATTGGGAAAAACATGATTTATTTTACAATGAGTTTTGTTTTCTTTTATTATTATTTTTATTGTTGTTCAAGTACAGTTGTCTCCATTTTAACCCCATCAAGTCTCCCTGCCCCACCCATCCCCATCTCCCACTCTGGAACCCACCCCCTTTGATTTGTCCATGTGTCCTTTATACATGTTCCTCGATGGACTTTCTCCTGTTTTCCATTATGCCTCTCCCCACTCCTCTCTGGTTACTGTACCACTGCTGGGATTATACCTAAGAATTTTGAACGACCAATTCAAAAGAACCTGTGTGCACCAATATTCACAGCAGCACAATTTACAATAGCCAAGTGCTAGAAGCAACCTCAGTGCTCACTAGTAAATGAGTGGATAAAAAACCTATGGTACATTTACATGATGTAATACTACGCAGCAGAAAGAAAGAAGGAGCTCCTACCCTTCAAGACAGCATGGATGGAACTGGAGAGCATTATGCTAAGTGAAGTAAGCCAGGTGGTGAAAGACAAATACCATATGATCTCACCTATGAGTGGAACCTAATCAACAAAACAAACAAGCAAGCAAAGTAGAACCAGAGACATTGAAATAAAGTACAATGAATTTTCTAAAGCCGTATACTTACAGCATTGTGATTACAGATTATATCTTATGATGGGGCTACTGAGTTTCTTCTAAACAATTATGAAAGTGTCATTACTTTTAATGTTTACTCGTATTTATTCCACCTTCAAACAGAAGTGACTCCCTCATGCCATCATTACACCTCACATGTATCTAATGTGGTATCCAACACTAAAAGTTTCTTTAGGTGACTAATGTGGAACCTCCTGGACATAGTGAGGGTACCTTATTTTCCTTCATGTCTGTTATATTAGCACTGAAACAGTGGAGTTAGTAATTGATTAGTGGATAGATGAATGCAAAAATAAATGAGTGAATGAGTGAATGAGGTAATGCTAGGATACAGTGAGCTGGGGTTACCCACTAAAAACCTTGCTTTTTCTGGATTCTTTTCTGGATCCTGCTCTGCTGGCAATTTGGCCTTAATTTGGGTGGGAGCTAGAGGTAGAGAAAACATAAGGAGTTTAAATGTCCCTAAACAACTGAGAACTAAAACTCCGAGTTCCATTATATTACCTTTTTTTATACAGCACTTATAAACAGCTGCAGTTTTTCAAACAACTGCATGTTTCCAAAAGATGCATACCACACAAACTAGCATTTTGTGTTTCATTCCTAATAATGCAGAATACAGCCACATTAATTTATTATAAAATCACTAAATGTTAATGGAACTAGATTCAGCTTGTCAAGCTAGCATATATTTTTCATTATTGGAAAAAACTGGAAAGCAACATTAGAATAAAAAGGATGCTTCATAAGCATAAATTAGAACAAGGACAATACGTTTTGTGATTTAATAATTGAAGAGCACAAAACTAGGATAGAGTGATATATCATAATAAAAATAGATACATTGGTGATGGTATTTACAAAATCTGATCATTGAGCTAGAAAAGCCTATAGCCTAAATATTCCATAGATTAATATATCTAATGTTTGACTTCCATTCTTCTATTCTCTATGACCTAATCTCCCCTCTCAATGTCCCCCAAATCCAAATATTCTTGTTCATTCCCCTCCAACCCTGACATAGGTAAGTTATTCCCAGAATATTGAAGGAAAATAAGCTGACGTATTTTCCTTGGAAGCAATGGTGGAACACACTTATTTCTACCAATACAAGAGACCTATATTGTCATGCAGGTAAAACATAGTTTTGAATGTATCTTAGATTAGATTGATCATATTGACGCCCTAGTACACCTGCTTTGTAAAAATATCGTGCCCATTCATGGGAATGGAAACACATAAAAGAGTAAAGTAGATATTTAAGCAAATTTTCCTACAAAGTATGAGAAGAGAGAACTATAAAATATGAATAAGATTCAGACTCAGCACTATGGAGGTAGTGATGAACACTTTAAAGAGTAGAAACTCAAGTACTTGGTTTTCTAAATGAGATTTATTCAATCAGAGCTTGAAAGATAGATAAGGCTTTGGCTGATAGATTGATGGCAAAAGATTTTCAGAAGATGGAAGAACATAATCTAAAGATACTAAAAAGATACTAAAAACATTATGTAAAGATACTAAAGATACTGATTGATGGTAAACGTTTTTCAAAAGATGGAAGGACCATCTGAAGATAGTAAGGATTCGTGATCCAGCATAACGTGTTCAGGAAAAATTCATAAGTGAGCATGGAGCAACAATCCATGCATTTACTTCAAACATATTGTTTCCAAAGTGCAACATTATAAAGACATATGGCGTTAATTTCATTTTAGTTAATTTAAATTATAAAATATATTTTACTTTACCAATAAAATAGTGATATGACTTTAGAATAGAATATTATTTTTAAATCATTATATACATTTATGAAGCTACTATATTATCAATTTGCATTTTCACTCAAATATAAACTGAACAATGGAAGGTACTTATTTTAATATTATAATGTTCATAATGCTGCTGATTCAGAAAATTAAACATTATCTCTAAAAATTGTACTATTGCTTGAGCATAATGTCTGCAACTACTGAGGAGATAACAGTTATTTTAAGATAGAAAGTAAAAACTGGTATTTTTTAACACGTAGAAATAACCAATATTATCATTTCTAATCTTAGTGCTCTCATATGTGGTTTGTTCTCATGTTGCTAATGCGTCTTTTTTATTATTTGTAGCTATTCTTCTGAAACATAATCCAAGGTCTCTACTAATGCCATCTGTATCTGTTGATGCAAGTAATAGTGTAGTAAGGCTACACTTTGCAAAATATATCAAATGAAGTAGAAAGATTGCAAATAAGAAAAAACTTTCTTGAAGTCTAAGTGTACTATGACTTCTTGGTAACTATTTCTGAGAAGGAGTGGTACTGGATTTTTCCTATTCTGTAATCCTATATAATATTTACAGATGTGTTTGAGAAATCATAACATAAGGTTATATTTGTTTAAATGTCTATCTACTTTTCATTACCTGGAAAATATGAGAAGCAGCAAAGTGATGTGATTATTTCCAATATCCCAGCATCTATTTAAGTGTACAGCAATGCTTAGGGTGATTTTATCATATGTCTGATGGATTGAATTGAATTAAAATATTAAAAATGCAAAATTTGCCTGTGGCAACGTAAGGAACAACTTGCCAAGTATAGTTTCAGAGTACCTTTAATGTTACATAACAGCATATACTTTAATCACTACTTTGTCACTTTTTTTTAGTCTTTTATAATGCACACTTTGTTGCATGTTAACTATAGCACGGATGACAGGACTTCATACAGGTGAAATACCAAATAGGTGGGGCAAAAGTCTGAAGAAACAGGGAGAAGAAATTGGACCTAATGGAAAAGCATCATTTCACACCCTGCAAGATTATCATTGTCCAAACTTCCAGTTACTTTGAAAGAGTAAGTATTTAAAAAATTGAAATATTAATGAAAACTTAAATTGAAATGCAAATAGCTTAGTTTTTCTTTGCTACTGTAAATGAAGCTTACAATTTGATCAGTGGAAGGAAAAAGAAAAGTAAATGAAGGTGTTAGCGTCAAAGCAGAGTTCATAAAGCAGAAAGTCACTATGACTTGGAAGTACAAAGATAGCATTAACTCATCATACTGTATTGTTCTATAAGAACATGAACCAGATGTATGTCTGCAGAGAGGATGACCTTATAATGTGAGCTGTTTAAGATGGCATAATAGGATAAAATGTGAAGGCCACAGATCAGTTGCTTAGAGGTTTAATAAGAGTAATTTTATTGTTTGAGATAAGGGAGTTTTGAAGGCATATAAATGATTATATTAAAAATGGTAAATTTCTTGTTCTGTTGTCTTGGAAATTTTAGTGTTTAACTCATGCGTTTTATATTTTCACAATATAATGTGATTAATAAAATAGCATGCTTTTATTGATGAGCAAATGTGGCAGGATGGTATGGGATAAATAGGACCAGGTCAAGTATTTTCTTACTGTAAATTCCTATAAAAAAAACAAAGTAGGGGATGGGGAAGGAATGAATCAGCCGAGTGCAGAGGGCTTTTATGGCAGTGAAAATACTTTGTATGATACTGCAATGATGGATATGTGTCATTATCCATGGTCCAAATCCATGAAACATACAACACCAGGAGTGAAACATGATGGAAACTTACACTTTGGGTAATTACGATGCGACAATGTAGATTCATTCGTTGTAACAAATTTATTACTACGATGGGGAATGTTGGTAATTGAAGAGACTGCGAATGCATGGCAGCAAGGTGTACATGAGAAATCTCTGTACCTTCTCAATTTTGCTGTAAACTTTAAATTGTTCTATAAAAATATAGTAAGACAAATAATATATTAAAAATATGGTATTTTGTAGATTCAGTTTTTACATCATATGTTTTACATAAAATCACAAGATTTTGAAATGAACTAGATGCTGTGTATTATAAAACAAAAATAAAAACAAACTTTTCAATTTTTACTTAGTTCATAACTATTTAGGTTTGGGAAAGCAAAGATACTGCCATGTGGGAGCTCATGGTTGGTTACCTATGTGGTTTTTCTGCGCATTTGACACCTACTGGGCAAAAGAGTAATACCAGGGTAATAGCAAAAAAGTTATTGAAAAAAAAAGATAAAAAAATAAGATATGTATGAATTTTTCCAACTGGTAATGTTGCTCTTCTCTAGTCCTAATTTTTCCCTATGTTCCAAATTTTTTTCCCTTAAAATGAGCCTCCAAAATTATTAATGGAAAGCAGCATTTCTTAGAATTTGCTTCTTAGAATCCTAGTTTTTTGAGATGTTTCTTAGAAAACCCAAGATTCCAGAGCCAACTAATTTTAAGAAAGGCTGTGTTAAACAAAGTTAAGGATAATTCCCAACCACAGTTTTGTCTAGTGGATTATGATGCTAATGTGTATTTTAAATCTCCAAAGGGAGGCATTATTTATGTGGTGTTTTCCAAATTTATTTGATGACTAATAGATGTGTCTGAATACCCAAGCATTTTAAACCAGTGATTTGGCAAAGTGAGAACTCCAGAGATGGGGGAGTCAGCTTTCTGAACACTCCTCAGAGAACAGCTGCAAGTGTGTTGATGGATGCTAAAAAATTTAAATAAAAATAGATAAAAATAAAAATTACAAGAGCATGGGAAAAGGATCCCTTGTCCCAGCTGGTGTATCATTTTGAATGGGATGGGCACTGGCTGATTTAAGGGCAATATTTGACTCCAAGCTTGCCTAAGCATTACCTCTCCCTTAATACTTCCCCATCATAATCCATTTCTTAAGTTGAAAAGGTGGAGTAAGAAAAATAGCTGCTCACCTTCATAAATGAAGGAAACATAATAGAGAAGGGGTGATGTCCTTGCTACCGAGGGAAAATGGGACATATTAAGGTGTCTATTGCCCTGACTTCTATTTACAAGCTTTCAGGACATTCAGCAAGTGTACCCTTCCTCAGGCTCCCTAAAGGGAGCTGTGGAGGCAAGAGGAATCCAGTGTTCTACCTTCAGGCACCATGGATGTGAGTAGGCTGACTCCTACAGTGCATCTCCGGTTATGGAGGAAGCTCATGGTCCTAATGCAAATGAGGGGGGCGTTGCTCAATTGAGGAGGTAGAGCAATTCACAAGATACAACTGAGACAAAACCAAGCTGCTATTCTTTTTCTTTAGGCAGGTTAATTAAGGAAGCGCATATTTCTAGCAGACACTATTTTAGGAAAAATCCCTCAGTATTTACTCAAAAGCTCAGGCTTGTAAATTAAATTTTAGAAAGGTTTGAAGAGCAGACAATTTCAATGCTACAGCTGATTTGACTTACCTGGACCTGCTTGCCCTTGCAAAACATAACTGGGGCAGAGAAAGAGGGGGATATAGAGTCTAAAAATATAGTAAATTAGTAATTGCCACAAGTAAGTAGAGACATGTAAGTTCATGATGGAACCACACTTATAAACTGACACCTAACATGTGAGTACTGCTAACTTCTGACATAGCAACATGGACTCATTTGTAGAGACGGTTAACAAGTAAATAGATTTTGAAACATTATCTAAGGGCTTGATGCCAGTCTGTTGTCCATGACCCACTTATGAGCTTCATAAAAATGTGACTAGAACAGATAGATATAAAGGAATCGAGTCCAGTGTGCATGGAAAGAGGCAAAAGTAATGATAACACTCATGGACCAAGGGCGGGTGCACTTTTATCACTTCCTGAACAAGTTAAGGATCAGGGTTCTTATCAAGGTCAAATTGGGGAGATCTATATTTTAAGGAGGTGGGGAATAATAGTATACTTGTAAGAAAATGAAGGAAAATGAAGGAAAAAATGTGATACTTAATGATGATTAAAAGGATATGAAATTTAAAAGAACATATTATTCATTTTAATCTATTTTACCTGTAAGATGTTTATATCTTAGACTTAATTATTTATTCTGAAATTAGTAATATTCTATTTTTATTTGTAATAGAATAAATATGATTTTTAAAACATTTCTAAAATTCCAAAGAAAGATTTTGTGAACCTTAGCTTCCATAAAATATACTCACTGAAGCTAAAGCATTTTAGTCTGATGCACTGATTTTTATTTTATTAATCAAGGTAAAGTTTCAAGCCATTATAAGCATCCAGAGTAACACTTCCAAAAAAGTAGATACTGTTTTCACATATCAATCCGTAATTCTTAGACCCTGATACTGAATTTCTTTACAACTAAAAAATACAAAGTTAATTAGATTCTGTGCTTACATTATAACTTTTGCATAACTTGGATGGAGAGCACTGATGACTTACTTTCTTAATTATTAAGAAGGTATCCTATAAGTGAGAGAACCAGAGGTCACCGTGGTCTCTCTGAATCCAGAGCCAACATTCCTTTCTGTCCTCCATCTTGATTCATCAGCCTGGCACTGTACTATGTCACCTCACTCACACGTAGAAAGATAAAAGACATAGGTACAGAGAACAAATTGGTGTTTGCCAAAGGAGGGGCGTGGGGGGCAGTGCTGGCCAAAAATGGGTGAAGATGTTCAGAAGGTGCAAACTTCCAATTATAAGATAAATAAGATCTGATTATGTAATGTACAATGTGGCACCTAAAATTAAAAATAGTGTATCATATATTTGAGAGTTGCTAAGAGACTTGATCCTAAAAGTTCTTACCCCAACAACAAAACTTAGGAACTGTGTGAGGTGATGGGTGTTAACTTGTAATCATTTCACCATATATAATTATATAAAACATCATGTTGTATTATTAAAACTAATATAATGTTACATGTCAATTATATCTTAATAAAGTTGAAAAGGAACAAAATAAAAAATACTGATGCTCTGAAGCAGTGAACAAGGAATATTGGAAGGGATAAAATTTACAGGTAAGAGGAACTTTGTATTTCCTTCAGTAATTATTCGAAATCTTTTCCTCACCATAATTCCCTCAAATTTTTTCCAGCACCCTTCTCTCGTTAGTGTGCCAGGTCCTTCTGCCAGTCCAAGTGTAATTATCAGCCAGTTTACCCCAGGTTGCATAATTAGGTGAGAAGGTGATAAGGGCCTTTCTAAAACACTGCCTTACACAGCTCTTAGAGAAAAACACCTAAGCTCTTAAAGTTCTATAGCCATAGAACTCTCCTTCTTTTTCTCTACCTGATGATTTGACATAGCCCCGCACACAGTCACATGGCATGAGACTTCCAATATATAATATAATGCAATGCTCCACTTACACAAACAGCGGATACAGCAATTCCATTGTGTAAATTATTGTTCTGTCTGGTGTGTGTGAATCATATTATATTTTATCACACTGGTGTGTTAATCATATCAAGGAATTCCAGGTAAACAGGTGGCAAGGAGATAATTCCCTTTTTAATGTAAAGTGGATGAAAATATAAACCAGCTGGAGAATGGTAAAGTGGGTTTTTAAAGTGAGCCGTGAAATGAAATGGTAGATAGTAAGTGCCTACCCATAACCAAAGCAGTTCTTTCAAAGAACAACAGGAAGAGGATTAAACTTTGTGGATATGATATTTACTTATAGTCATTACTCATGACATTTTGTGATCTCATAAAAATGTTAACACCCATTTTCTCATTCATATGTAACCCCACAAGAAATTAAACTGGCCCCAATCATAATTTATATGACATACATTACAAGTATCCTCATATTTGTCACTAAGTGACATGCTAAAATTACAACACCCTATGAAGTTTTACTTTCATTTGCAATATAAGTTATTTGATATGCCTGACTCACTGACAAGATCCAAGTAGCATACACAAATAAGATTTCCTAAATAATGTGATATGTTAATTTTCACCAACAATAATGTTACCTAAAGTCCAGTCATATAATACTCTAAGTTAAATTTGAATCAAATATTTTAAAATCAACTAATACAGACTTGGTATTCTGATTATTATTTTTTTCTCAGTAGAATCCTTCAGGATCCCACACCATCTACCAAATAATTACGTAATTCAGTTTGTTGTGTAAGCAGAATAAGGCTTCACCCCTGACACACACATGCACACCCACACGTATACCCCATACGTCCACAGTTTAAACTCCAGAATCTGTTAATACGCTACCTTACATGGCAAAGTGATTTTACAGATGTGATCAAAGATCTTGAGCTGAGGAGATTTTTCTGGATTATTACAAAGGCCCAATATAATCACAAATGTCCTTAAATGTGCAAGAGTGAACCAAGAGAGTGAGAGTTGGAGATGTGGCAGAAACAGTTGCTCTTGCTGGATGGGCAAGAAGTCAAGGAATGCAGGAAACATCTAGAAGCTAGAAAAGGAAAAAAAAAAACAGATTCTTCCTTAGAGCTTCCAGGGAGAATGCAGCTTTGCCAATAAAAACTGAACTTCTGACCTCCAGAAATATACTAAATATGTGTTGTTTAAGCCAGCAAGTGCATAGGAATTTGTTACAGCAGTAATAGGAAACTAATACATCTGCCATTCAAACTTGACCACATCATTGTCCCAAGTAATCTTTATTTTTCTTCCCATTATACTCCTCACCCTACAGTTTAATCAGTTTGTCATGCTCATCGCCATGTGATCATTCCCGTGCTTCCATAATAACATATCTCTCCATGTGTTCCCTTTAATGAAACACACTTGACTCTCAAAATCTTATCACAGGGCCACTTGTTTCATGAACCCTAGGCAAATATGTGATTTCTCCCTTGCTGACCACACTCTGAGGGCTTTGTTACATTCCCTTAATTAATAATAATAAATAATAATAACAACAATAGATGAATATAAGATAACATTTATCTTTGTAACACATTGCCCTACTCTACCCTCTACCAGGGCAATCAAATATTATGCACAAAATCAACTAGGGACAACATCAAACACGAAGAGTCACAGCACCAACACTTCTGATTCAAAACTTCTAAGTGGAACTTGGAAACATGCACTTTTAAAAACATCCATAAGATTCCCTTGATTTTGGTGTGTTGATCACTCTGAAAAAAATCTGTCTTCTTTTATGTAATGTAAACTCTTTTATCCCCACAGTCCTAGACACCATGCATGGGTCGAATAAAGATTTAATAACTGTCCTCTAAATACAATTTTGTTCAGAACAAAGTTTCAAGGTTAACAAAAGCATAGGAAGAGTGATGTGGTTTTTTGTCAGGGATAGTCCATTTTGCCACATATATACAGACATAAAAATGAGTAGTCCTTGGAGTACGAGAGTCTAAATGGATGTGTCACAAACCAGAGCAGGACTGAATCAGTTCATCCTCAACATGCTCACACCTCCAGGGACAGAGAAGGTCATCAAAAACAACAGAGGCTCCATTTGTTTTCAGGCTTCTTGGCTTTTGGGAAGGGTGATTGTTTTTTATTTCTTAATCTTTTATTTTTTTAAGTTTTTTATTTATTGATTTTTAGAGAGAGAGATGAGGAAATTGGCAGGGAGAGAGAGAGAGAGCAAGATGGAGGGAGACACTGTTTTGTTGATCCATTTTTTAATGCATTCATTTGTTGTTTCCTGTATGGGTCCTGACCCGGGTATCAAACCCGCAACCTTGCCAATTGGGACAATGCTTTAGTGAATTGAGTTACTAGGCCAGAATGTTTTTTTTTAATTTTAATTTTTTATTGTTATTCAATTAGAGTTGTGTGCCTTTTCTCCCCATCCCTCCACCCCACCCCAGCCCAACTCCCCTCCCTCCCCCACCTCCACCCTCCCCCTTCATTTTGTCCATGTGTCCTTTATAGTAGTTCCTGTAATCCCCTCTCCTCACTGTCCCCTCCCCACTCCCCCCTGCCCATTGTTAGATTGTTCTTAACTTTAATGTCTCTGGTTATATCTTGTTTCCTTTTTTTTTTTCTATTTATTATGTTCCAGTTAAAGGTGAGATCATATGGTATTTGTTCCTCACTGTCTGGCTTATTTCACTTAACATAATGCTCTCCAGTTCCATCCATGCTGTTGCAAAGGGTATAAGCTCCTAGAATGTTTTTAATTTTTTTAAGCACTGCTATTTTTTATTTTAAATTTTAAATTGTTTTTTAATTAATTTATTGGGGTGACATTAGCTAATAAAATGATATTGGTTTCAAGTATACGGTTTCATGGTACATCATCTGTGTGTGGCATTGTGTGCCCACCATCTAAAGTGAGATGTTCTGTCACCGTACATTTGACTCCCTTTGCCATTTACTCCCCCGAAGTCCCGTTCCCTCTGGGTAACCGCCACATTGTTGTCTGTGTCTGAATTTTTGTTTATTTGTTTTTTTGTTTCTTTTTTATTAATGGTGGCAATCCTTTTATTTGCTATTATGCAAATAATGTTCTTTGATATGTTTAGCTGGAAAGGCATTAAGTGAACTAAGAATTATTATTGTTCTTTGTTTACTTCTGTTAGTTTGGGAATAGTTGTTAATACCAAAGATAATAAGGCAGATAGTTTTCCAAGCACAAACATCTTATTTGAACTGTAACATGTAGAAAAATTAGCAGGAACCTTTTTTGGGAAGGGAAACTACTGTTTTAAAGATTATTGCTTCACTGAGCTCCTCACTACTCTGTTCATTTGTTGCTTTTGGTTCTATGTCCCACATATAAGTGAAATCACACAGTTCTTGACTTTTTAATGACTGACTTATTTCACTTAACATGATATCTCAAGGTCCATCCATGTTGTCACAAATGGCAGTATTTTATCTTTTTCTATGGCTGAGTAGTATTCCATGGCATCTACGCAGAAAAACTGATTGAAAACATTTATTCGCAAAGATATATGCACCCTTCTGTTCACTGCAGCATTATTCACCATGGCCAAGATGTGGAAACAAACGAAGTGTCCTTTGATTGATGATTGGATAAAGAAGATCTGATATATATATATACCAGGCAGTAATCATTTCTGTGAGGGTTGCTGAAAACTTAAAGTAAAATCATGGTACCACATTCATTTTTATATTTTAAGGTGCAATACTCCTGAATTTACCCATAGATTATTGTATAAATCAGACTCTCTTTCTCTGTCCTGGGAAAAAATATTTGAACATGTCAAAGGAGTCTCATGTAACTTTAGCCTCAAGACTTTTACTGGTTCAAAATACCTTCCCAGGTCCAATCAGATTGCTTAACAAGGCATACATGCCATCCATGTCTAATTTAGTCTTAGCTACAAGCTTAAATGATATCTCTTAATTGTAACCCTCTTCTCAAGTCTCCCTCAGTACTTTAAATACAGTCAAGTAAGCATTTTTTAATTAATTAAAATATTCAATACTTTTTATTTTTCTTTTATAAGTATTAGTTTCTTCACCCATATTGTTCTTTTCCTTGTGCTGATATTTCTCATGTCTCATTTATTTACTTGAAAAAAAGCTATCATTTTTTAAGACAGTGAGGCTCAGTTGGTTGGGCATTATGCCACAAAGCGAAAGATCATTGGTTTAATTCCCATCCAGGACACATGCCTAGGTTTCAGGTTTGATCCCTGGTAGGGGCGTGTATGAAAAATAGCTCTTTGATGTTTTTCTCCTTCTCTTTCTCCCTTCTTTCCCCTCTATCTATCAATCAATCAATCAATCAACAACACAATGACACATTTTTCATAAAGCTTTCTTAGGTTCCTCTGGGGAAATTTAGAGCTCCATTTTGTGGCCTACAGTACTTGTTCAAGGTCTTAGATTCTGCAGAATTCAGGTGCAATGCTTCTTTGCACGTCTGCCGCTCTTTCTTGGTTTGAGTGAGGCACCATGTCTTTCAAACTCCCCATAGTAGAGTGCTGCAGTTAAATTTGAACTGTGATTTAGAACCTTCTCATGAACAGAATGAGTGGTTGGTGGATTATCCAAATCTCTGTTTGTATTAGTTAGTAGGAATGATAAAGAATCCTTTTCAGCTGAAATCAGAAAGAAAATGTAGTAGGTTTATATGTGCCATTGGAAGATAAAAATGAGGAAATGATAGAGCTATCGTGACATTGGTTTTGTATCAGACTTGGTAGACTTCATTCTGAACTCTGGTGAAAGAAGTGAAAAGCTGAGTGCTACCAAGCAACAGAGATTTGGGCAGTAATGTTAACGTGATCTGTCCTCTTTGCATTTATACGCTTATTGATGGGTAAATATTTAGTTTATATTAATATTTCACAACCTATCCTTTTATGAGACTCATAGTAAATATTAGTTTTGAATGTTTACTATGTTGTACTTCCAGTAGTATATTATAGTGCTTGAAGGAGTTTCTCATACATATACACAAATTACTATTTACAAAGACTCAGATATCCTCCTATCCAAACTTCAGAAGATCCTTTTGCGAGTGTCTGATTGGCTTCCTCCTTTGCAGAACTTAACATCTGATATCTACCTGCCTCAGATCTAACATTACTTTCTGGATTTTCATGTCAGGGACACCACTGTGCTTTGCTAGGAGTCTTCATCCCTGAACAATAATCTAGCATGTGCCGCTAGCAGACAGAGAAGATCATGTGGGTTTTCTCCTTTGTTTTGCTTCATAGGGATCATAGTCTCATGGTGTCTGTAATTTTGTTTGTTTTATGGCTGTCAACATTTGCTTTATTAAAATGTATATTTTATTTTGTTTTATTAACCTGAAATTTTGCTGTATCACTGCTGATGTCATCTGTGATGTCATGAGGGTGGTGGTCATCAACATTGCAATCCACAGACTGGACAGTCCTTAGGATCTCTTCAATAGTTCCACAGAGCTCTCTGGCTAAACATCGCGATGCATAATTTGGGCAATGTTGTCAATCTCAACAAAAGTGGTATTTCCACTGTGATGCTGCTGTTGCTGCTGTTGCTGGGGCTGCTGCTGATTTGTTTCTCTCTGTCTCTGTTCCTCTGGGAGTGGTTCCTTGAAGACTTTGATGATCAGGGCAGAAGAAGAAGGTACAGTTTCACTGTAATCCTTAAACTTTTCCACTCAGCAGATCTTTGGCAAAGTCACCACCGACACTTTTGGGATACAGAGTCAGAGGTTTGGTCTCGAGGGCCTTGTGTATTTTTCAATATTTAAAAACATGCATTTTGTGTAAATTGTCCATGTTTCTAATTATTTGTGTAAATAAGTTAAGCCCATTAATCTACCATGACTAGAACCAGAAGTCAGGCATATACTTACAAATTTAACATAATTTTTGCCCTATAATCAGCAATTCTACTCTTAGTTCTACTCTCAAGAGTAATGGAAACATATTTCTCTTCAAATACATGCACAAGAAATTTCATAGAAGCTACATTCACAACAACACAAAACAGTAATAGCCAATATCACAAGTAAACAGATTAACACATTTTGAAATATTCATAATACACAGCAATGAAAGTGAACTACTAATATATGGATGAATCTTATAGACATTAAGCAGAGCAAAGAAGACAGAAACAAAAGATTTAATCCTAAATATAATATTCTACCTATGTAAAGTTAAAAATCAAACACAATTGATCTATAGTGATAGAAATCATCATATCAAAATTACCTTAGGAATGGATGGTGTTGACTTTAAATAAGTATAAAGAAACATTCTGGATTCATATCTTGGTTGGAATGTAGCTTGCTTAAGGGTATAAATTTTTTAAAACTCCTTATACTACATATAAGACACACAGTTTTACTTTATTTAAATTTGACCCCCAAATGCATATAAACTTATGTGCATATTTAATAATAAAAGATTTTGATATAACTCATCTTTATTTATCTATATAGAACTCCATAGACTGGGGAAGTTCTGAGAAACTGATTATAGGATTAGGACATGGTGGGGGCGGGAGGGGCTCGGGGAGTTTGTTTAGAATGTAAGATGCGTGTAAAAGGGTGAAGAGATTCAGTGTGGTAAGAGGTTGCGTTTTGTGATCTGGTGAACATTTTTTAACTAAAATGAAGCATTCTGATCAATATGGATAAATGAACTGTTTTTTTCTGGATATTCTTGATCAAATATAGTGTCCCATCTTTGGGACAGACAGACTGTTTCAGGTTTTCAGGAAACATATGCAGATTATCTGTTACTTCATTTAAGAAGTTTCTAAGGACTCTTTTAGTGTTGAAACTATTTGGACTTCCTAAGCCTGAAATTCCCAAAATAATCACCTTAATTTAAAGTTAGATCTAGTCTGAGTAACAGGATTGAACTATAATGTCCGTGGGCTGTGCTGAGTGTTTTATGCTATCACAGCTCACCCTGATGGAGACAAGGTAGATGAACTAAAGTCAAGGAATTAGATATTGATTAGACATTTGCACCTCATATTAAAAAAGTAAATTCAAAAAAGATTACTAAAAATTGGGTCACTTACCTTAGGCTATATATAAATGCTCAATACTACTGGATGTATTGATTTAGTCTAATGGTTAATTATGATTCAAAAATAACCTCATTATTTATTGGTTATACTAAGTTTTGTATTCTTTGTTAATTGATATTATTTTCATATAAAAACCATGTTTTAATGAAAATGTTGAATTACTTTTTTTATCATATAAATAGATTACTTATACTTTACTTCCATCTCTCCTGAAAGTATGCACTTTCTTTTCAGGTCCATTTTAAATGAATTATTAGACTCTTAAAGGTTTTCACAATGTTAATTTTGAATTGATTTGTATATAAAGTATAGCTTTACTAATGAAATTAGGGAAATCAAAGTGCAAAGCTTGGATAACAGGAAAATGGAATGCATAAGGAGCGTGAATACAGCAATTTTCATTGGGCTCAGACTGGTGTGGCTCAGTGGGCTGGGCGTCATCCTGCAAACCCAGAGGTTGCTGGTTTGACACCCAGTCAGGGCACATGCCTGGGTTCCGGGCTTGGTCAGATGCAAGTGACAGGCAACTGATCAATATTTCTCTCCCTCTCTATCTCCCTCCCTTCCCTTCTCTTTAAAAATAAAAAAATAAAATCTTTAATAAAAAAAGAAAAAATATTTTGTTGGAAACTACAACAGAAAAGCTACTTTTCAAGGTTCGAGAAATAAATATATCTGAAACACTGGAAAATAACCACCTTATCTCTTACGGTTTACTAAAGTCTTCTGGATCTACATAACTGGCTTTCCACATTCTGACTGCGGCACTTATCATTATAACATTCTGTATCTCTTTTAAAATGTTTACAGTGCTGCTTGTGTTTATGTCTTATTTTTTCCACAACATTGTAAATTCTGAGGTCAGGGACTGTATCATATTGAGCTTTATATCACTCAGAACAATGTTTTGAACACTGCAAAATATCATTTAATATGTTTGATAAAAATATATTGTAAAAACTTAACACAGCATGTGTCAATATACAGAACAAAGAAACAATGTTTCCCAGCCTTCACATGTTTTTAAGGTTTGATCTTGATTTTCAGCAAAAGTCTTATGCATGGGAGGGGTGGTGGGAGGGAGGATTTGGTTGTTGCAATGAACTCTAGATAAATATTAAAATATAAATTTCACATTACCTAATTTTAATCCTTATTTTCCTTTGTATTCTTATAGATCTGTTTGGGGTTTTTTGTCTATAAGTTAATAATGCAATAGGTCTGATATTTTTTCTTGGGCCTCAACACCATAGTGGAATTCTGTTCAATTCTTTGACCACCCAAGGACAGACTTAATCAATTCAAAGCAATGTATTAATGCAAACCACACAAAGAAATATAAATTGATAATTGCATTAGAAAATTAGTTATAAATGTTTCACAAATTTATGTGACAAATGAGCACTAGCTGCCATTTATCTCAATGGTTCAAACAAATAAATAAAGACTGAAGAATTAAAGACTGTTCTTCACTCTTCTGATTATTGCAATTCTATGTACATTTGATTACTTATGTAACCTACTCTTTATTTTATTTTTATGTGCACATTCATTGCATGGGACTCATTTTAAATCTGAGCTATACAATGCACTCAAAAAGAGTTCAGCAAATTTTATAGTAAGGTGATTTTAAAATATCATTTCAAAACAGCTTTTTTTTTCCCCTTGAAACTGGGGTTATTGGATTTTAATAGCCCTAAGCAAAGTTTTGTCTACAAAATGCACAAAAAATAAGTGATAGATTACATAAAATAGTGTTTTATATCAATTTTAAAAATGGTTCCTGGAAGTCCAAAATAGACACAGAGAAAGAGCTTTTCTAGGCCATTATTTCTTTGTGGACTCTAACCTCTATTTAAATAGATTTATATTACCACTTTATAGATTGTTTTAGAATCTCAATTTTTATCGTATTTTGCCTAAATGATTTGGTTCCA
Organism: Desmodus rotundus; assembly: GCF_022682495.2. Classification (NCBI taxonomy): domain Eukaryota; kingdom Metazoa; phylum Chordata; class Mammalia; order Chiroptera; family Phyllostomidae; genus Desmodus; species Desmodus rotundus. Next base: position 29,279,481 of record NC_071388.1, on the reverse strand, counting down.
CTTTATTGCACTAAATTCTACAGAAAGATGCTAATAACTGTGCATTTATGCATATATCAGATTTGGAATACATTTGAAATTTCATTAAATAATCTTTAAGATTCACTTTCATTTTTCCCAACTACATAATTGTGATATGTGATTTTTCTCAAAGTTTTTATGATTTTTAACCTTTTAATCAATTGGTAATTTTTTACTTGCCTCGAAACCTCTCTCTGCAAAAGTCATTCTTCTGGCTTACCAAACCCAAAGCCTTGGAAGACTAGGGGACAAATGCAATTTATACATTTCCAGGAATCAGTGCACTGGTAAATATCTTGTGCTTTGTATTGGGACTACAGTGTGCTGTACTATAGGATTCAGGGTGGACTAAAAGTAAACAAGTTCTTATGTGAAATGCAGCTTAGTTTAAACACATATGTGTGTGACGTTAATAAATTCAGTCCTAGGTTATTTAGTGGAAAAACAGGATTGCATGTGTCAACAGGTGAGTGAGAATAGCAGATGGGAGTTGGGGAATAAGTAGTAGGAGTATGATATGATGTCTTAAACCTCAGTTTTTTTTCTACAAAAAATATAAATAAATACAAATACAATAAAAGGTAATAAGAGATTAGAAAAATAGATCATAAATGAGAACAGCAGAAATATCATAAAATCAAATAACATGGAGTCCAGATATTTATATTATTAGATACAGATTTTAAAATAAATTTAATATTATGTTTAAGGTTATAAAGGAAAATACTTAAATATTATCTAAGTCCTAGAAACTATAGCAGACCAAAGAAAAAACTCATGAAAACCAGCTGTAGAACTTAAAGATATAAAAATTGAGTTAGTAAATCATTAGACATGTTTAACTGCAGATTAAACACAGACAAAGTTAGTGAAATGACAATCAGGATTAAAAAGTCCAGAAATAAATTGGAGAGAAAAAATAATGGAATGTAGTCTAACTATCTGAAATATTTTAATTGGATTTCCAGAAAGATAGAAGAAAAATAGAAAAATAAATAAATAGAAAAGAAAGGCTAAAAGTGTCTGAAAAGTGATGCAATACTTCATTCTATGCCTTCAAGAAAACAATAAACCTAAATCATGATGAATATTAAGTTTACATCAAAGTACAGAAAAAAGACTAATGGAATATTATAAATAATATAGAAAAACATAGAGTACTTTCAAGAAGGCAATTTAGATATACTCTCTTAATTAGCCTATATATCTGTGTGTAAGTAGGAAAATGAGATAATTTATAAACTTAAGATAAGATGGCTGTTACAATTAATTGGTTTAATTTTTAAAATATGTTTGAATATGTTAAATTAAAAATAGCTTTATTACAAAAGTTGTTTTGGAATAAAATATGTTATTTTGAAATGACAAAAAACTTCATTACACTAAAACATCATTTTCTTAGTTTTATATCAGTTTCATGTTGCATCTATGGAAAAAAATTGCAAACTTAGTGGCTCAACAATAATACAAATTTAGTATCTAGCAACTGTAGAGGTCAAAGTCCACTACAAATTTCACAGGGTTAAAACCAAGATGTCTGAGGGGCTACGTCCTTTGCCAGAGGCTCTATGGGGGAATCTATTTCCATGTCCTTCCTTGGCTCATGACCCTATTTTCCATCTTCAAGGTCAATACAATGTCAAATATTTTTCACATTTCACCACTGAGCTTCTCTTCTGTCTTCCTCTTCCAATTCTCAGCATGCTTATAATGTTCTTGCCCCATTTATCTATTTTAAAGTTAGCTGATTTGAAACCTTCATTGTATCTTGCACCCTAATCCTGTTTTGCAAAGTAAACTAACATATCTACAAAGATGTGGAAATTTTGAGGGGGTCATTATTCTAACAGTATTTTGTCATTTTTATTGACTTTTTTCAAAAATAGGACATTACAGGTCAGTTACCCATTTTAACATTTATTATATTCAACCTCAAGATAGTTATAAATGTGTAACAATAAGTTTTCCTTTTATTAAATAATAATTCATTTTATTTGACTCAACTTGAATAGGTAGATGTGAATACCAGCAATTTTAATGGAAATCCAAGCCCCGTAATTTTAAAATTAGCAATCAAACCAGCCATTAGGCAACAGATCAAATTTTTAGAAATTTTAGTTCATAGTTATTTTAGCTATTGATCTCCTTGCTTCCTCCTGGCTTATTACATTTACCTTCTGAATCATGAATCATCTTGGTTCTTCTTTTCTAAGTTTATTCCTGCTTCTTCACATTCATGTTTTAAAAGTTTTTAAAGAAAAGAAAGCTTTTTATAGCAGTGTGAAATATTCAGTTAGATGAATATATGAATAGAAACCCAATTATATAGGTAAGGAGTCATGAAAGACTGTACATCTCAGTTAAGACAGAATCTTTTTCAAATCTTAGCTCTCCTTTTGCTAGCTCTGTCACCTCTAAAAATATTAAACCCCTTTAGCGATAATAAAAGGAGCTTCAGACCCTTCTGACATAGAAATGAATCTACCTTTACTGAAGTATTTGTAAGGGATAAATATGTTTATAAAATGATTAACATAGCTCGACTTGAGCCAGGGCTGAATAAACATGTTTTATTTTATGGTGTGTTCAGATAAGATACTACAAGAACAGCACTATGGGGCAGCGATACTCAGAAACTATTACAGTGCAGCGTGTGTGTGTAATCTTCTGGATGAATAATTGTTTATTGTGGGATTATATGTTGTGGTATTGTATGAAATTCTACATTATAATATAAATGCAGCTACTGACAACATATCTTGGATACATAATGTATTTTGGGGTTTGGGTTAGAAATTTTGCATCATGAATATTTGATACTGAATGAAACATAATTTCTAATTAACATGGAGAAACATACACATGAAAATAATTGTGGGAAATGAGATTGATAATAAGAGCTGGGCCATGTCACAAATGGTTGCATTTGCAATAACATGGGTGGACTTTGAGAATATCATGCCAAGCAAAAAAGTCAGACAAAAAATTTTAAGAACCATAGGATTTTACACATAGTGGAATATAACACTGAAAACAACAAATGAGCAAAAAAGATAAAGAAAAAACCCTCATAGACACAGACAAGAGTAAGCTGGTAACCCCAGGGGAGGAAAATAGGGGTGTGGTAAAGGGTAAAGGGAGTCAAATGCATGGTGAGTGAAGGAGATTTTACTTTGAGTTGTAAACACATAATGTGATAATTTTATTAATCAATGGTACCCTGATAAACTTAATAAAAATGTTGTTTTGAATCCTAAAAAAAGATGCAACGTAACTGAGAATTGAATGCATTGTATAGCATTCACTAAAGAGCAATATACAGAACAAAATTAGAAGTTATCATGTTCTTCCTAATAGTTTACTGTTAGAAAAAGAAAGTGATACTCATGATGGATAACAGTTTCCTAATCAAAAGAAAAACACAGTTAACATGGTCTTGATCTTGCTGCGACTTTGTCACACCTTTTTTGGGTGTGGAGAATCAGGCGACTTCCATTGGGACAACTAGGTCTTCGTTTCCGGGTCACAGCTGTAGACCCATGATTCATGTCTGGTTATGAACTTCTTGAGGAAATCTGGTAGCAGTTTTTCTGAGGTTCTGATGTCCTCCGAATCTGAGGTTCATTGGTAGAAGTTTTAATCAAGTCACCAGCAACTGCAACACAATGTTCCTTCTGCTCTGGCAGCATAAGCCACAGAATGAATTTTGCCACAGTGCATTTCATGCCAAGATCCTGCATCAAAATCCTGGACCCAGTAGTTTTGGAATCTCCAGATCAGGTTCTATTTCTTGCACTGTCAGTCACCAATCTTTGTTGATTGCAGCCTGTACAAGTTCAACATTCTCACGTGTTCTGCTTGTTGCAGACGTTCCAGAATGTGAATCACTTTCAAGAGATTTTTTTTAATGTTTAAAATATTTTATTTATTTATTTTTAGAGAGAGGGGAAGGGAAGGAGAAAGAGAGGGAGAGAAACATCAATGTGTGGTTGCCTCTCACAGACCCCCTACTGGGGATCTGGCCTGCAACCCATGCATGTGCCCTGACCGGGAAGCAAACTGGTGACCCTTTCCTTCGCAGTCCAACACTCAATCCACTGAGCCACACCAGCCAGGACACTCTGAAGAGATTCTTGATGATCTTTGAAGTGTTTGTGCCATACTTTTACCTGTGCAGAACTCATTGTATTTGTTTTTGTTATGTACTGAATTGTGTCCCTTCAGTTGTTGATGCCTTTAAGGAGTTAATTAAATTTAAATATAGTCATAAAGGCAGGTCTCTAATCTGATAGAATTGTTGCTCCCAGAAGAGCAAGAGTCACCAATGATGATATGGCCCCAGAAAAAAGGCCATGCAAAGAACACAGCAAGAACACAGCGAGACATGAGGAGAGGCCTAAGGAGAAACCAAACCTGCCAGTACCTTATTTGTGGACTTCCAGCTGCCAGAGCTATGAAAAAATAAATTTCCGTTGCTTAAGCCAGCAAGCAGTCTGTGTTGTTTGTTATAAAAGCTCAAACTGAGTAATACAATTATTTTTTAAAATTGTAACAATAAAATTTTGTCAACTTTTTTTATTTTTTTTAAATTTATATAAAAGTACCTGAATACTAGTCTTAATTTTTCCTCTTGGCCCCAAAAAACCTGAAACTTTTTACTATCTGGCCATTGAATAAATTAATCTACAATCTCCTTCTTAAAAGTAATACTCTTTCCTCTAAACTTTCATAAAGATTTATCTTGCCTTGCAAATGACCTTTACAACAGTTTACATTCTACTATTTGCTATTTTATCACCCTTATTAAACAGAATACAACCTCTTCTCTTACTATTGGCTTACCGCTCTTCGCATTGCCTCCTTAATAAATGGTTGTGACTTGAGGTCTCTAAGAACTACAGAGAGAGCCCAGGTGACAACCAGCAAAAGAAAGGGACCTCGGTCCTACCAATACCAGAATCTGACTCTGTCAACAACTTCAGTGAGTGTGGGATCAATTGCTTCCCAGAGCCTCCTAGTAAAATACCAGGCTGGCTGACACCTTGATTTAGGCTTTGATATCTGGAGCAGAAAAACTAGTCGAGCTAACCTGGGCTTTTCATTTAAAGAACTGTGAGATATTAAATTTATATTGTTTTAAGTTGCCAAATTTGTGATCTTTGTTATGACATAAACAGAGGGAAACTAATACATGTGGATGAATTTATTGTTAGCCTGATATATCTATGATAAAGACTTCCATCAATCTCTCACCTGAAGGTTTCAGCAGTCAGCGATGACTGTGGTTTAGATATATCGTTGGCATTAGGGACTTCCAAAAGGTGGTTTCATATCTATCATTTCATTTGCATTTATTAGCTGGAATTCTTCTCTAAAGAAAAACTTTATATTAATGTAGTTAACCTGAAATAGACTTTGTACATGAAAAGTAGGCTAAATATCTGATTTTTCCCCTTTATTTATTAGTTTTCAGAGTAATGACATGGTGATTTTGCTGCTATAACACAGCAGACAAGTCGATTCTCTCTCTCTCTCTCTGAGTTCTCAGTAAATCGTGGTTTTCTGTTCTCCAGTGCATTCTCCCCACTGGCCTCTAATTGGTTGCTTTTCATTACTTATTGTCACCCAAGATATCTGTCCAAACTTGGTAATTGTTAAACATCGGGGTTATGGAATCTTTTAGCTCTCTATTCTGTTTGGCGAGCATGTACTTAAATTTTGACATTTCCTCTACAGCTGAAGGCCAGTGTGATATATTTCCAGTTTGTTGTATTGCTATTCTGTTTTTATTTCTCTTATGAACTGAAGTAGTACATGAAAACATTAACTTCAAATATATATTATCTGCTCTTACATAGAATGAATGATTTATAAGAACACAACTCAATTGAAACTTAGTCACCATTACCTGGTCTGGTATTTATACTGATGTATTTACTTAGACCATAATTCAGCTTTAAAGATTTAGAATGAGAATGTAGGGAGCAACTTGCCATTCAGCTCTGTCTAATAGACATTAAGGATCATGCTCATAATCCAGAAATAGAAGGAAGGGGAGAAATGCACATTGCAAAATTTCTAAGCCAAGCTACACTAGTCATAATACAGTGAAAATTGTTTCAGCATTGAGAACCCCAAAACAGCTTAATAGCCCCCAAGTGAAAACATTACTCACACCTCAATGAAACTGCAAATGAAACATATGCTGTTATGTTATTTTCAAGAATAAAGTTATTAGTTTTGAACTCACTTCATGTTATAAACCACGAATATATATAAACAATCTTTGAAAAGCCTAGGAGAAGCATTATTGAAAATCACTGACACAAAAGTAAGAAATAAAGCATTGGCAAATGACTCCTTATAACTTTTGTACTTTTTGAGGAAACAAAAACAACCTGAAGTCTTACAGGCTTTTAGCATCATATAATGTGTTTTTCATAATAAATATATGTATATAAGTATAAATATGGCTGTACTAGCTTCCTTTAACACTGAAAAATAGATTATATCTACTAATGTATCAATAGGAAATATTATCATGTTGATTTGCAATAGATAGTTATGATTTGTTACAGAAAAACTAGGAATAGAATCTACTCCAAAAATAATACTCTTTGATCTATTTAATCCTTGAGCATTTTTTAATGATGTAGATATTTTTATATTATAAATTCAGATAAAGATCTCAGGTAACATGTTGTAGCATTAGATAATTGTTTTAAATGCTTTCCCCTTAGCCAGGAGCACAGCACTGAGTCACATTTTGGGGCAGTGTATTCTCCCTGGAGCCTGGTGAATTATGTTTATTTGTTGCTCTAAGCCACTAACTAATATCACTGGATTGCAATTTTTACCCAGTCTATCATTTTAAAGCCTCTACAATTCAGACTCTGATAAGTTACAGACTATGTAGGCTTTTGAGAAACTGGTCTGTGGACATATAAATATTTGTAGTAGTGCACTTTTGGGAAGAATCATTTTTGATAAATTGTATTGACTCATAAGTAAATCTTTTGAATAACAGAATTCCCAGTTGAATGGTTCTTATTAAGTAGAACTATGTACATCAGTGTAGCAGATTCCTTCATCATAAATGACTATGTAGGTTATATATTAATTTTCTTAAATTAGGGTATTTTCTATTAAATGAAAATAGTCACATAGCCACATTTAATAAAAAAATGAATAAAATGAATTATTTTAGTAGTACTAGGCATATGAACTAGATTCAAATATATGCATATAATTAACTGGCAATTTTATCATGGACAAATTGCTTATCCTATAATCACTAATTTCTCTTTGTGAAAAATAAAATGTTGATTAAATATACTTTATAAAACCTATCAATTTCAAATAGTATAAATATGTGTTTAAAGAAAAGTAAATCCCAGTAAAACATCTTGGTAAATGTTTTACCTACAAAATGCGTACACTCTAAGTAATTATTTAACTAAAAGAGATTTTGGGGTATGCAACAGATTTTAACACTGAAGTGTTTTATTAATCACATTTTAGGAGTGCCCAGTGAGGACAAGGTGAGCTAGGCTATTGTATCAGTGTATCTCTATTCACAATTTCCTCTTTCATTATATAACCAGAAGAAAAATATTTCTTTATACTCTGGGTAAAAATTTTTTTCTTTCTTTTTTATAAAAGAACCATAACAGTTTAGCTTGAGTGATTTCTATCCACAGAGAATATTGTTGAATTGGATCACACAAAAGAAAAAAATCTATTTGCACATGCTGTACATTTATGTCATCCAACAATTAGTAGATGAAACTCTATGAAAGTCAGAGGAGAAATTACGTACAACTAAAAATAATCTGTACGAAGAACAAGAAATTGGCAGAAGAAGAAGAGAAGATTGGCGAGCCTTTTTTGGCTGGTACAGAACTACAATGCAGGTGACCGAGGGTAAATTCGTCTAGTAATAATATCCAGTTGTTAAGTGAGCAGAATGTTCTCAAGCTATTATGAAAATCTAGTTCTCCTATTTAAATTTTTAACCAAAGTATATTGAAATGTGCCTTAAGAATAATTTTACTTTTACAATTTTGTTCTCAAAAACATTGAAAAATAGAGAGAAGGCAAATGTATATTTCGATCTACTTTCTCCCTCAAATCCCATTATTTTCTGCAGATAAAAACACAGTTAATTGTTGTTCATAATTTTGAACTCTTTTAATAAATTCATATGCACAGAAAAATGTAGGATTTGCTTTTGACTGTGTGTGTATTTTAAATAAATAGGATTATACAAAAGTAAATTATTAAGCAATTTAGGTTATTTTTGTGTTCAAACACTTTTTATTTTGTTTTCCTTGAAAGTACACAGAGATCAATTACAGTTTAAAAACATCACAAACATTAAGGTAAATCCTGCTTTCATTATATTTTACATTTTTTATTACTGGTACCTCAAAAATGTATTCATTTTGCAGATTTTTTATTTGTTGTCCCTTTAAACCAACTAGGAGAAAAAGCATTTCAGATTATTCTTATTAAATATATGTATTTAAATAACAATAAAGTAAATGTTTTTTCTTTTAAATATGTTTATTTGGTTGTCTGGATATTTCCTGGAGCTTCCAATTGTTGAATACTATTAGCAGATAGTAGTATCTTTTCTTACTCTTTAGTATGAATGCCTTCCATTAATTTTCTATTAAATATGATAATTTTATTGTGCTTTAATAGATACTCAGATAAGGAAAATTAGTTCTAGCCCCATTTTACATCAAAAATTCTTAGAAAATTTTGTTTTTTGACACCAATATTTGATGATATATTATCTTCCAAATATTAAGACTTCTTATATGATATTGCTGTGGTGAAATTTAAACAGACAATAAAATAAAAAATTTGAGATATGTACTTATAAATATATAGTAACCTAATTTATGAAAGACAGTACTACTATTTAGTGGGAAAATGGATTGCTTTTTCAATAAATGTTTTATGGTCTATAATATATTTATATAGAATAAAAATAATGTTCATTACTATCTTGCACATATAAAATATTAATTCAAAATAGTTCATGCACCTAAATGTGAGAGCTAAAATTATAATAAAATATCTTTTTGAATGTCAGGAAGGCAAAAATAACTATTTTAAATATATGTATTTGCTTTAGATTTGGTGAATAAAATAGAAGCTAAAAAAAAAGATTTTGAATGGTACGAGCTCACTAAAACCTATTAAATACCTTGCAGAAACAATCAGATTAGGTTATATATATTTTTTAAGACTTGAATTTAGAGAGAATTGAATTGCCAGGGAGAGTATAAGCCTGGTCCGAAGCATATTGTGTCTCTTCAGTTCATTTTAAAGCAATTGCTGAGTAGCCTGTGAGCCTGGCCCGTAATCAAGGAGGGGGTATACTTGGCAGCATCCAGCTTAGATATAACCAGAAAAGTTAGTATGTGAATTGTGACCTCCAAAACAAGGGGCCCAAGAACATCAGAGACAAATAGAAACAGCAGATGTTTTTTTCAGAGTAGAATCACAGTGTTACCTGAAGTTTCCCTTATGACCACAGACTTAAGAATTGCTAGTGACCTTTCACTGCTCTGATCTCCAGGTTGTACCGTTCCATGCCCTACTGGAAGGCTTCCTCAAGGCTTCTGCCACTCTTTCAGCCTCATTTGCTAGGTGTCCTCCATTCCCAGGGTCTTCCTTTGGGTGTACTCCGCAACTATTTCAGTTTTGAAGGTTTCATGTTCCCTCTTCTTTATTTTTCTTACAAGTTTTCAGTTGTTGCTACTGCATATTGTTTTGGCTTTCTTTCTTAAAGTGTTTTTTTCCAGTTTTATTGATATATTTGACAGGTAATATTGTATAAGTTTAAGGTATACAATAGAATGATTTGATATATATGTATGTATGAGTGAAATGATTACCACAGTAAGTTTAGTTAACATCCCAAACTTCACATAGTGACAAAATGTTTTCCTTGTGGTAAGAACTTTTAAAATCTGCTTGCTTAGCTGCTTTCAAATATAGAAAACCATATTGTTAGCTCTAATCATCATGTTGTATGTTACATCCTGACAACTTATTTATAACTAAAAGTCTGTACGTTTTGAACACCTTCACCCAATTCTGTCACCCCTGGCAACCACAAATCTGATTTGTTTCTTAAGTTTGGTTTCCTTAGATTCCACGTTGAAGTGACATCAGCCATTATTTGTCTTCCTCTCTCTGACTTACTTCATTCAACATAATGGCCTTTAATGGCCATTCATGTTGTTAGAAATGACAGGCCTTCCTTATTTTTTATGGCTGAATAGTATTCCACCATATGTGCATGTATATTTCTGTATCCATTCATCTGTCCATGTGTATGTAGGTTGTTTCTATGTATTGATATGGTAAATACTGCTGCAATGAACATGAGGATACAGATGTCTATTCAAGATAGTGATTTTGTTTTATTGAGATATATGCACAGAGGTAGAATAGATGACAAGTGATTGTGAGAATGTAAACGGTACCCTGTTTACTGTTGGTGGGAATGCAGATTGGAGATTCCTCAAAAAGTTAAACATAGATCTACCATATGTTGTAGCTTTTTAATTCACACAATCCAGATAAGTCCTGTAGATTCAGTAGGTGGTTTTCTGACTCCTCAAAACTAGCCTCTAAATGAGCCAGATTTGCTACCATGGACTCTAAACCTGCTATTAAATGTGGAAGCTGCTGAAACTGCTCCTGTTACTCTACTAGGCTTGTCTTCTTTTTCTCCCAGTGAACTCACAGCACAACCACTTATTATCCACCAGTGAACCAGCACTTGCACACTCCTTGGCTCTGCAGGGTAGTGCATGCCGACCGTGCAGATTTATCCTTGCTAAGTAACTGCAGTCCAGCAGAGTGCTTCGACAAACATGCAGTGCTCTTTGGTCCATTTTCTAGCTGCTGCAAAGGCTTTCTGCATTTTACTAGTTAAATGGAATTATAGAAAGATTGTTATAAGCTAATTATAAATAGCTTTATCTGATTTCATTAATCCTTAAATAGTATCCCATCTCATGAATGTATTTTTAATTCTTTAAAGCAATGAAACATTTTAACTCATTCCAGTTCTGCTTTCTGATAAAATAAAGCATTCCTGGTCTCTTTTGTCTTGTTTAGTTTCATCGTGCCTAGATTCCAGGGCAGTATTGCCTATATCACTTACAATATTCTAATTTTTATACTCTGCCTATTGAAAGGTCTTTGAATGAGAGAATTATTCTAACAATAAATACTTTGCTTTGTAAACTGTAGTTGTTTTGTTCTCTGAAGAACTTTGCAATTTAAATTCCTTTCTTAACTAAGGCAACTTTGTTCCATTCAAAATATTATTATAGAATTACCAAGCACCTCAAGAAGAGTGGGAGCTTTCTAAAATTGAATTTGTACACATCCTCTATGGGAAAAATGCAGATCAATAAATTTGGAAAATAAATTCACCCATAGTTAAGACTGCCAACATGATTAGGACAGAGAGAATTTGATACACTTCAGTTTACTTGAGTGTTAAATAACCACCCAAGACCACAGAGTATGTACTTTAGCGGAACTCACACTTGAATGGAGAGTCACAGGCAACTGTGATGAACATAGGAGAGTGCTGTAGGGTCCTAGAGGGGATGGCCACGGACATCATCTAAAATACTCGTCTTCAAAGGTAGGAGGCCCTAACCAGGGTGAGAAAGCATAGAGAACTTTTACAGGGAGTCAGTGAGAATGTACTTCAAAAATGTGTGGTACCAGAGATAACAATGTCATACAAGCATCAGTGCTGGGGGCAATGGAGGATCCTTGGAGGTGGGATCCTTGCAGACTTGGTGGTGAAGAGCCTTAAAGAAGTTGCTGAAAATCAGAGTCTTGATAGTATTAGAGAAAAGCCAAGAATCATAAAAGGTTAGACTGGAAGAAAGTCCACCAGTTTCCTTTGTTGAAGAAATAACTGGAAAGATTGCTCTTGAACTGAGTAATGAAGGAAGCTACCAAACCTTTCTCCTCTAGAGTCTTTCTACCATTAGTCCCAGAAAAATCAACACTATCAACACTAATAGTCAATAACAACAACAAAATATGAACACTGAACTAACCAAGGCTCCCACAAGAAGCAAAGGAAGCATGAGCATTATATTTTAATCAAAACAATTCTCAAAACAAAGCTAAGAAACAAAAAGTATAACATACCATTCTAATATGAATTAAATGTAATTAAACACATATTTCCAGAATTGAAATAACACCAGAAGTCAGAAATACAAAGACTCTGATTACAAATGGATGAATAAAAGGATATAAAAATAAGAATTGACTGAATTAAAGAAATTAGAGGGAAGGACAGTAATCTCTGAAATTAAGATGACAAGGTCTCCAATGGAGCTGGATACAATCAAAAAAATAATATGTAATTTAGAAAAGTAAAAAGAGTGAAAGGTAAATAAAAAAGTGATAAGAAAAAATGCCTGTGTGTGTACATAACCCAAGATATATAGCAAATAAGATTTTTATAGAAATATTCTAGTTAACATCATAAAAAGAATGATAGAATTAAATATCATTGTTTTGCCACACCAAATAATTGAGAACAGTGGATATTGACAAAATAATAGACAGTAGCATGTCATGACTTTCTTCATGAGAGAACACAGAAGCCCTTATGACATACTAGTCCAAAACAAACAAACAAACAAACAAAACCCCTCTAGCTCCAACTAAAAATTTACAGGATGTAAACAAAACAAAGAGGTATATTAAATTATACCGTGGGGATGCGATAAGCAATGTTCTGGCAGTGGAATACTCTCAGTACTCACAGGATGTATAAATGCACGTCATCCACGTGATTGTAGAGTAACTATGCACTAGGTTATGCTTCAGTAATGACCTCAGAATCTGTTGCTTACACAAAGGTTCTGTTTTGTTTTTAAAGCATATACTATGAATTAAAAAAAGAAAAGGGTCTGTTCATGTAGATTGTCAAGAACCTAGACTGACAGAGAATTCTTAATTTGGATTTCCACATAAATTTTGGAAGAGGCATTCAAATTTTACTGAATTTTGATGAGATTTTGATTGGGATAGTTCTGAATTTATTAATTAATTTAAGGAGAATGAATGTTTAAATATAACGAAGTCTTATAGAGCATTATTACAAAATAACCATTTGGTGTTCCTAAAAATTAATTAAAATTAAAATTAATTAAAATTTTCAGCCCTGGCTGTGTGACTCAATGGATTGAGCACTGGCCTGTGAACCAAAGGTTCACTATTTTGATTCCCACTCAGGGCACATGCCTGGTTTGCAGGGCAGGTCCTCCAGGGGGGCACCCGAGAGGTGACCACACATTGATGTTTCTCTCCCTCCTTCTCCCTCCCTTCCCCTCTCTAAAAATAAATAAATAAAATATTAAAAAATTTTTAACAAAGGTTTTTAATTTTCAGTTCGCATCTTTCATGACTTTTGCTTGATTTATGTCTATGGATCTTTTTTTGACTATTTGGCAAACTCAAATTTTTTAAATTTCATTTTCCAATCAATTTCTGCCAGCATATACATATACACTTGACATTTGTATGTTCACCTCTTACCCTGTGACGTTGCTAAAGTTACCATTAGACCTAGTAGCTGTTTGCAGATGCGCTTTTAAGAATGATGTGTGAGAATGTCATGTAAAATCTGTAACTAGAGATTGTTATACTCGTTTTCACTCTTCACCCATCTGTTCATTTTTTGATGCCATCATGGTTATAAATTCCAGTACAATATTTCTCCATTTTATCTGTTGTCAAATTTCTTGAAATCAAGTTTATTTTATTATATTATTCACTTTTAATTTTTATGTGTGTATGATTTATAGGATAACCTTTCTGAAAGAATCAACATTGCTTTTTACTGGTTTCTCTCCCACCCCATTTTTAGAGTCTTCTATTTAGTTGATTTCCAGATTCACTTTTATTATTTTCCTTTGTCTATACAGGTTTGCTGTGTTTTTTTTTTTCTGGTTGTTTAATGGGAAGCATTACATAATTGCTTCATGATCTTTCCTCTTTTCTAGTATGGTTCATTAAAACTATAAATTTCCCTATAAAAATGCACTAGATGTATGCCAAATTTTTTTAGTATGCTGTAGTTTTCATGATCATATTTTCTAATTTTTTAATTTCTTCTTTGACCCATCTATTATTTAATGGTGCATTGATTAATTTCCAAATATTTGGGGTTTCTTATATTTCTCAAGGTGATTTCCTTTCCACCCCAATATTGTAAATAAACAAACTGTAAACTTAAGATCTTAAAGTTACTGAGATATGTTTTGTCATCTAGCATATGACCTATTTCAGTGATTGTACCCAGTGATTGTTCAAGTACAGTTGTCTCCATTTTCCCGCCACCACTTTCCCCTGCCCCACCCACCCTCAATCCTACCCCACTTTGGCTTTGTCCATGAGTCCTTTATACAGTTGTTTGACTTGACCCTTCCCCTTCTTTTCCCTATTATGACCCTCCCCTCTCCACTCTGGTCACTGTCAGTTTGTTCTTTATTTGAGTGTCTCTGGTTATATTTGCTTGCTTGTCTGTTTTATTCATTAGGTTCTACTTATAGGTGAGATCATATGGTATTTGTCTTTCACCGCCTGGCTTATTTCACTTAGCATAATACTTTCCAGGTCCATCCATGCTGTCGCAAAGGGTAGGAGCTCCTTCCTTCTTTCATCTGTTTAGTATTCCATCATTTAAATGTACCATGTTTTTTGATCCACTCATTTACTGATGGGCACTTAGGTTGCTTATGTGATTACTGGTGTGACTGAATTTAGAATGGTAGAAGTATTTTCAGTTTTCCTCTCTTCTTTCTTTTTCTGCCTTCTATTAAATGATTTGCCCATTTCTAGATTCTAGTTTAATTTAAATAATTACGTTTTACATAGCCCATTTGCATTATTTTTATCTTTGATATGAGATGTAACAAGCATCTTTAACTTTCACATCTTAGAGTTAACACTGTGTCACTTCAGGTAAAATTCTGAATCTACAAAGATGTGGAGACATAGCCCCCATCCCATTGTAATTTACACTAAAGTTTTTATGTCTAATATACAGGTGCGCTATAAAAACGCCATGCCAGTATAGGCTTTAGACAGTAGTATGTATTTTTAAGACATTAAGAAAAATATTATTTATACATATCCACGTTTGCTGTTTTATTTCTTCTTAAAGATCTGAGTTTCTTCTCCCCAGTATAATTTTCTTTCTGAATAGCCTGAATAATTTCACTTAGCATTTCATACAGTGAGTTTACCTATGATACATTATCTTTGTTTTCTTTTTAAAAAAATATCTTTGGTTAACTTTACAATGCTGAAAGCTTATATCTATAATTTGCTTTCTTTTCCCCAAAACAATGGTAAAAGGATATCTGTGCCTAAAGGTCCATGTAACAGGGCCAGTATTAAAAATATGTTTTCTTCTTTCTTCAGCTAATGATTTGCAGGAAAATCATTTGAGACCTTTAGGTTTTGTTTACTTAGTAGTAATTGCAGAATTGTGCTTGCCTTTAAATTGTGCATATCATTTCCATTTATATCACAGCTTCATGAGTTCTTGTTATTTATAGGGAGAATTTAGACACCAACTCAGAAAAAAAGCTTCTACATTGTAATCACCGATTTTAATGTGGACTGATTTATATCTGTTTTATGAATATAGACTGATTTATATTTGTGCTGCCTAGTATAGGTGGATGATGTTTTCTAGTATAGTTTCTTGTGACATACAATCTAATTCAAGTATTTTAACAGGAAATGCATATTAAGAAAATTTCCAGGGATGTCACTTTTTAAAGAAAGTGGTTTTCACAACTTTTTCTTTTGTTATTTAAATACCCTTAAGTGTTGCTTAAGAAAAAAGCCCTATTTTAAATGATGTTTTGATGTTAATACCATTTTATAGCAAAGTTACTCTTTGACATTGTTCAGTGATTGTACTTATCCTGGTTGAGACATGCCCTATCATTTTCTGTTTAACACTTTCTTATGATTTATGGAAGTCTGCGATTGAATGAAATTGAAAGAAAGAGACTACCAAAACTGATAATGGTAAGATTGACAGGTTTGCTAAGAAAGCAAGTCAGGGACAAACCTAGAAGTAATCAGCCAAAGTCGCTGAATCCAAAGAACACTACTAACATCAAATTAAACTGCTTTTAGATACTAGCGACTATACTGGAAAATGCCTGACCAGATACATTTATACCAACTTCATTTTTATTGAAGTGATAGATGGATAGATAGATAGATAGATAGATAGATAGATAGATACACAGATAGGTGATAATTGTATAATTTACATATATAATGGTTACATATATAACAATGAGCAATATGATACTTAAAAGATAAATAACTCATCTCATCTCTCTGCCTTCTCTGTTCTACTGTAACAAGGCACAACTATTAATTATGTTATCCATTTATTCTGGTATTTTTCTTGATATTTCTAGGTAATATTTTTATACAGATATTTTGTGATTTATCAGTTACAGATGAACATTTAGTTTCCTTATTCCAACACAACACACTCCTCTAATTACTCTGACATGTTCTCCAAGTAGTGTACCATGATTCTTCTTTCTAATTTGCATGCAATGTTGTAATGTTTTGGTTTTCTTCTTGTTAATGATTGCCCTAATTTTCACCTGCAGATTTTCCTAAACACCTATTATTATCTTGACCAATTAGCTCTTTTAGTCTTCCAAATAAATATAAATTTATTTGTTTTCCCCAAAAGTCTGACATTCTATGATTATGTAAGTCTTTGATGTTTTCTCTTTTTTCTTTTTCTGAATTACTCAGTCTCCCTGTTTCACTGTGGTTTGGTCACACTCTCTCAGGCTTGTTTTCATCTTTATCACACCCTTGCACAAGCTGCATTAATCCAATGGTAATGAAAATATTCTGTGTTTTGATTGGAGGGTCAATTACATGAATGTATTCAGTAATCATAATTTATTAAATTGTTTCCTGATTTTCACACTTTTTTTTTTCTTGATTTGCACCCTCTTGTGGCTAAGACATGTCTTCTAGGAGCTTATGATGAAAAAGTTATGGAAATATTAAATTTTTAATCACTTTCATATAAGAGAATATCATTATTATAATCTCACATCTGATTGATATATTGACTGGTTTTATACATATATTTGCTGGGAAAAAGGTGCTTCCTCATTGTTCTCCATATTTTGGCATTTAGTATTTTTGTTTGGAAGGTAACTGATTTGTATTTCTCAGTATTACTATGAATACGGCTATGACTTTCTTGGTTGAAGTTTGAGGATCTTCTCTCATTGTTTCATGTTTATTCTTTTATACACTTCGTTTATGCTTTCAAATTGAAAATTCAGTTTGAAAACTGGTAAGCACTCCTTCTTTCTTTCTGCTGCATAGTAGTATTCCACTGTGTAAATGTACCGCAGTTTTTTAATATATTTATTGATTATGCTATTACAGTTGTCCCATTTCCCCCCTCTTCACTCAGCTCCATCCTGCCCACCCCCTCCCTCCCACATTCCCCCCCTATAGTTCATGTCCATGGGTTATACTTATAAGTTCTTTGGCTTCTACATTTCCTACACTATTCTTACCCTCCCCCTATATATTTTCCACCTATCATTTATGATATTTATTCTATCCACTCATTTACTGATGGGTATGTAGGCTGCTTCCAGCACTTGGCTATTGTAAATTGTGCTGCTATGAACATTGGGGTGCACAGGTTCTTTTGAATTGGTTTCAAGTTTCTTAAGGTATAATCCCAGTAGTGGAATTGTTGGGTCAAAAGGAAATTACATTTTTAGTTTTCTGAGGAAATTCTGTACTGTTTTCCACAGTGGCTGCATTAGTCCGCATTCCTACCAACAGCGTACTAGGGTTCACTTTTCTCCACAACCTCGCCAGCACTTGTTGTTTGTTGATTTGTTTATGATGGCCATTCTGACTGGTTTGAAGTAGTATCTCATTTTGGTTTTAATTTGCATCTCTCTGATGACTAGTGATGCTGAGTATCCTTTCAAATGACTCTGGGCCCTCTGCATGTCCTTTCTGGAGGAGTGTCTGTTCAGGCCCCTTGCCCACTTTTTAATTGAATTGTTTGTCTCCCTGGATTGGACTCGTGTAAGTTCTTTGCATATTTTGGAGACCAAGCCATTGTTCGAGCTATCATTTGCAAATATATTTTCCCATATGGTTAATTCCCTTTTCATTTTGGTGATCTTTTGTTTAGCCATGCAGAAGCTTTTTAATTTGATGAAGTCCTATTTGTTTATTCTTGCCTTTAGGTCCCTTGCTCCAGGGGACATATCAGTGAAAATATTGCTGCATGGAATATCTGAGATTTTCCTCCCAATGTTCTCCTCTAGGACTTTTATGCTGTCAAGACTTATATTTGTCTTTTATCCTTCTGAATTTATTTTGTGTATGGTGTAAGTTGGTGGTTGAGGTGTGTTTGTGTGTGTGTGTGTGTGTGTAGCTGTCCAGATCTCCCAACACCATTTGTTGAAGAGGTTATTTTTACTCCATTTTATGCTTCTGCTCCCTTTATCGAATATTAACTGACTACAGAGACTTGGGTTTATTTCTGGGCTCTCTATTCTGTTGATCTATGTGTCTATACTTATGCCAGCACTATACTGTTTAGAATATCAGCCTTGTAATATAGTTTGATGTCAGGTATTGTGATCCCTCCTACTTTGTTCTTTCTCAAAATTGCTGAGGGTATTCAAGGTCATTTTTCGTTCCACACACATTATTGAAATGTTTGTTCTATATCTGTGGAATGTGTCATTGGTATTTTAATAAGGATTGCATTTAATCTATAAATTCCTTTAGGTAGTATGGTCATTTTGATGATATTAATTCTTCCAATCCATGAACACGATATATGCTTCCATTTGTTTGTTCCTTCTTCAGTGTTCTTTCTTCAGTGCTGTGAGGTTTTCTGAATATAGGTCTTTGACCTTCTTGGTTAGGTTTATTACTATGTACTTTATTTTTCTTGTTGCTATAGCACATGGGATTTTCCCCCCTGATTTCTGTTTGTGACATTTCATTGTTGGTGGACAAAAATGCCTTCAATTTGTGAATATTGACTTTGCGTATCCTGTTGTTTTGCCAAATTCACTTATTAGGTTGAGTAGTTTTATGGTGTAGTCTATAGGATTTTCTAGGTACACTATCATTTCATCTGCAAACAATGGCAGTTTTACTTCCTCCTTTCCAATTTGCATGCCTTTTATTTCTTTTTCTTGTCTGATCCCTGTGACTAGGACTTCCAATACTAAGTTGAATAGAAGGGGTGAAAGCAGTCATACTTGTCTTGTTTCTGATCTTAGTGAGAAAGCTTTTAGTTTTTACCAATTGAGTATGATGTTGGCTGTAGGTTTCTTGTATATGTCCTTTATTATGTTGAGGTATGCTCACTCTATTCCCACTTTGCTGAGTGTTTTTATCATAAATGGGTGCTATACCTTATCAAAGGCTTTTTCTGCATCTATTGATATAATCATGTGATTTTGTTTTTCCTTTTGTTTTTGTGATGTATTACGTTTATTACCATCCTTGCATCCCTGGGATGAATCCCATTTGATCATGGTGTATGATATTTTTAATGTATTGCTGGATGTGGATTGCCAATATTTTGCTGAGGATTTTAGCATCTATGTTCATCAGTGATATTGGCCTGTAGTTTTCTTTCTTTTTTGTGTCTTTATCTGGTTTTGGGATTAGGAAGATGCTGGAGTCATAAAAAGATTTTGGGAGCCTTCCATCTTCTTCGATTTTTTATTTATTTATTTTTAATTTTTTATTGTTATTTAATTATAGTCATCTGCACTTTCTCCCCATCCCTCCACCCCACCCCAGCCGAACCCACCTCCCTCCCTCGCCTCCACCCTCCCCCTTGATTTTGTTCATGTGTCCTTTATAGTAGTTCCTGTAGACCTCTCTCCCCACTATCCCCTCCCCACTGCTCTCTGGCTATTGTTAGATTTTTCTTAACTTCAATGTCTCTGGCTATATTTTGTTTGCTTTTTTCTTTTGTTGATTATGTTCCAGTTAAAGGTGAGATCATATGGTATTTGACCCTCATCACCTGGCTTATTTCACTTAGCATAATGCTCTCCAGTTCCATCCATGCTGTTGCAAAGGGTATAAGCTCCTTCTTTCTTTCTGCTGCATAGAATTCCATTGTGTAAATGTAGCATAGTTTTTTGATCCACTCATTTGCTGATGGGAGATCTGGATAGCTACGTGCAAAAAAATGAAACTCGATAACCAACTCACACCATACACAAAAATAAATTCGAGGTGGACAAAAGACTTAAATATAAGTCATAACACCATAAAAGTCCTGGAGGAAAACATTTGCAGGAAAATCTCAGACATTCCATGCAGCAACATCTTCACAGACACTTTTAGGGGCTTTATGCCCCTAAAGCAAGGGACATAAAGGAAAGAATAAACAAATGGGACCTCATCAAAATAAAAAGCTTCTGCATGGCTAAAGAAAACAGCATTAAAATAAAAAGAGAACCCACAGTATGGGAAAACATATTTGCCAATGATACCTCAGACAAGGGCCTGATCTCCAAAATATATAAAGAACTCACATGACTTCTTGGATTTTTTAGAATGGTCTGTGAAGGATAGGGGTTAGCTCTTCCTTAAATGCTTCATAGAATTCTCCTGTGAAACAGTCTGATCCAGGGCTTTTGTGCATTGGGAGCTTTTTGAGTACTGCTTCAATTTTGTCTGCTGTTATTGGTCTGTTCAGGCTTTCTGCTTTTTCTTCATTCAATTTTGGAAGGTTACATTTTTCTAGAAATTTGTCTATTTTACCCAAGTTTTCAAATTTCTTGGCATATAGTTGTTTGTTGTAATTTCTTACAATCCTCTGTATTTCTGTGGTATCAGTTTTAAACTCTCTTCATTTCTGATTTTGTTTATTTGGGTATTCTTTTTTCCTTGATAAATCTGCTTATAGTCTTGCCAATTTTGTTTATCTTTTCAAAGAACCAGCTCCTGGATTTATTGATCCTTAGAATTGTGCATTTAGTCTCTATGTCATTGAATTCTGCTCTGATCTTGGTTATTTCCTTCCTTCTACTCATTCTGGTCTTTGTTGTTGTTCCTAATTTTTTTGTAGATGTCAGGTCAGGTTGTTTATTTGAAGTTGGTATCTTTTTTAGGTAAGCCTATATTGCTATGAACTTCCCTCTCAGGACTGAAATTGCTGTGTCCCTTAGGTTTGGGATTGTTGTGTGTTCATTTTCATTTGCTTCCAGAAAATTTTTGGTTTCTTCTTTGATCTCATTCTTAACCCATTCATTGTTTAATAGCATGCTATTCCATCTCCATGGATTGAGTGTTTTTGAGTTTTTTCCTTAAAGTTGGTTTCTAGTTTCAGGTTCTTGTGGTCCAAGAAAATGCTTGATATGATTTCAATTTTCCCGAATTTGTTGAGGCTTGTTTTGTGTCCTGTCGTGTGTTCTGTCTTTGAACATGTTCCATGTGCATTTGAAAAGCATGTGTATTTTGCTTCTTTGGGATGAAAGGTTATACATATATCAGTTAAATGCTTTTAATCTAGGGCACGCATGGCAAACACAAGTCCCACAGGCCAAATCTGCCCCTCCAGCTTGTTTTGTAAATATATATCAAATAAAGTCCAACAATCTATAGAGAAAATTATGTACTATGATCAAATGGGATTTATTCCAGGTATGCAAGGCTGGTTGGATTAGTGTACTCCATCACATAAATGGCTTAAAAAAGAAATGTCAAGTGGGTTAATACATGCAGAAAAAGCCATTGGCAAAATTCAACACCCATTCATGATAAAAACCATCAGTAAACTAAAAAGAGAGGAAAACTTCATCAAATTGATAAACAGCATCTAACCCCCCCCCAAAAAAAAATACTATATCTAACCTCATATTTGATGGCAATTGCAATCTTTGGTACTTCCACAAAGAAGTTGAAAACATGTCTACACACAACTTTTACATAGATATTTATACAAATTTTCTTCAATATTGCCAAAACTAAGAAGCAACCAATGTGTTCTTCAATAGATGAATGGATAAATATACTGTGTTACATCTATTCACTGGAATATTATTCAATACTATAAGAAGTTGGCTATTAAGCCAAAAATAAATGAAGGAAACTAAATTGCCTATTACTAAGTGAAAGAAGCCAATATGAACAAGATACATAATGTGTGATTCCAACTATATGACATTCTGGAACAGGCTGATCTATGAAGATGGTAAATAGGTTAGTCATTGCTAGGTGTTTGGGAGAGGACGGAATGAATTGGTGGAGAACAAAGGGTATTTTAGGGCAGTGAAAAAATTGATAGGATACATAATGATGGATGTATGTTATTATCTGTTTGTCAAAACCCATTGAACATACAATACCAAGAGTGAAATCTTATGTGAACTATGAATTTGTGGTGATAATGATGTGTCATTGTAGATCCATCAGTTGGAATAAATGTCCCTACCACTCTGGCTTAGGGTGTTGATGATGAGGGAAACTGTGTTTATGATTAGGAGAAGGAAGTATAAAAGAGAACTTCCTCTATTTCACTCAATAATTTTGCTATAAACCAAAACTACTCTAAACAATTATATACAAAGAGATAAATCAAGATGTATTAACAAGGAGGAAGGATAAAATTAACACGTAAGCAACTACAAGTAATTCCCTGATATGCAGTGAATAACAGTGATAAGAATGTGTTATGGCAAAAAGGAAAAAGTGCATGAATTCTTTTTATTCACCCACTTATATCATCATTTGGATTATATACTGATTATATATCAATTTAAATAACTTATTTGGTCTTTCATCTACAAATTGTACTTTAGGGTAATTCAATCATTGAGAACAAGTTTTTAATTTATAGAAGTTATCCAGCTTATAAACAAAAACTGAGAGAAATACATTTCTATCATTTTGCAATCTTAATGTGATTAATGGATAAATGTGGTATGATCATTATCTACTAATATAAGCAAAAGGAAGACAACCAGACATTAACAGGCCTCCTCATGGAAATGCATAACATAACCTGTGATAAAGTGTAGCAGGAAAAAAATCAAACCTGAATTGGTTTAAACCTCTACAGGTAGCTAACAATTTTTTAAAACATACATGGTACAGAATATCATGTTTAGCATTTCCACTTATACAAAATGAGAAAATTTTAACTGGAGAAACTTCTATCATATAAATTGTTGTGTTTCTTTGACAAATAATTACAAAGGAAAAAAGAATAGGAACATATAAATTAGAATATATTCATTAATATAATTTTCTAAAACTGTAAATACATACAGCTCAAAGGTTTCAAATTAAGAGTTCTAAGATAATACCAAATGAGAATGTGTGGGCTTTTTATACACTAATTCAAAGAAATAAACTAAGAAAAGTTTTAATAAAGAATCAAATCAGGATCATACCTAAAGTTTTCCAGGAATTTTAATATCAATAAAAACAAATAAGTGATAATATTTCTACAATTGATTCTTTGTTGTTTAGAGATACATACTAAAATACTATGTCTAATATTAGGGTCAAATAATCTTATTAGTGGTTGCAATTGGGAGTTAAGTCTGGGTTTAGATGAAACAAGATTGACTATGATTTCATTATTGTTGATACTTGGTATTGGATACAAAAAGAGAGTTCATTAGATTATTTTTGGAAATATTTTTGTATATATTGGAAAATTGCCCAAAATATGTCAGTGAACATTTTTCTGAGGTTCAGATTTTCCCGTGAAGGCATGTTTAGCTTGTGTTTTTGGATGAGTTTATTATTGGTGGGATATAAATTCTTAATGAAATCTTTACTGATTTGAAGGGAAAATCAATATTATTTTCTGGAATAGAGATAAACAAGACATTGGCTTGATAAAAAATATCTCATTTAGCCCTTGCCAGTGTGGTTCACTGGGTTGGAGCATCATCCCATAGAGCAAAAATCTATGGGTTTCATTCCAGTGAGGGTGCATACCTTGCTTGTGGGTTTGATCCCTAGCTAGGGTGTGTGGGGGAGGCAACTGATGGATGTTTCTCTCACATCAATGTTTTTCTCTGTCTCTTTCTCTTTCTCTCCCTTCTTCTCTCTCTAAAAAAACAATGAAAAACTGTCCTCGAGTGAGGTAAATATGTATATTTTTCATTTCATATATGTATGTGTTTGTGTGTATATGTATGTAGTCTGTCCAGAAAAAGTCCAGTCATTAGCCATTGTTAATATAATGAGAATGGTTTTCACATCCCTGTAACCTGGCTGCCAGGGAGAGTGCACTGGGATATGCATGTGTAAACAATGATGACAACTTCGTCCTTCTAGTCCATGGGGGCAGTAGACACTGTTAAATTGAATTAGCATGTATACTGTGATGATTTGACTTTGGGTGGTAAGTATACTTGAATCCTATATAACTTATTAACTAGTATCACCTCAAATTTAAATTATTTAAATTTATTTAAATGTAATAAACAGAAAACATTACAATGAAAAAGTAGTCATAGCCCTGGCTAGTGTGACTCAGTGGATTGAATGCCGGCCTGCAAACCAAAGGGTCGCCAGTTTGATCCCCAGTCAGAGTACATGCTTGGGTTGTGGTTCAGGTCCCCAGTAGGGGGCATGTGAGAGGCAACCACACATTGATGTTTCTCACCCTCTCTTTCTCCCTCTCTAGCCCCTCTCTAAAATAAATAAATAAAATCTTTAAAAATAGTAACCATAAATGAGGTAAATAAAAATAGATAATTTAAAAAGTAATATGTAATTATCTCTTGGAAATTTCCAGAACTATGTGAGAACAACTGAAAACCTATAAGTCGTGCAACTTGTAGACTCAGAGTTTGGTTTTTTGTTTTTTGTTTTTGTTGTTGTTGCTTAGTTTTGTCTGTATTTTTCTAAGGGGCTAGTAAAGATATGTGTGAGCATTAAAGGGGCAGACAATTGGTGACATAATATAATTTTAAATGCTATTGTTGAGAGGGATGTCTCCATACAGAAATCAAGAAAATCCACTCAAGATAAGTTGTTATTTTCAAAATGTAAATACTTCTTTCTAAAAAACAATTTGGCAAATCAAAATGGAAACCGAGCATTTGATGGCCTTGCTGTTCAGCTTGCGGGGTGACCCACATGTGTTACATTTTACTCACATGAAAAATTTCCTCAGAATGCTAAATGCTGAGGAAACAGTTTATCATTTTATTTTTTAATTTAAGTATTCCTTCACATAGCACACGAGAAATTATTTTCTATAAACTAGCATTCCAAATTATGTCTGAAATAGGATGTGGTTTGTGGTACCTAAATGGAAAAGAGAAGTTTTATTAATCAATGTAATAGCTATATTACATATGCTAGAAAAAAGTAAGATATTTTTAGTTTGATAATACAAATGTCTAATCACCATACTTAAAAATTTATAATGCTATGTGTAGCATTAACAGTATTTTCTTGGCTAGAACATGGATTTTTAACAAAATCTTGCTACAAGCAGGGTTTCAATGCCATGATTAAAGTGAACTCTAAGTATAAATATAAACAATAATTGAAATTTCTAGCTAGAACATTATAGGTCCTCATTCAATGTAAAATGCAAAGACAATACATTATATCTAGTTTTTCTCGCACTTTACTTGTAATTTAAAGTTATACTTTGACTGTATTATATTTTCAGTCACACATCATAGCAATTCAACAAGATTGTGGCTAGCAGCATTCAAGCCCAACAAATAACTTGCCCTGAGTTTGACAGTAGTTTATAAATTTGATACCTGAGAAAAAACATGGAATTTCACTTCTTACACTTTAAACATAAATCAGAATATGGTTGAATTACAGTCAATATAAATCACAATAAAATTTGCAACAGTAATATACTACATACGTCAGTGCTAGAATTTCTGTCAGAAATCTCTTCAAATATCAGAAAAACCCATGTTGAGGATGCTGTGTGTATTAAAGAAGGAAATATAAAATATTTAAAAAAATTAAATGGTGAGGTCTTTATGGATAAATAGGCCACATGTCATGACAAAACTGAAAAAGCTTAGTAAAGACTAGTAAGAGAGGAGAAGTGAAAACAAGACTAGTTCTTGTTTTTAGATTGTAACCTGTATATCTGTAAATGGGATTTTAATAGCCTACTTTTATTTTTTAATTTAACCTTTATTATATATTTTTCCATTACCATTTGGTCCCCTTATACTCTTTCCCCCAGAAATCACCACACTGTTGTCCATGTCTATGAGCCCCTTTTCCTTTTTGCTTAATCCCTCTCTTTTTGAATCAGCCCTTTCTCCAAAGGCCCCTTGCTCCTTTAACTGAAAAGTCTCATTAGAAGACTAATTCAGGTCCTTGTTACTGATGTGTCATTGCTTCTAGGCCATGCTCTCAGACCAAGAAAGCTAAGATATGTGAGTATCAACAAATATTTCTATATGTCCATATATATCTGAACTAAAATGAGTTCATACTGATATTTTCAAGCTAAACCATTACCAAAATGGAATATTCTCTGACCTTCTTTCTTTGCTTATCTGTATCTCTAACTCCAAATATGAGGAAGCTGCCTCCAACCTTCTGTCATCTACAATGTTCAAGTCCATTATACATGTAGAGTTGTTTCAGAATTACTAACTATTAGGAAACAATTTATTACCTAGTGTACAGTGTTGTACACAGTTTCCTTTGCCTCTATTCTTAGGGCTTCCACTGAATACACACATCATTTAGTCATGCAACAGTTTCCCCCACTCTTGTTATTATTTCATACATTATTTATAATAAAGTTATATTCTTTTGTAACTCTAAGCATATCATTCTGGAATCTCCTGGCTTATTAACCGTATTTTTATATACGTTTTTTCTATACATGAAGGCTCACTCTGTTATGTAAAATTCTACTTGTCTTGACAAAAGTGTAGGATAAAAGTACAGGATGTTATATGCATTATTAGAGTATCGTAAAGGACAATTTCCCCTGAAAGTTCCCCCGTTTCAACGGATCACACTTCCTCCCCACTGACTCCCTGGAAAACACGAATAAGTTTCTCACATCGAAAGCTTCTCTTTTCCAGACTTTCATGAGAATTGAAGTATATATTATGTAACCTCTTAAAGCTACCTTTTTAAATTCAGTATTACATGGAATATACTTTTCCATGCTTTTATTCTTAAAGTGTCTAAGAGTTGATGTTTAAAGTTGGTTTCTAGTAGACAGCATTGACTTGGTTCTTGCTTTTTTTAAAATCTACTTTGATAGTCTGCCTTTTTAACTGTATTGATATCATTAACTTAAAAGTTATTAATATAGTTAGAGTAATATCTACCATATGTGTGATTTTTATTTTATTTATTTATCTTTTCTTTTTCCTCTTTCTCTGGTTTTAAATGGACATTTGGTATAATTTCATTTTCTTTTCTACTTTAGCATATTGATGATATTCTTTAAAATTGTTTCTTTAATGGTTTCTCTGAAGGTTACAGTATAATTTATCTAATTTAAGTCTACCTTCACATAACACTATGCCACTTCGCGTGAGGTGCATGTATCAGAGCATTCACAGTTCCTCCTGCCCGTTCCTTATGGCACTGTTTTCATCTAATTTTGCCATGTGCTAAAGTCACCAGATACACTGTTATTGTTTTTACTCCGAACAATTGCATATTGGGTCAATTAAAAATAAGAAAGTTAAATTATTTTATTTTACATTCAATTATATTTCCTCACTGATATATATATTTTTTCTTTCTGCAGATTTCAGTTTCTGACCAATACCATTTTTCTTCTCCCTGAAGAAGTTATTTTTAACATTTATTGCAGAGATAGTCTACCGATAAATTTCCTCAGCTTTTGCTTATCTGAGACACTCTTTATTTTCCTTCATATTTGAAAGATAATTTTCTGGGTGTAGAATTATCAGACTTTTTAACCTCAAATAATTTCACTTCAAGTTCTTCCTGATTGCATAGCTTCTTATTAGAAATCTATTTTAATATGTATTTTTGTTCTTTTATTGGTAAGGTATATTTCCTTTTGGCTTCTTTAAAAATTTGTTCTTTCCTTTGGTATTGCACAGTTTGAATATGATACACCCGAGCATATGTTTTTGGTGTTTAGGCTGCTGAATACTCTCTAAGCTTCTTGGTTCTGTGGTTTGTTGCCTGACATTAATTTGAATATAGCTTAGCCATTATCACGTCAAATATTTCTTCTGCTCCGTTCTGTATAAGCATTTCGCTTTTTATTTCACTTTACACTGTTGTGCATCACAGATATTTATTGTGATACTCACTTTATAGTAGTGGCCTGGAACCGAACCTGCAATATACCTGAAACAGTTTCTTGTTCTAAGCCTTGTTCACATTCAGCCTGCAAAAATGTGTTAATTTTGCCATTTCATTAAGTTTTCCGTCGGTTAAGCAATACTGACTTTGCCTCTCTGAATCCACCAATCTTTCTTGAGTTTGCCGTGGTGGATTGCTCAAGATAATCAGCTTTTTGATAAGTCCAAAGTGAGCCTTTGATTTTCATCTTGTCCATCTTTTTCTGTCCTTGTTGTTAGGATAGAAGTCATGATTTCAAATTCTTTATATTTTCGAAATGAAAGCCTCAGTTGGATTTTAATTTAAGGGCTACTGTGTGGAGACCAGAGTGTAAGAGGGATGCTGGGGAGGCAAGTCTGCTCGTGGGCAGTAGAGGCAGTTGGATTTTGGTTATATTTCGAAGGAAGCCTCAAAAGCTTTGTGGGGGTAAGACAGGGAGGGGTGACACAGACACACTTCACATGGGGTGGGGGGTGCAGAAGAGGGAGAGAGAGAGAAATCAGAATGGTGTTACAATTTTAATCTGAGCAACAGAAAAATAGTTCTCATTTATTTATTCTCATTATGAGAAAGACAGAAGTAGGCAAGTGATTTGGGGTGGGCAGAAAAAAAAAGCAAAATGAGGCCAGAAAATGACAACAAAATGTCAGAAAATGATTATTTATAAAATAATCTATTAAGGAAATATCAAAAGTAAAGGGCATAATCTGGAATAATAAACTAACTGTGTGAAGTTATAAAGGAAACTTTGGAAAGAGAAATACTTTTATTATAATTTAGTTTGCTGAGCACTAAAAAATCCTTCTCCTGAAGACTGAATCTATCATAACTATAGAAGTTATGTCTTTCCCATTTTTGTACACAAAAGACTCTCCGGTTTTAAACAAAGCTTACACACAAACACAGAAGTTATAAATGAATAAATGTATATTTCTAATACAGTGCTACCTCAGTACTTGTCATTAATTCGTTATGATGAGTGACAAGCAAGAGACGATTGACAAAGCATTTTCTTTTGCAGATGGTGGTGTGACTCATACAAGTTCCAGCAAGTGAGACGAGAGGCAAGGAAGTGCCGAATGCTGAAACATTTTCCTTGCCAAAGTGAGCAATACCAGGTTTGACGAGTTCTGAAGCCAGTGAGTACCAAGGTAGCACTGTATTTTGGATGAGAATATTTCTTATACATAGGTGTTTAAAAATATTTCCCTGCTTGGGCTCCAAACAACCATTTCTAAATACCATTTGGGTTTTTGCAGTTCCGTTACACTGACATATTGTAAGCAGTTTTAAAACGTAATTAACCACACTTAGCTTCATGGAAGGTGCTTGTTTTTCTCTATCATAATACCTTGTCTGTGATGAACCACGCTATGTTGTTATGCAAGGGCATCAGCCCCAGTAGTTTCATTGGCATTCTCTGCCTGCTCACCTAAAGCACCGTAAGAAATAATACAAAAGGAAACTACAAGAGAAAAATCACAAAATATTAATACTAAATGTTTCTCTTCTGCACAGGATATTATCAAATATCACAGATAACATAATGTCATAAATCTTCACCTTTCCCAATGCATTTAGAAAGTAACATATTGCATTTGCTAATGCTTTTTTCCTGTATTGTAACATAATTAAAACTAGATAGCTTACTTTCATATATATGTATATGTAGATATCACTCAGTGTCCTTTATAATATTTATGTTATATATCCACTTAACTAGACACATGTGACTGCTTTGTACATTGAAGTATTTGGACATTTTCAATTGCAATGCATGTATGATGGACTATAATGTATATTAGTCAAGTTTTATTACTTCTGAAAAGTGACAGCCTGTAATAGATATTAGGTTATCAAAAAATTCTAAATTATAAATTTATGTATGTTTTCCCTCATAAAACTTAAAGAAAGCAATATGCAAATTAAAATAAATATTATTTATAGAAATTATACTTATTTTAAATTATTATTTTATGTTTCCTCCAAGATACTTACATGAAGTTCTCTTCTTTTAAGGATAACAGTACAATGTCAGTTCATTTACCTTTTAAAATGAATTAAATGTACTTATTGATAACTATTAGAACACTCAGGCGCATCAAGTTCTGAACCAAATCATTCAGTGTGACTGGTTTTCTTTTCCAGTTGGTGAGAGGCCCAGATGCAGGGCTCTGTATCAGGATTAATGGACTGGTTGCCTCCAATTAATATATTTGGTGAAGTTTCACATACAAAATGGGGCTTAAGATGTTAATTTATTTGAATATCTATGTCATTATTCTATATTTGTAACTCTTCCTATGCTTTGCTTACCATTTCCATACATCTCCCGCAAAATATCCACAGCATTCTTACTCCCTGCTTTGGCCATTGCAGACCTCCCTCTGTACCCTCAACACACCAGTTTTCTCTCCACGAGGCCTTGGCTCAGGCTCTTCCCTAAGTCGTCATCTCTACCTAAAACCAAATCACTACATCTCCTTCCAGCCCATCTGAAAGGCACTTCCACATGAAGCTTTCTCCTGTGGGAATGAAGCTCTCCAGCGAACATTCTTCTGCAGTCTTGTGCTTATTTACAATGAAAACGTTCTTCCTTCTAAAATAAGCAGTGTGTACATGTTGGCTTTCAATATTCTGCTTCATTTTAAAACTTCCAAAAATTGTCATTCAATAAATGTGTTTGGAAAAATAATGTAAATGCATTGTTGTATAGATGTGGAAACTGGAGATAGGCGTTTTAAGTAACAGTGTAAGATTGCTTTTCTAATAATGAGTTGGTAGGAACAAAATTCAAGTTGCTCGGCAATCCACCCTTTCCACTCTCTTGTATTGACCACATCTGTCTTTACCTTCCCACACCGGGTGCGTATTTAGATTCATCTTCCAAATACAGTACTTACATGTGTCTTGTTTTCAAAACTGTTATGTAAATTAAAAATCCAGGTGACAGTCCTGGCCAGGTGGCTTGGTAGGTGGGAGCCTTGTCCTGTACACCAAAAAGGTCATAGGTTTGATCCCTGGTTGAGGCACATACCTAGGTAGTGGTTTCAGTTTCCTGTCAGGGGCGTACAGAAGTCAACTGATTGGTGATTCTCTCTCACACTGATGTTCAACAGAACCGTGGGTAAGTTTAAAAATAAAAAATCTAGGTGACAAATTCACAGGTCTCTGTAGAAAAAAATTTAAAAAATACAAGAAAGTTATACAGAATAAGTTACTGAAGCATAATTAAATTTGTCAGGAAAATATAATTATTGCACAATTTGTCTAATATAAGGGTTTTTACTTCATTCTGGGAACATTCCATTCGCTCCTGAATAAGGACATCCTCTAAGAGACGGTTGTCTGTGAAAATGAACGCAGCAGGCCTCATACCCCCTTGCAGTTTTCTACAAACATATTTACAAGAGCTGAGCACATAAAAGAATCTACTCATAAACAATTTGGGGAAGGGGTAATATTTAAATTTAGTTTTTCTTATATTGCAGATTTCACTTTTTGGTTGGAAAACTCTGTTATTCTCCTGAAAAAACTAACTGACTTCTTCAAATTCACAGTAGAAACTAGCAAGTATTCCTTAGATTTCTATAGCAGTTTGTGCCTTATGGATATTCTATATATATAAATAAAATTATAAAATAATTACTTACATAAAATGTTTACCTTAAGAATAGCCCATATATTTAGTATAATATAAAATATAGACATAATTACATACATATGCATTTTTAAATAATTTATAAAATACAGAAATCCACATTTTTCTGAGTCACGTGTTTTTCTTTAATATCTTATTTATTTATCTTTAGAGAGAGGGGCATGAAGGGAGAAAGACAAGGAGAGAAACATCGATGTATGAGAGAAACATGGATTGATTGCCTCTCACGTTCCCCTGACCAGGGACCTGGCCTGCAACCCAGGCATGTGCCCTGGCTGGGAATCGAACTGGCAACCTTTTGCTTTTCAGGCCTGCACTCAATCCTCTGAGCTACACCAGGCAAGGTTAACATGTGGGTTTTGTTGTATTTCTTCTATTGCCATGTATCCCTCTTCTACCCTCTTCTACTCCAAACCACACCCCTCACCCCCTTAATCACCCCACTGTTGGCCATGTCCATGAGTCCTTTTTCCTTTTTGGTTGATCCCTCCACTTCCCAACCCTGCCCCAGAGCTGTCAGCCTGTACTCTATGAGTCTGTCTCTATTTTGCTTGTCAGTTCAGTTTGTTCATTCCATTCCACATATGAGTGAAATTGTATGGTATTTGTTTTTCTTTGACTGGCTTATTTCACTTAGCATAACATTCTCCAGGTCCACCCATGCTGTTGCAAAAGATAAAAGTTTCTTCTTTTTAAGGTCCAGTAATATTCCATTGTGTAAAATGTACCATGGTGATTGGTTTTTTTTTTTAAGATTTTATTTATTTATTTTTAGAGAGAAGGGAAGGGAAGGAAAAAGAGAGGGAGAGAAACATCAATGTGTAGTTGCCTCTCATGTGCCCCATACTGGGGACCTGAGCCACAACCCAGGCATGTGCCCTGACTGGGAAGGAACCCACAACCCTTTGTTTTGTAGTCCGGTACCATGGTTATTCTATCCACTCATCTACTGATGGACACTTGGGCTGCTTCCATATCTTGGCTGTTGTAAATAATGCTTCGATGACACATAGGGTCTTTTGAATTAGTGTTTCAGATCTCTTTGAATAAATTCCCAGAAGTGGAATCACTGGATAATCAGGCAGTTCCATTTTTAATTGTTTGAGGTAACTTCACACCACTTTCCACAGTGGCTGCACCAATCTGTATTCCCACCAACAGTGCAAAAGGGTCCCCTTTCTCCATATCTTCTCAGCACTTGTGTTTGTTGATTTATGGATGGTAGTCATTCTTACTGGTGTGACATGGTATCTTATTGTGGTTTTAATTTGCATTTTTCAGATGATTAGTGATGTTGAGCATTTTTTCATGTGTATTGGCCATCTATAGGTCCTCTTTGGAGAAGTGTTTATTCAGGTTCATTGTCCATTTTTAATTGGATTGTTATTTTTTGGGTGTTGAGTTCGTAAGTTCTTTAAAATTTGGGTATTAACCCTTTATCAGATGTGTCACATTTGTTTTTGTATATGTTGCATTTAAAATGCTATGCTATTATATTTACTATAAATATGATATTTATATTATTTTTGTTTATTATAATATGTATATACTCTATATTTTTACATATACTTGTATATGTACATATGTATATACGAGGTCTGTTCTGAAGGTATCCAGCTATGTAATATGAAAAATAGAGGCGCTTATTGCAGAAGATATAAAATATAAGAAATATTTTACACAGGACAATGATACCTCAGTCCCCTTAAAAGTAGGCACCTTGGGCCCTGGCTGGTGTGGCTCAGTGGATTGAGTGCTGCGCTGAGAACCAAAAGTTCACTGGTTCAATTCCCAGTTTAGGGCCCATGCCTGGGTTGCAGGCCAGGTCCCCAGAAGGGGGCAAGTGAGAGGCAACCACACATTGACTTTTCTCTTCCTCTCTTTCTCCCTCCCTTTCCCTCTCTAAAAGTGAATAAGTAAATCTTTTTAAAAAGACCCTTTCAAATAAAAAAAACTGAAGAGAATTCTGTTAAAGAAAAAAAAAAGTAGTCACTTGGGGCCTCCCACAGTTCTCCCAACCACCATCAGCTTCCCCATCATATTTTCATGCATCTTATTGAAAGTCTGTAATTTCTTCCCTTTCAAAGGTTATTTTAGTTTTGGGAAAAGCCAGATGTCTCATGGCACCAAATCTGGGCTGTAGGGGGACTGAGTCTTCTGGGTGAATTGATGTTTTGCAAAAAAAGTGCCTGAGACATGTTGTGTGAGCAGCTGTTTGAATGAAGCTGCCAATCACCAGTTTCCCATAGCTGCAGCCTTCTGTGTCATCCAAATAGTTTCCATGGAGGAACATTCAAGCATAACGGAAACTTTGATGCAGATTCGTTGTTCACTTACTTTATCACTTTGAGTGCGACAGCCTCACAGTACACCTACTCACTCAGTGGAGTCTACCTCCCTCACTGACTAGTACGGTGAAATTGTCATTGTTCATGCATGCACATTCCAGTCCACTCTCCTTGGCTGCATAGATATTGCACAAACCATTTTCAATGTATTAACTATGGCTGGAGTTTTTCTGTTCAGACAGCATATCTGCATACATGGACTGTTTAGTCAACCTGTGAAGTATGGAAGGTAGATATCACTTTTTGTTTATAAGTAAAGAAACAAGATAACAATGATGTGACTTCCCTAAGTTTGACTAGTAACTGCTTCATCTGGGGTTTAGTTATTCTTATTACTAGTCCAATATATTTCCCTGAATTCCATTATCTCACATTTAATTAAGAAATACCAATATTGAAGCACTATTTTCTTTACTTGGAGATTTCTGGTATCATATTTGAAGCATTTTCCCATTATTTTTACATTTAGTAAATGTTTATCCACTCTCAGACTTCCTTCCAAATGCTTTAATTTTATTAACTAATTTAACCTTCCCAGCAATAAGTGGATAAATATGCTAATTATATATAGATTCCTACTAACCTCTCACTCTTCACATTAAACTTGTGAGATGCATAAGTATTATTTACCCCATTTTATTGATGAGTAAGCTGAGACATAGAAGCTTAAAGATTTTTTAAAACCAGGCCAGCTAGCTACATAGTCTGCACTTTCATGCCTGTTGATAACACCACCTGTTACAAGTGGTATGATTTTGTGCCAGTTACTTTCTTTCTCTGGGCTTCCATTTCTGTTCCATAAGATGAATATGATAATAGTTCTTATGTGAAAAATGACTATTGTGATTGAATACATTTAATGTACTTAGAAGAGTGCCTGGTACAGGATTAGTTCTTTTAAAAAATAGTCCTTATTTCACTGCCTTTTAAATCAGTGACACTGTTTTAATCCATCCATTAATATTAAACAGTAAAATCAGATATTAATTTAATGTTTTAATCAAAGATGTCAACACCAAGACCTTAAGCAATCACTTGCAGTAGAGGTAAAGTCTTGTCAGAACTGAATTGTGTCTGATGGGGATGAGACCAGTTCTCCATCCATAAAACTGACAGGGAGTAAGCGTGGCAGAATTACACCTAAAACCGGAGTGGGGCTGTGTCATACTGTGACCACAAACTACTAAATCTAACACTCTCACTAAAGAGGTATTTTAAATACCTGATATTTTATTAGTAGTAAATAACATAATTTGTGGACATTTAGAAAGAAAGGAAAAAAAAATAAAACCATAGGACTGTGACTGGTCCAATTATCTATTGTTGTGTAACAAGCCACACCAAAAGTAAAAAACTTAAAAATTTATGTTATCTCTCACAGTTCTGTGGATTGCCAAGCCCAGCAGGCTGAGTCTACTTTGGGGCCCTTCATACAGCTGTCATTAAGGCTGGTGGGTCTGGAGTCACCCAAGGGCTTTTTCATTCACCTCTCACCTGCCCTTCTCTTGCTCCTGCTGAAGAATTAGGAAGTAGTCAGGTCTTTCTCACCCCCTTTCCCTCTCTCTCTGGCACTTTCTCTGCCCAAGTAGACCATCCACATGGCTAGCCTAGGCTTTCTCACAGCGTGATTGTCAGGGTAGTTGGACTATATACATGGTATCTGGTCTCCCCTTGATCAAGCATTCTAAAGAAAGAAAGTAAAAACTGTAAGCTATTAATTTTTTAAAGTGTGGGATGGGTAATGGACATACAATCATCTCATATACTGTGATTAAAGTAGTCCCAGTGTCTGCCCGGATTAAACAGGAGGGAAAATGCCTGCTGCCTTTCAATGGGAGTAATGTTAAAGACATTGTGGTCATTTTTAACATTCTACAACCATCCTAAGATAAGTATTTTCATACTTTCAGACATTATATGCATATGTATTTTGCATCAATAAAATTGTATTATTTGTCAAAGAACATGACACAATAACATTATATTTTCAACATTGTTTTTAACACATAATGATTTCATAGTGTTTCATTAATAGATATTTATAAACTGTTATTTTCCTCCTGGAGCACATTTTAATTTATCATTTCTCACTCTTTCAGTCTACATCATAAGGAGCTTCTTTTTAGCTTAAACACTGAGGAATTCCAAAGTGATTTACTTCAGAAATATTTCAATACTTTGGATTACTGAATTTTAATATGTAATGAAAAATGTTTAAATGTTAAATTAAAATGTGAAATCGAGAAGGCATCTTTCTCCTATCTAAATCAAAGGATTTCTATAAACTCATCTTATTGCCCCTAAAAAAAATAAATTTTGTAGAATGCCTTCATAGGGCATTTTGCAGAAATGATATACTTAACACATTTATATTCAAACAGTATTAAAGCTCAAATTCCCCCAGTATTTTATGTTTTGCCATATCTGTGCAATGGACGCAATAATGGAATTGCTGAGAAAGAAATTCTAGATATTTTAGCTAAGATGTGCCCATATTTTGAGTCTAAAATTCTGGACAATAACAAAAGGACAGAGAATTTTATATATATAATTATGTTCCAGCAGAAGTAAGGCTTGCTGAGGTATGGTTGATAGGGTATGCGAATGTCTCACACTAGATGGACAGCAATTTAAACATTTCACCTAAAATGTTACATGATATGCTTGAATGTGATATTCTTTTGTTACAGAATTACATACTTATGACTTTTTTATTTTAATCTCTTAGCATTTTATTTTTAAAGTATATTTTATTGACTATGGTATTACAGTTGTCCTATTTTTTATCCCCTTTATTTCTCTCCACCCTGTGCCCCTCTCCCACCATCATTACCCCCACCTTAGTTCATGGCCATGGGTCATACACATAAGTTCTTTGGCTCCTCCATTGCCTATGCTATTCTTAACCTTCTCCTGTCTATTTTGTACTTACCAGGCTTCTTATTCCCTGTACCTTTTCCCCCATTCTCCCCCCTCCCTTTCCCCGCTGATAACCCTCCATGTGATCTTCATTTCTGTGATTCTGTTACTGTTCTAGTTGTTTGCTTAGTTTGATTTTTTTTTATATTCAGTTGTTGATAGTTGTGAGTTTGTTGTCATTTTACTGTTCCTATTTTTGATCATCTTCTTTTTCTCAGATGGGTCCCTTTAACATTTGATATAATAAGAGCTTGATGATAATGAACTCCTTTAACTTGACCTTATCTGAGAAGCTCTTTATCTGCCTTTCCATTCTAAAAGATAGCTTTTCTGGATAGACTAGTCTTGGATGTAGGTCCTTGCCTTTCATGACTTGGAATACTTTTTTTCCAGCCCCTTGTTGCCTACAAGGTTTCTTTTGAGAAATCAGCTGATAGCCTTATGGGAACTCCTTTGTAAGAAACTCTCTCCTTTTCTCTTGCTGCTTTTAAGATTGTCTCCTTATCTTTAATCTTGGGTAGTGTAATTATGATGTACCTTGGTTTGTTCCTCCTTGGGTCCAACTTCTTTGGGACTCTCTGAGCTTTCTGGACTTCCTGGGAGTCTATTTCCTTTGCCAGATTGGGGAAGTTCTCCTTCATTATTTTTTCAAATAAGTTTTCAATTTCTTGCTCTTCCTTTTCTCCTTCTGGCACCCCTATGATTTGGATGTTGGAACATTTAAATTTGTCCCAAAGGTTTCTAACTGTCTCCTCATTTTTTTGAATTGTTGTTTCTTCATTCTGGTCTGGTTGAATGTTTATTACTTCCTTCTGCTCCAAACCATTGATTTGAGTCCTGGTTTCCTTCCCTTCCCTGTTGGTTCCCTGTATAGTTTTCTTTGCATAGCCTTCACCTTTTCCTCTATTTTGAGATCATGTGTGACTATGTCTGTGAGCATCCTGACCACCACTGTTTTGAACTGATACATGCAGCTGATACATGCTTATGATTTTTAATAAAATATTTTGTAATAAAATGGGGCATTATTTGTGTCAGATCCTGTATATATATAGATATATAAATGGTATGAATACATTCTTAATTAGCCCTAGCTGTTGTGTCTCAATGGATTGAATGCTGGCCAGTGAACAAAAGGATCTCTGGTTCTACTCCTAGTCAGGGCACATTCTTGGGTTGTAGGCCAGCTTCCCAGTAGGGGGCACTTGAGAGGCAACCACACATTAATGTTTTTCTCCCTCTCATCTCCCTCCCTTCCCCTTTTCTAAAAATAAATAAATAAAATCTTAGTAAAAATTTCTTAATTGTACATGTCCATAAAAATGGACAATTCCAAAACTAGACAACACTGTGGTAATGAGAGGAGGGGCAGATAGATGTGGAAGAGAGTATAGGGGGATAAATGAATGAAAACTGTAATTAAAAAAAAAGAAAAAGAAAACAAGACAAAGCATAGAAGAGCTCGAGAATCCTATCCTACAATTAGTAATGGATCCTAGATCCTTATTGTAAGTGTACCTCCACCAACTCAAAATGGTAGTAATAAAAAGACATAACTCTAGTTACAATTGAAAATTCTAGGCAGTTTAATTTCAGTCAGTAGGCTGTTTTTAAGCTATATGATTTTGTTTCACTGCTATTTGTCCTGTCCCTAATAAATTTTAGGACTCTATCTTCATTTATTTTCTTCAGAGAATAACAAGGGTATTTTGAGAAATTTGGAAAATTAGACACAGTAGATTTCTAAGTAGGTAACTGGTAATAACTTCTTTATTTGAGGCTCAAAACAGTTACTAAAATGGAAGACATGTTGCCTTGTGACCGCTCTCTGGGATTCTTGATCCTCAATTCAGAGAGGCCAAACTTCACACTGTTTAAATCCTGATGCGGAGATCAGGTTGGGAGGAGGGGCAAGGCACAGAATGGTACAAATCTGAGACAGGCCAAGAGTATTTATAAATTTTACTTGTTGGAAACTTATGTAATTATATACAAAGAAGACAAGCATATCATTTTTACACTGAGTATGCTTTTTCCCATGACGGAGTTAATTAAAATAAGTTAATATACATTTTTCAAGAAGTCTTATTTCCTAATTTGCATATGACTTTGTTCTTTTTATATCCTAAGTTCTTTACAGTCTGAATAATCAAGAAATGTCAAAAGTGGATGCTAAACTTCAGAACAAAAATTTTAAAGTGTCCTTTGTAGCTTTTCTTTCAGAGCCTATATTGCTATTCTCTTTACAATCAAATATAAATTAATACTCTTAAAGTTTCAATAATTTTTTTCTCTAAAAACTTACATTTGTACTGTTGTCTAAGTATTCGTTTCAAAAGTAGGGGAAGATAAAACAAAGGATAGCCAGATATACTTTTCACTGTTCATTTTGTACAGCTTTTGTTATTTCAATTATGTGATCGTCTTTGTTCTTTTAAAGGTCACTATGCAATATTTAAGGCAATTTTATCCTACAGGCATAATGACTTGTGAATAATTTTGCTAAGATTTCCATTGTCTGGGTTAATCTATATTACTTAGAATTATCATTTCTCTGATCACTCACACAATAAAAGAAAGAAAGTGACATCCATAGTCATACTCCCTATTTTTAACATAACATTTAATTTCATTTTTACATTACAGTTCTGGCAAAATGCATCATCAGCATACACAACAAAAACAAAACAGAGGAAAGGAAATAATACATGAAGTCAGTATATTGAAACTTCTAGTCTGACACTGGATATTCCATTCTGTTAATTCATTCATAGATTAAAGTGATAGAAGTAAAGAAACTGGTGAAAGATTCTTTTTCTTTTATAGTAATTTTAAAAATAATTGTCTGTGTGTGAATAACTGGTAAAGAGTACAGGAGGGTCTGTCTGGAAAAAAGTTCAGCTATTGTTAATATGACAAGAATGGGTTGTGTGACATTGATGTAACCTGGCAGCCAAGGAGAGTGGACTGGAAAGCGCATGCATGAACAATGACAACTTCACTGTAGTAGTCAGTGGGGGCAGTAAATGCAGTTGAGTAAGCTTGTTACTGTGTGACCATCACATTCAAGATGACTAAGCACGTCGAGCAATGAATCTGCATCTGCATTAAGCTTGAACATTCTTCTGCAGGAACCATTCAGATGATTCAGAAGGCTTTCCACTATGATGCAATGAATGTAGCTGAAACAAAAGTGTGGCACAGCCCTGGCTGGTGTGGCTCAGTGAATTGAATGCCGGCCGGCTAACCAAAGAGTTGCTGGTTTGATTCCTAGTCAGAGCAGATGCCTGGGTTGTGGGCCAGGGCCAGGTCAGGCACCCAGTAGATGGTGCATGAAAGGCAACCACACATTGATATTTCCCTCCCTCTCTTTCTTCCTCCCTTCCCCTCTCTCCAAAAATAAATAAAAATAAATAAATAAAATCTCTTTAAAGAAATGTGGCATGAGCACTTCAAAGATGGTCAAGATTCCAGGTGTTGAAAGTGATCCATGTTCTGGAAGACCTGCAACAAGCAGAGCACCTGATAGTGTTGAATGTAGAAGGTCTGAAACCAACAAAGATCAGCAACTGATAGTGAGAGACCTAGAAGCTGATCTGGGAATTCCAAAACCTACTGTGTCTGAGATTTTGATGGAGTATCTTGATATGAAACACGTGATGGCAAAATTTGTTCCGCACCTTCTGCTACCAGAGCAGAAGGAACATCATAGAAGCTGCAGTTGCTAATGACTTGATTCAAAGCACTACCAATGAACCAGTTTTCCTCAAGTTCATAACTTTGAAGGGGACTGAACCATCACTGTGCTATGTACAATGTTTCTTGTCTTGCATCTTCCTCAGTAAATGTCTCTAGTTTATATATTACATGGCTAGATACT
Source organism: Desmodus rotundus (assembly GCF_022682495.2). Taxonomy (NCBI): domain Eukaryota; kingdom Metazoa; phylum Chordata; class Mammalia; order Chiroptera; family Phyllostomidae; genus Desmodus; species Desmodus rotundus. Next base: position 29,238,212 of record NC_071388.1, on the reverse strand, counting down.
TTCTGGACAGAGCACGCACATCTCTTTATACTGCCATTAAAAATTTTAGTTTGAAATAGACATTGAATCTCTAATTAAGTAGAATTGAACGCTAGACTTCAAACATAATTTAACTAGACAAAGCTTATTTAGGATTTTTCAAATTACCTGGGAATAAAATTTTAATACTCAACAATTTATCTATATAAAAACAACAAAATTTTAAACAACTTTAACTCTATACACTGAGTTTTCTCCCTTGGAGAAGTGCATAATACTGGGTGCTTATATTTACATGTTCATATTTAAAGCTTTCTATTTGGTAGAAATACACTCAGAGTTCTAACAGGAAATCATGACACTGTGGAATACGACAAACCAGCTTCCTGATAAAGATAAAAAGTGTGGATTGAATCACTCTTGGAGATCATCTATTCCAACTCTTTCATTCCGGGTGATTTGAAAACTGATGTCCCACTCAAGGAAAAACAAAGCAAAAAACTGTTTGGGATCACATAGTCATTGGCCAAAAAGAAAGTCAAGATTTTGTTTACTTCATTTCCCACCCAGAATTATTGCAACATTATGTGCTTCTTAGCCACTTTAGATAATATGTACTGTTGGCAATTTACTGTGTCTCAAATTAGAAAATGTCTTTCAAATGTCTTTTCAATCTGACAGAGAATTTACTGGTCTTCCTGCACAAATATGAACTTAAATTTCAAAGTGTGTGTGTGTGTGCATTTGTGTGGCCTCCATTCAAATATACTTTCTTGTAACCTAATAATAGTAAGTACAAGGCTGTCCACTCAAAACAGAGGCAATAGAAATTTTTAAAGCAAACCTCGAATAGGTAAAATAAATAGGTAGTCAACTGTTATATTGCAAACAATTAGCTATTAATTGCATTTTAAAAATCTGCTGAAAACTGAGGTATTAAAAAAACCCTGTATTTTTCTAAAGGAAGAAATGTCACAATGAACATGGGGAAAAATTGTATTTAAGGAGAGAATTTGTGCTGTGGCATACAGAATAACTTCTGCTAAATTTCCTGCATTGTTTGCTCTGGCCCTCCAGACAGAAAAATGAGTTACTGTACAATCAAGGTCAGGTTCTCATAGTGACAGCATTTCCACAGCACCATCCCACTCACCGTGCTTTGGTTCCCAAGCCACGTAATTGGTTTAACGGAATGAATGGTGTTATCGTGCAAATAAATGTGAATAACATATGCATAAATATTATCTATGAATTATCGCGTTGGAACTTCTCTTGGAATGCCAAAATTAAAAAAAAAATGTGGATCATTTGCTACACATCTCACCGTACTGGAAAATTCTGCCAATGTTGTGTTAAAAATTGAAGCCAGCATTACAACAGGGCCCTGAGTGACTTTCAGCGTGGAAGCTAATACATTTTATGTTAGCATTTCTGCCTGGAAATTCCCTAACGAGACTGCCATAGGGTTTAATAAATTTGAGTTAGAAAACAAATTTGTTACTTTTATATGCAATCTTATGATTATACTGTTTAATATTTATTAGTAGAGTCAGTAAAGATTTCTTGAACTATTTGGTTCTATCATGACCTAAAAAATTACTCTCACAAAATAGTTTGACAAAACAGATGCTGAATGCACTTAGAAATTAAATTATTAAGTTTCTGGGTATATACTTTAATGATTATCTGATGTTTATGAGACAAAAATTTCACCTTGACCCGACTTGTATGCAACAACATAGATTTCTGCTTTTACATAATTATTAACCAGATTTACAGTACCCGAAGGGTCCAATCTGGAAAACAATCACATGAAAATGAAGTACCATGCCTTTTCACATCAAGAACACGCTATTTTAATACAATTTTAGTTAGGTCTTAAAAATAGGGATAAAATAAAAAAGGGCAAATGATATAATTATACAATATTAACCATATTTTAATTGTTTCAGGTAATATTATAAATACTTGTTAGTAAACTTTAACCTGATTTTATTTGTGATAGATATTATGGTCACCTTTTTAGATTAAGAAACTAAAGCTCATAGTTTGAGTATTATACCTAGGCTTACATAGTTTTGACATTAATGAAATATTAAAAATATATTTCAAAAAAAGCATTACTCATCACTGCAGACTGGGGCAGGACCTCTGAATACTTGGCTTAGGTTTAAGTCTCCTAAAAAAAAACTAAATCCTCCACACCATTCGTTTCCGCCTTCACCGGTTAATATTAAAGTGTATTACTCTGACCACCTACCATCTCTTCCCCTTAAGTGCTCTGACCTTTCTACTTACCTGCATTCCAAACTTTTCCATTGTCCTCTCAAGAACTGTGCACTGAGACTAAGAATATCCCTCCCAAATTTTTAATGTCTTATCTAAAAGTTCTTTGACACTTCCATGCTTTATTTGAATGACTCACTATTGAGAACGCTTGAGTGGTGGCTATTTAATCATGGTCTTAAATGAAGTTTTTTAGATTTGTTATCAATGTTCTACATTATCTCTGCAAATAGTACTCAGAGATTATTGCTAATCCCCAATTTTAAGAGAAACCCTGATGTCATGCTCCAATGTTCGTGTCCCCCCAAATTCATATGTTGAAGTCAAACTTTATAGGTAGTGGCAGGTGGAAACTTTGGGAGGGATTTAGATCATGTGGGTATAGCCCTCAAGAATAGGAGTAATGCCCTTGTAAAGGAGAACAACCTAGTAACAGAACAAACTAGTAATTTCCACCATGTGAGTATCTGATGAGAAGTCTGTCTCCCAGAAGAGGGCCTTTGCCAGAACCTGACCACCTGATCCTGCTGGCCCACTGTTCATGGACTTCCAGCCTCAGGAACTGTATGAAATAAATGTCTGTTCTTTAATCGTAACCCCATGTGTGGTGTTTTGTTATAGCTGCACGAACAGAATAAGATATCTACCATGTTCTTGTTACATCCTTATGGTAGCAATAATTGATCCCTGCAACCAGTAATTTACCAAAGGTTCACATGGGACTTGTTCTCTCTTTAAACTCCAATCCTTGCTATGTTAGTGTGCTACTTCTATGAGCAACATTTTATCCAGTGAAGTCCTTAGCCTGTTCATAACCACTAATCCTCTTCTCTACTCTACCTCAACCATGCACTTCATACTTACCTTCCAAACCTTGCCAACACATTAAATCAATCCAATTCCAAAATCATTTGTTCAGTAATCTTACTCTGACTCAGCTTTGGCCACTCTTAGTTTGCTCATTTCTCTGTGGCTTCTTTTTAACCTTGTCAAGATATGCATGCAGCTCATTTCTGTACTTCATCCCACTCCACTAATATAATTTTTAATTATTCTTTCATTTTAAATTATATTATTATCTACCTTAGGTTCATGATTCATGAAGATCATTTGCTACATTAATTTTTAGCAAATCATGCTGGGAAAAAATCCCAATATCGAATGAATCTAATTCTGGGTATTTTCTCTAAATAGAGTCCTAAGCAAACTAGCAATTTTAGAAAAAAAAGTCATACCACCATAAATTGTTTCCACTACAGATTCTTAAAAAAAAAGACCCCATTAGAAACACTGAGCAGTTTTGCCATTTCTTTAATCATTCTCCAACTCTCTACAATGACTAAAACAAATCTTTTCTTTAATTCTGAATTTAACTGTTCATGTAATTCTCGGATCACTTTGTGATTTACAGAGACAATAGAGTTAAGTGATGAGAATTCTTTATTCTACTGGAAAATAACTACTTAAATCTAATGGCCAGTTCATCCAAACCATTATCTCAAAAGCAACACCTGAGCAACATCCGGAGTTTTGTGCAGGGACCGGTGAGAAGGTGCTACCGAGTTAGAAGAACGTTGGACTAGTGAACCTCTGACAAATAGTCAAGCCCAAAAGGAGAGGACACCCCCTGGCTGAAAACATGGGAACATGAATTCATAAATGCTTTTAAGTACTGGGAAAAGATGTTACAGACTTTGAGTTGTGAGTGAATGAAAAAAAAATGATCACAAGCTCAGCAAGTGATCAAACAGGGCTGCGGCAGTAGAGCTCTGAAGGAGCTCAGAAATATCCATCAAATATGCTTTTCAAAAGGACAAAAAAACATCCTGCCCGAAACATTGAAATTTGGCAAAGCAGAAAACCTGAGATTAAAAAAAAGATTAATTTAGAATGTGAAAGGGATAGAAAGGAAGCAGACACTATGAAGTACAGTGACACTAAAATACACCCTAAAGCTTCAGGGTACCTTTTGTAATGTGATGACTAAGAGCTTCAGGGAGATTTGTGGACAAAGAAACACAGGAAACAACACCACTATTCTAAATGAGCAAAAGGCTAATAGATCTTTAAGTGGCTACACAGAAAGGTTGTATTTTGAGTGCTTTATGGCATTAGTAGATGAGAAAACATTTAAATTATGAAACTTTGAAAGGTGCTCTAGCTTTACCACACCTTTTGCCAGAAACAAATGTTAATAAAATATGGAAGATAAAAATAATTTATTAAACATTTTTCTGATTAAAAAAGTAAAATTGAATTAATTTTTTGTCAGGATAAAAACATCAGATAATTAGGACTGCAAATATGAAACCATTATTATAAAGTTTTAATATAATAATATAAATTAATTTAACTACATAGGCCCCAAAAGAATTTAAAAAATAGAAATAGGATTGCTTGGTAATGAGATATCAATACAATAAAAGATTTTTTAAAATAACTGATGAAAATCAGAAAATATTTAAAAAAATTAAAAGTCATTTTAGAAATGAAGACTAAATTGGAGTAAAAAAAAAGGAACAAAATATACACTACAAAACCACAGTTCCTTCAATGGATGATTGGATAAAGGAAATGTGATATTTACAAATGAATGCTACTCAGCCATCAGATAAGATGAAAAACTGCCGTTTGCAACGTGGATAGACCTTGAGAATATCATGCTAAACAAAATAAGTCAGTCAAACAAATCTAAGAACCATGTGATTTCATTCATATGTTGGATATAAAATTGAAACTAATAGACATAGCACCATTGTAAGAAACAAATTTTCTGTGAGGGTGAAATTATCTTAAAGTTTTTTTTCTAAAACAGTCAAAGATAATAAAAATTCACAAACACGTGTTAATTTTTTACTTTCATGTTCTCATTCAAAAGTTGTACCTTTTAAAGGAATTTGGTCATTTCACATGCATGGAGAAATCATCTCTACAAGCAAATCATTTGCTTTTAAAATTAGCTTGTTCTCTTTGCTGAGCCTGCTCTTCTCTCTTTATTCTCTAATTATGACACAGTGTCTGAAACAGATGCAGAAGAAACATGACCTACTGGAGAACCCAGCAGCGAGGCCTGCAAGCTATGTAATGTCAACGCTACAAAAACATCCGGTCAAGTGGACCCCAGTACCCCACTGAAGTCTCAAACTTTCAAGTATTTACCTTATTTATTAAATGGAAGAGGATGGGGTAAAAAGTTAAGGCTAAACTCTAACACCAAGGTACTTAGGTCTCCTATCTGAATTTCAGAATTACTGTCAAATAAATATTTATGAGTATCTTTTGTGTTACAAGTAAACAATAACTATTGATAGAGATGGCTGACTAAAAATTAAGTGCTAAACTATAATTAGATATTGAAACTGAATACCGATATTCTCTTCAGTGAATCTCCCCTGGGATATTAGTCTATACACAGAATACATTACCTGTGTGTATATTAATTAAAACTTTTAAAATAATCACTGAAATCTATATTCTGACCACAGAATGTATCAAATGTATGTTTTCAGGTTTTTGTGATATACACAGGTTAAAAATGAGTAATGCAAATCAAAATTCTCTAGTGCATTATTTTGCAAAATGAGCTTTACAAATTCCATGTTTTATGCAATTTTCTACAAAAAAAATATCAAAAACAAATGTTTACCTAACCAAATGAAACTGAAACAGTTTGTCAGCTGAATGATGGCAGCCAGCAATTAAAAACAGTCAAGCTTTGCAGAAAGCAGTAGAAAATGTAAAGGAAAAATACTTTAAAATATTATGGAGAAAAGAAAATGTCCATGACTCATTTATGTTTGTTAGAATAGAAAAACAAAAATAAAAAGTTAAAAGTAAAAATACCACAGAACATTTTAACTTTTATAAATAACAGTAAAATAGTTTTATGTATCCTTAACTTTTGTATATCTGTTTTTAAGTAATAATACTATTCTTAGAACTTTGATGTAATGTCAGGTCTTAGCGCATTCATTTACAATTTATTTTATGCTTTTAAACCTCAGTTGATTGAATCCTATTTAAATGGAAGGAGGTAATCAATTTAAAAATAGAAGGCAAACCAAGTGACACATTGTAGCTTTACATAATAGGTGTTCAGTAAATATTGGCTTGCTGTTGTGCTCCTCTATTATAATACAAAGAAAACAAAAATCATAACTATACTCACCACTTCAAAAATGACTATATTCACAATCAGTCCCGCCCCTTCTATCTCTATTTTTAGACAAGATCATAAAATAAATAACTTATTATTTTTAGATTAAGTCGTTAATAAAATGTCCAATGAAACCATAAAATATCAAAGAAACATAGATAGAGTTAAGGAATAATAATTTAGAATTTATATTGGTATGGTAAAAAAGCTTTTATAACAATAACCTCAAATAACATTGTAATATAATGTGTTTATTTATTGTTCACTATTCCACTTGGTGGTCAAGAGTCCTTTAGGGATTCAGTGACTCAGGGACAGAGACTATGCTTGTTTTGTATCTGGCTTCCAAGATTTCCCCGGGAGTCACTTTCAATTCAATCAGAAACAGGAACTACAAAGAGAGAGTTGAAAATGAGGTAATATGGTAAGTCTTGTTAAAATTGTCCTGGAAGAGGCTTGCATTACTATTGTTAATAATTCAGGGGCTGAGGCTTAGTCATTTGGCCATACCTAAGATCAAGAGAGACTGGGACAAAAGAGAAACTGTTTTCTAAACCTGCTAGATAAACTCTAAGAAATGGTGAGGATTAAATCTGTAAGGAGTAAAAGCACAGCCTTTTTGACATGGTGATGTGTGTGTGTAGTAAGTAAAACTCACATGTGTGATAGGAAATGTAATTGAGAAATACATATATTCATTACAAAAGGACCCCTTTTTCAATGCACGTTGATCACCCCAGTAACACGTGCAGTGTTGAACCTAACAGCAAATTTTTAATCACATACGTATTATGGATTACCACATATGTTAATAATAGGTGGGGAAGCAAGTTAATAATCTCTATAATTTTTGGTATGGATGAATACAGTAATTTTCATCATTAATGGTACTTCCTGGGGAGGGTGAGAGGGAATAGAAATATTAGATCCAAAGTAGCAATTTTGCAAATCTTGTAATTAGATTTCTTAATCAAACTATAAGTATGTTTTTTAAATTCTTACATTTAGAATATTTAAGAAAAAACACTTTTAAGATAATTTAAAAATTACTCTGTTAAAATAAATCAAAGATATTGTCATTGCCTTTATCTGACATATTTAGACATTTCACTTATCCCCCTAAAATTAGCTGTACAAAGGTGATAAGATTATTTTTCTAGATAAAATAATTTGATACCAAAAATAATGTATTTGAACATAGAAAACAAGATTAATCTTTCTAATGGGCCAATATTTTCTGTTAAACCTGGTATTAATAACATCCATTTGAGATTTTATATGAGTTAGTGCTAGAACTCCCACAGTTTAAGATAAGCGAAGTCAATAAAAAGGCATAACATGGTTTAAGTCTTAAAGATTTCAGTAAGATGGAAGGAATTACTTAAAATAGAGGAAAAATGTGGCATATTTCTAGTAAATGTTTTTAGAATTTTGAAGAATGAAAAAGAAAATGATGTTATGTTTATTAATTTCCTTTGTTATTAACTTATGTGTCCACATTTCCCCCAGTTTTTTCCAGTGTCTAGGTGCCTGATTCTTCCTGTTGGAACTTGGCAATAGGTTTGTGCTTTGGCCACTGAAGTTGATGATGACCACTGCTGTGAGGAGTGAGCTTGTGTCCTAAGTAGAACAAAATGAAATTATTGTTTAATTAGATTAAAATTAACGAACTGTATTTTCAAAATGTGAATTTTACTTAATGTATACAGAAATAATGTGAATAAAACATTTCCAATATGCTTTTAAATCCTATTATTTAATCTATTAATTACATACTCTATAGTTTTAGACAATCAATATTGTTTAAATCCTCTAATTAATGGCTCTCAGTGGAGAATACTTTATTTCCATAGGGAGCTTCAAATGTCAAAGAGATGGGAGTCATTAAAGAAAGGTTAAATCAGTATTATGAATTCCAGAAAAGTTCATAGCTTAATTCTGTTAATTTTGTTTTGATGGTCTGAGGTATTTGCAGTCAAGCCTCATCTAGTAAAAGTTCGTGCTATTCAATATGGGTATTTTAAATTGAGTTTTTATGACAAATTTAGTGTCTTGACAATACAGTGCTGCTGTTATTGTTTCCTTTGGTTTTCAAAAGGATTAAGGAATGGTGCTTTTCACAAACAACCATTCAGTCACTAATACTTTAATAGTATTTATGATGGTTTCAGTCCATTTGGGAAATAATCAAGATTCATTTTTTTGTCCAAATCACCCAATATCAAGTATTAATTATCTTGGTTCATAAACTCTCTGAGCCTTGATTTTCATACTACCCCTAGACTCTTTGAATATTTCCAAAGTCCCCATCTGATACAAAGGAAGAGGGAAGGAGAGGGGGAAGGGGTGGGAGAGGGAGAGGGAGAGGGGAAGAAATGGAAAAAAAAAAAAGGAGGTAAATAGTATTTTACAGAAATCGGGCACACCATCCTTAGTGTCACCATTTTGCCTACGTGGATCTTCATGCAATGTGGATGCTATTATGATATACTGTTTAGTTTACTTTAGTGTTTACATTCTAGTAACTTAATACAAAATTTGCCCAACAATAGACTTTCATTTTCAAACTATTTATTTTATCTGAATATGTATCAGTATAGCTACATACATACTCATATATCAAAATCAACTGTTTTCATAGCATACAGATAAGTATGGTTATTTGTATGTCTCTAAATTAAAATAAATAGCTTCAATACTACATAATTAGATCACATAAAGACTTGCATGATAATTTAAGGCTGTAAACATCATGCTTTGAATTTTTATATTCAAATATATCCAATAATTGATCTGGGCCTCCAGTTTTACATGCTGAGAAAGCAAGTTTTTATTATTTTATTGTAGAATGTCTTCAGCAGTTCTGCAAATTTAAGAATAGAGATAGACAGGACCTGAGGTTATTGTTTATCGAGGTCAGTTTCCTGCTACAACCACCTAATGTAATTATCCAGATTGCAAAAGTCCATTCCTACATACAAACAGGAGTCTCCTCAGATTGAGCATCACAACTATTGTAAAACTGGAGCAAATAAAAGTCTAATCTGTTGCTTCATCACTATAAAGAAAAAAAATTGAGAACTTTTGATCTGTAGAGAGGTTAACAATAAAATGTCACTCACAAAATTTTATTACTTTCCTTCCAGCTGTGTTTTCTTTGCCTCCACCCCACCCTTTCAACTTCCTTAATCATAATGCGCACTCCTAATTAAACATAATCACCAATTATAACAGGCAAAATCTTCTTTGTAAAGTATCCTTTTAGTGAATACTAATAGAACTTTGAGATTTCTTGGTGTTGTTGGAATGTGATCATATCTGAAATCATAAGACTCTCTAATACTGTCATAAGTGTGCTAAAAATCTGATCAGATTTAATTAACCTATTTTTGTTACAAATTTTAAATATTTATGACTTGTATTATATCTCATAGTTTTTGAAATTTGGTATGTGATATTTCAGACATAACAGGAACTTTGCATTAAAATAAAATGTTACACGGAAAAATGATGAACAGATCAAAGCCAAGTCAGGATTCTGGAGTTATGGTTTCAATAACGAAAATATGTGACTGTAATGAGATTGACAAACTTGTTTGGGTTTAAGATGCCCTTTGCCTGAAGACGACCTTGACATATTCATAAAATGAAGATATGTTGACACATACAAAATAGTGCTGCATGTGCAGGTTGATAGATAGCATTTAAATAACTACAAATCTCATATGTTTTCCAGGTGTTAATTTCTAATCTCTTTGAATCATTTCAACAAGATTTTCCTATTAATGATGCCTTAGTTTCCTAATAAAATCATTGAATAAAATTTAACTTGATTCTTTGTCATAATGGATAAGCCTCATATTTTATTTAATAATATGTAAATTATTACATATCAATTATTAAAATATTACAGTCTTGAGATAACATAAAATATTATTGCCCTCTTTATTTAACATCAGTAATGAATTACCATTAAATTTTATATCAAATGATAAGATGCCATTTCATTAATTAGTAAAAACACAAAAAATATATGACTACTGGTTTGTTACTTATTAAGAACCCAATACAGTATAATGATTACATAATAAAAAATTAAATTGATTAAAACATTTTTCATCTTCCTTTATTTCCAAAATATTTGTCTTAATTTATACCCTATTAAGGGCTAATTCATAAGAAAATTTATCATACATATCTTTTATGAAAATATAATAAATTTAAATTAGTATTGGCTTCCAATTAAAAGCAAGCTCTTTAAAAATATATTTAAATAAAAAACAAAAAAGTGTGAGCTCATTAATGTTTTTCTTTTTTACCACAGGTAAAGTATTTGTCATATTCCTCGTTATGTTCCCTGTTTTGGAAGTCAGCTTCTTTTTCTTTTCTTAGCAGCCCTCAACAATAGGTAAAAACCATGTTTAACCCATTGCCTCATGTATGCAGATTCTCTGCCACTCTCAACTTAGAGCTGTGTAGAAAAGAGAGGTATGAGGAAATACGAGTCAAATAAAATGAGCACAAAGCCAAAACACAGGAGACTTGAACTCTATTCCCTGTTGGAATCCTGGGAACCCACAAGAACATGGTATAATTTTGGCTTTATAAAGACCAAAGCAGGCACGGGTAGGCACAGACTGGTTGTGAGATTGTGGCAGCTCACCTTTCCTCAGGTCCTGTGTGGCATGTAAGTGATCCATAGGTTCTTAGGGAGAAGACAAAAGATAGATAAGATTTGGCAGAGACAGCTGACCTTCAAAGGATGGGGAATTAAAATCTGTGGACTGCATAGGTTAGCCAAAGCCCACAGAAAGGACTTAGCTAAGAATGTGCTATTTGAGGAATCAGAAGTGCTAGGGACAGATTAAAAGATCGGTGGGTCATGACCTCATGCAGATAGGGGCCGTAAATTAGCTACAAACAGTCTTTATTGGAAGAAGTGATGAAAAGAAAGCATTGACATAAGTGTGGGAAAGAAGAGGTTCCTGCCTCCCGATGGAGTGACCAGGTAACAGAAAAGGACTATACAAATGACCAATCATTCCACCATGAGGATATACATGCTTCCTTTTGTCCCTAGACATCAGCATGGAATACCATGGATTCTTGGAATGGCTCTGGATCCTGGGAAATTTTGTCTTTTATCTTGGAAATTTTCAGCAATCATCTTTTTGAGCACTTTTTTCCATCCTGTCTATAGCCCTGTTTAACTTTGATTTGATATATTTATAGGCATCTCATGCAATTATTTAAATTTCTTTAATATTTTGTTTTCCTAAACTGCAGGCTATATCATTTACCTATCTTACAGTTTATTAATTCTTTAGGTGTATTTAATCAGCTAGATAATCTATCATTGAATTTTAAATTTAAACTACAATATTATATTTTTTATTTTATATGCTTTGTTTCAAATATTCTTCTCTTAAGCTCACAATTTTAATCTTCCAAATGCATCAAATGTGCTAAACATATTTATTGTATACTTCTGTCTGGTAATTGCAATATCTGAAGGTTTGTTTTTGATCTGTTTGTGCTGTTTCAGTGAATTAGTTACCTTAGAAAGTTTGCAAAATCAAACTTAGTCCAACGTGCTAAAAGTGAAGCAGTGAATAAAATCTGGATCATTTTGTACCTTTCTTTGGTTTTATTATGCTTGTTTTGTTATTTTTATTTCAATATTAATATCTATATATTTTGTCCTTAGCCCTTACTCATTTTGACCTTTCCTTAATTTTGTTCACTTTTTTTTCTTTCCTTACCACTTGACTCCTTCCATTCTTCTCATTCTTCATGCTTTACCTGTCTCTGCATTTGAACCAGCCCTTCCTTTCAGCGGTTTGCACCTGTGATTTAAGGACAAAACATAAAATGTTCCAAGTGAATCAAGTAAATCACCTACAAGTCTGGGGTTGTTAGCAGGGTGCATAACTCAGCAAGACCAAAGGAATACTCAAAAGTCATACATGTCTTTCTAGCAGTCATTATGTTCTATCCTTGTTGTTTCCCATATCTTAAAATAAATAATCTCCATAGTATTTTGTGTTTTTCACTTTAAACTTATGAAACTTATAAAACCTATGAAAGCTGAAAACTTATAAAAATTTATTTGTGAAAATAAAGTTTCCAGTGCTTGAGTTTAAGTCCCCACAATAGATCAACATGGGATAACAGGAAGCACATCCTTGTGTATTTACAGACTGAAATCATCTCCTCTGCATTTATCTAATATTGCTAGAGGACAAAAAATACTACGTGCACATGATTGAAAATTTCTGGAAATATTAAGGATGTATCATATTCTTATATAACTCTTCCTTCTTGTAATGATACAGAGGAGAAACATCTTTCAGAATTTTAGTGATACAGAGCCTTCCTCCTAAAGATTCGCTGTCTTTTCCAACAATGAGAACTAGATAACTGCTTTACTTTTTGTGCCTTTTTGTCTATGAAATGCTCACAGACATTTGAAGATCTGCATAAGAACTTTGAGATGAATATTTGGTATATTTGCTATTTTCTTCTTTAACTATGATTTTCTAATTTTTGCTTCACGATTTCATTTTCTATAACTTTTATAGTAAGCTACTGTCCGATTATATTACCACGAAGACACAAAAAATATATATAAATACAAATTGGCTTATAAATGGAAAAGTCTTCAAATAATTTAGAAGGTTCCAAATATTAAGTTATCTCACATGCATTTGAAATTTTCATGACAAAACTTATTATTCTTCATGATATTTTTTAAATCAGAGATTGCTATTAGCTGAACCATATAATGATATAAACCAAATTCTATACCATCTGTGTTATGAACATGAAAATTAACTTAACATTTCAAAAACACAACTGGATATATTGGTTTGATTATAACCTATTATTATCCTAAACTTAAATTATAGAAGAATTACAATATAGAGCAAAATAAATACTATGATACATGACCACCAAACAATTCTATACATTAATTTATATAATGTTCTTTTTTTATCCATTTAAATGTTTTCCTTTTTACTTTAGCTAGCATGTGACTGCCATCATAGAAAATCATTTCACTCTCACACACACAAAAATACTGCTAACTATATGAGGATGAGATAGGGAGATTTGATTTTATTTATCATTAAATAAATAAATAATTATTTTATATTTTATGTCATTTGAGGAAAGTGCAGTTATTTAATTTGTAAACTTCTGGTTTTCCCATGATGTCACATTTGGTACTAGACATAGAATCATTTTTAAATGAATATTTTTATGAACAGAATATTATGTATATTTGTTTTATAATAAATAAGGTATAGGTTTTCTCTGCTAACATCTAAATGGCCATCTCTAGTGTGACAGAATAAGGGAATAAAATCCATGGTTCCCAAAGGAAGCTAGGAAATTGATGGGTCAATGGAACCCAGTTCATTCAGGTTTCCCAGTTTATTTTCTATTCTTTCTTTCTTTTTATTTTTTTAGAGTTAGTTTCTATTTTTTCCATTTTTATGTATTCTTATTTAAGAAAAATTTTGTTTTAGAATCTTTAAAATGTAATTATGTCTATATCACAGTAAGCATTAAATAATTCATTTAAATATATTTTTCTGTTATAGTATTGCAAATTTATTTATATCTTTAAAGTGTGTCATTTAATTAATAATTTATATAATTTATTAATCAGTATTAGATATAATTAATAAATATTTTCTAATAATGGGAAACTTATTTTATGACAACAAAAGAATGTTATAGAAACTGTAATCTCTCAGAAAGTTTGGGATACAAGATATAAGTATGTATTTCATGTTTCCACTCTCAAAGTACTCCTAATTTCTACTAAGCAGTGATTAACCACTTCATATAAATCACTTCCAATAAATTAAACTTATGTCACTAGAGGATGAAAACAAACCAATATTTTAAGGCACTATGAAAAAAAGGTTTTATTTCAATTAGTCTATTAATCTAGCCTTAGAAACTCTTCTGGATAATTAAACTTATAGTCTAAATTCTATTTTTCCTCCAATCAAAAGTCAGTAGTAGTTACATTAAAAATATGTCATGGGGAATCATGGTCCTTGAGGAGAAAGGAAACAAATCTACTGGGGCAAATACTTGACAACTTTAAATTCACCAATGCTTATTAATTCTGATTTTTGATATAAATCCTAAAAATGTGGGTCAGTGCAATTTTCTTGAATATGTGAACTTTTAAAGTAAAGGATATTGGTTTCTGAAGTTTAATGCACCCGAATCAAACAAAAAAAAGACTTTTATTGTAGTATAATCCAGTATAGTATCTGTGGAGGTGTCCCACTCCAATTTTAATTGCCTCTGTAGAGATCCAGAGAACCAAATTCCTAGCTGAAGAAAGTCTGTTACATAAGACAGGGAAATACGCCATGGCAAGTTCTCCTTACCATTGGGGCTCCACAGACATGTCTGAACACTTGGAGCCTACGGAGGTGGCCCGTCTAACGTATTAAGAACTAGCCTTTCCCTTGTTTGGAGAGACACTGCAAAGTAATAGTCATCACCCTCAGGAGACATCCTAGGCCTATTATAGTTAAATCTCAGCATAACCAGGCTGGCAATATGCTAAATCTGAGAGAGCAGGAAAGAGATTACCACCCAAAGGAGCTACAAAATTTAGCTAGCATGTAACAGCAGGGTCCGAGGGAGTACTGCTGATATTGGATTCTGTCCCCAGCAACACCATGGTTTATTAAATAGCACGTCAGCTTCCTGCCGGGAAGCTCTGGCTACTCCTCTGACGTTGTTGAGTTTTACAATGGTTAAGCAGCACCACTACATCTCTACTGCTGTAGTTCCAGGGATCTGGAATATAAACTAAATAAGCAAGAATTCATCCATTTAGGAGCACTGTTATGGAACACAAAATTTAACTTCCCAGCAAGGATTCTGGAGATTATGCAAAGTAGCTGCTAGGGTGACCCATTAAAATCTGGAGAAAGTGATGGCTCATACTGGGTGAGGTTGAAGTGCCTGAGTTACCTTGGCTGATGGTACACAAAGGAGTAAAAAGGCTCAATGTCATGTTCATAAAATGATTATATAATATGAGGCCAAAGGGCACACAAAGAACATTGTTCCATGAGAAGGCCCAGAAGACTCACCACTAGGCTGCTGTGAGAGGGACATGGGCATCACTAAGAGGAGGCTCTCCTACACGGGCTGGAGCTGAAGGTAGAAGACGTAGTAACAGAACTTGTTTGAAAGAAAGGAGTTGATGGGTCTCTAGTGAAACAGAGGCCAGGTGTTCTTGCCTAACCACCTGACCCAGACAGTAACAAATTTCTGTAAATATCAGCCCGGTCAGAGAATGCTAAATGGAGCATTGCTGAGAGGGAGTTAATGAGTTAGTCAATGGAACATGACTTGCTGGAGCAAAACTGATAGCAAATGAAAATGCTGTTTGCTACCTATAATCAGAAGAAAGCAGAATGAAGGAGTAGGAATGCAAAGGTGGTTTCCCTAGTAAAAACTAATGATCACTTTCTCAGTCCCCAGATATGAACCAATTTTCAGATCTAGAAACCATCACTTAAGCAAATATGGTACCGCCAGCTCTTCCCTAAGCAGGCCCATGGACACTTACTCAGATGGCTATTTAACATGTGAAGGCTAACAACCAGATGTTGGAGGATTATTAGACATATGGTCATAATTGATATTTTTTGCCTAGAAACCTGAAGTATAATCAAGGCCCCATCTTTAAATGGAGGTATACAGGGTTCATGTATTAAATAAACTATTAGCTAAATTTCCATGGTTATGTCCCCTACCCCTGAGTGTCATAATTGGAATTGGCATCCTTAGCAATGAGAATAACCAGTACACTGGGACCTTTGCTTAGAAGTTGAGCTATAATAGAGGAAAATACCAAATAAAAACCTCTGAAATTGTCTACTCTCACCCAAGAGAGTGAATTAAAACAATAATGCACGTCAAGAAGGACTGGGAGCAGAGATTGAATAATGATAAAAAAATGGGGTAATCCTTGAAGTTGTAAAGGATTGAAACTTGGTGGTCCCAGTTATAACTTCATGCAGTTCGCCATTAGGTCCTTGCCATAATCTGATGGATCTTGGTTACCACTGAAACTCAAACAAGTAGTAGCTGCTATTTCAGTTGCCATACTGGCCTTATTTATTGTTGCTATAGGTTAATAAAGTCTCAGCTATTATTTGGCAAGTATGTTTATTTTTATACAAATTGGAAAACAAGATTCAAATCATCTCACATCCACTTGGATTATTATGAGGCCTGTCCAGAAAGTATCCAGCCAGGCTGGAAAATAGAGACATTTACTGAAGAAGATACAAGATGCAGAAACATTGTATTTAAGACAATGATGCCTCGGTCCCCTTCAAAGTAGGCACCTTAGTACCTCACACAGTTCTCCCAATCGCCATCAGTGCTGCCTCATCATATTTTCCTGAATCTCATTGACGGTCTGAAATCTCTTCTCTTTCAAATGTGATTTTAAATTTTGGAAAAGTCAGAAGTTGCAGGGCACCAAATCTGGGCTGTAGGGGGGTTGAATCACCTGGGTGATTTGATGTTTTGCAAAAAAAACCTCTACACAAGATGAGCTTCATGAGCAGGTGTGTTGTTGTGACGAAGCTGCCAATCACTAGTTGCCCATAGCTGTGGCCTTCTGAATCATGTGAATTGTTTCTGTGGAGGAATGTTCAAGCGTAATGCAAAATTTAATGCAGATTGTTTGCTTCACTTGCTCAGTCATTTTGAATGCGATGACCACACAGTACACACGCTCACTCAATGGCGTCTATACCCCTTCACTGACTAGTACAGTGAAGTTGTCATTGTTCATGCACGTGCATTCCAGTCCACTCTCCTTGGCTGCCAGGTTACATCATTGTTGCACAAACCATTCTCATTATACTAACAATGACTGGACTTTTTTCCAACAGACCTCATATATTTAACTTGCATCCATATGTAGTTATAACATTTCTGAGCTGAAGGTTAAAATCACTTGCACATTGGAGTTGACAATCAGTTTTATTTTTTGGCCCTTTAATTATACTGATTTCTCCAGCCTCCACCCATAATTCAGCGTGCCCGAGATAGAGAAATCAATTTGCTGTTGCACTTATTATGCGTGCTTTGGGTGATTCTTGTATGTGCTCTGACCAGAGATGGGACCTGTAACCTTGGCGTGTCAGGAGGAGGCTCTAACCAACTGAGCTATCAGTTTTTTTTCCTTCAAGCGAGTGTTAAATAATTAAGATACAAAAAGATTCTATTGACATTTGCATTGGTAAATTAATCAAGTTGTGGTGATATATTTACATAAAACACTTCGACATTATCTTAAGAAATATTTATGAAAATTACAAATGTCATGAATTAAATATATAGATACATTTACTATCATGAGAGAATACAAAAATGGAAGAATGGCAACATTTTCAAAAGTTACTTTTGGTATAGTTACACCTCAATTGCTTGTCAAATATTTGAAAGCTTTGATTGTTGATGAAGTCATCAACATAAAACTAAATACAATAGGCATTTTATTTGATTTGAAATAACTACATTGTTTTCTAGTGTTATATTCCACAATGAAGCCTTGACAAAGAATTAGCATCTTAGAGGTTTTTACCAATCAAAAATTTTTACATTGCAAGAAAATAAATTGTGATATCAAACTAAGTGCTTATAATGATACTTTTGATGACAATTTCTAATTGTCGACTTGCTAGTATGGTATGGCATTCGGCATATGTTATATTATGCATAAGGAAAGATGACACAGTATAAAATCATCAACCATAATGACTATAAATTGTCATATGCTAAATTCTAAGGGGAAAAAGCCATACACGGAAATCTGCAAACAGAGACAATTATTTCATCTTTATTTTGGCTTTGGGAATAGATATATTACACACATATGTGTGTAAAAGCTCTTTTTATGTTTCAAGGACAGATAAATAAGATATAAACTTCTAACTCAATGACTCACAGGGAACACAAATTCAATTACTGTGGTATAAAAATAGAAATACTCTATGAAAGGTCTGGGATGCAACCCAAAAATAAAAGTACTGTTCTGTATCTCAAATATAAAGATTATTTTTCTTAATCAGTAGAAAATAATTCATAATTAATTATGCCCTCAAATTTCAGTAGGGCCAGTAAGGCAAGGAAGTTAACTGTAAAACCATTAGTGAGGAGTGGTGATTATTTAACTTAAATACCAAATTAAGATATCATTTGCAATTCAATTATGAGAATGAATTTATCACTGTTGTTACAATATAGTCTATTGGGAGTTCCAGGCTTTTTAGAAAAAGAAGACACAAGGTTTGAGAGATATATATATGTATATGTATATGTATATGTATATGTAAGTATATGTATAGTATTCATACTCTAGAGTGATTTCCTATTGCAGATAATTGGAACACACTTCTGGCATCCTAACATTTCTGTGCTGTTGGGCTCTTCTGTTGCTCAATGTGTCTAAAGCAATAAAATCAGCTTGTAAACTTTGCCTCGGCAGCTGAGCACTGCATGCGTTCAGGTCATTATGGTCGCAGGGATGCTCAGTTGGGAAAATGGTATATAAATAACTGATAACAGAGCAGAGTCTGATTAATCCTTACTGTCCAGTGACTATTTTTAGGATCCCTTTGCATTTATGCTTCTGGGGGACTGAAAGTAAGAGTGTGAGTGCTAACTCCATTGTAATAGCACAAAGTTCTTATAAAATTATTAGTTTGAAAAGGAGTGCTGAAAACTCAGTAGTAGATTTTTAAATGTAACTTTACTCCGTGTTTTGATTATTATCACTATGGGAATAGTATGTTAAAAAATTCCACTCAAAATATAAAATTCAAGTAAAGACCACAGTATTTTGTGTTAATATTATACTTGTATACTATGGGGTCTGGTACAAATAACACCCTTTTTTCCCTTTTTTATTACAAAATCATAAGCATGTAATTGTGTAACATAACAACATCACACTCAAGCACAGCATGTGACATTTCAGCTGAAATGTTCAAATTAAAACTATAAGTTATTACACCCTTATAATCACCCTACCAACCACATTCAAGCAAGCAGGCCATGCTTCTGTCAAACCCTGTATTTCCTAGTGATATACTTCTGATGCATTCTCTGTAATTTCTTTAATCATTAAAAAAATACTTCTATGAGCATAGAGATACATATATTCTTTTGAGTCAGTGTTTTGGCTTTATTTGGTTGTATTCTCAGAAGTGGCAATGCTTGGTGAAAAGAAAGATCCATTTTAAATTTTTTCCTTTTTATTGAATTAATTGGGGTGACACTGGTTAACAACACCGAACACATTTCAGGTGCACAGTTCTGCAACACATTGTCTGTACACTGTATTGTGTGTTCACCAAACCAAGTTAAGTTTCTGTCTATCACCGTTTATTCCCCCTACACCCTCCTCCACCTCCTCCCATCACCCCTTTCCTGGGCAATCACCACCCTATTGTCTGGGTCCATTAGTTTTTTCTCTCTCTTTTTTCTTTTTTTGCTCACTTCCTCCACCCACCTCACCCAGCCCCACTCCAGACGACTGTCAGCCTGCTATCTATGAGTCTGTCACAATTTTGCTTGTTAATTCATTTTGTTCATTAGAACCCACATATGAGTGAAATAATACAAAACTTCTCTTTCTTTGACTGGATTATTTCACATAGCATAAGGCTCTTAGGTCTATCCAAGCTCTCGTGAAGGGTAAGATTTCCTTCTTTTGTGGAACTGAGTGGTGTTCTATTGTGTCAATGTACAGCAGCTTTTTTTTATCCACTCATATCTACTAATGAGCACTTGGGCTGCTTCCAAATCTTGGCTATTGTAAACAACACTGCAGTGAACATAGGGGCACCTATATTCTTTCGAATCAGTGTTCCACGTTTCTTCAGATATATCCTCAGACGTAGAATTGCTGAGTTACAAGGCAGCTCCATTTTTAATATTTTGAGGTTTCTCCATACTGCTTGCCACAGTGGCTACAGCAAAGCATATTCCCACCAACAGTGCAAAAGGGTTCCCCTTTTCTCCACATCCTTGCAAACACTTGTTTGTTGATTTATCGATGTCAACCTTTCCGACAGGTATGAGGTGATACCTCATTGTGGTTTTAATTTGTATTTTTCTGATAATTAGTAGTGTTAAACATCTTTGCATATATCAATTGACATATGTATGTCCTCTTTGGAGAAGTATCTATTCTGGTCCTTTGCACATTTTTAAATTGAATTGTTTGTTTTTTTCTGTATTGAGTTTTATAAGTTGTTTATAAATTGTGGGTATTAATCCCTATCATATATATCATTGGAGAATATGTTCTCCCTTTCAGAGGGTTGTTGCCTTTTCATTTTGTTGATGGTTTCCTTTGCTATACAAAAATTTTAGTGGGTAAAACATGTTGTGGGAAGTATACACAAGAAAATATTTCCAGGCTGTAAAAAAGAAGAAACTCTTTTTTTTTTTTTTTGCAACAGCATGGATGGACCTGGAGAGTATTGTGTTAAGTGAAATAAGCCAGTAACAGAAAGGAAAATACTGAAAGATCTCACTTCCATGTGCAATCTAATGAATAAAATAAGCTAACAAACAAAATAGAAACAGACTCATAGATATGGAGAAAAGATTGACAGCTGTTAGAGGGGGTGGGTTCAGGGGGGTTGGTGAAAGAAGTGAAGGGACTAAGTAAAGGGACACATGGACAACAGTATGGTGATTACTGGATGGAAACAAGGGTGGGGGGAGGTAGAGAAAATAAAGGGGGGTAAATTGGTGACAGAAGGAAACTTAATCTTGGTAGGTTAATACACAATGTACGATAGTATATGGATAATGTATTATAGAATTGTACACCTGAAACCTATATAATTTTATTAACTAATGTAACCACAATAAATTCAATTAAAATTAAAAAATTGCTTCTATCTACTTTCCTGTCTTTCTTTCTATCTCCTTCTTTCATGCACGCACACACACACACATTACTTAGAAAGATATACAACATGTTTTTCTAAATAAGGTAGAACTCAACATATACTCATGCCTTTGATATCTGGGTTAGTTATTGAATTGTGTTTATATTTATAGAAAGCAACATTGCTATACTTCCAAAATAATTAAGTATTTTAGCTCTATTAAATAAGAGCAACAATAGCATACATTTTCATATCAGCTGTAATTACATATTTTAAAGTTTCCATTACTCCGTGGCCAACCACAAAACATCTGATGAAGCTACTCCAGTGATGGACAGAGCATACTTTTGCTTTCCAGAAATAATGTGTTTAGGATTTGTACTTGTTTGAAGATACAGAGATAATACCACACCACCACTGCAAACTCATCGTTACTCTTTTCGTCTGCCTTCTGAAAGTACTGAAGTTGGTGAGTACATATTCTAAGTTACTAAAATTATACATTCTATAATAGATAACCTGTTTTTATACATACTTTAGGTTATGGTTATAATAAAATATTAACCCAATTCTACATTTTAAAATTACTTTCATCACTTATTGAGTGTTGTTATGAGTAAAACTGTTTGGACAAATTATTGGGGATAATTTGATTTTATGATTACAACTCCTACACTCTAAGAAAAAAGAACTAAACTTCTCAAGAAATTAATTCTATAAAAGAATGTGTAAATACATGAGCATATTCATTAACTGCTATCTCTCATATGATCTCTCAGCATTTTTACCTGGCTTTGATGTGTCACTTAGAGAACTGCATTCTAATTATTCATTTTACATGTTTGTTGCTCTCCAAAAACTCCATCTTCTCTGAATGTAATTCTACATCTTTCCCTTATGTAGATTAAAATGAGCAAATATTCTGTCATGGTTTCATCTTTTGAAAGAAGAGTATAATTGATGTATATTTGATAATGTCTTGTTAAACTCAGGGAATAAACTTTGGAAGCACAAGTGTTGCCCTATTTTCTACAGAGAGGGAATCCACATATGCATATTTCTGAACCAAATGAATATATTTTATGAACATCATCTTATTTGTAATTTAAGAAAGTTCAAAAATATCTCAAAATGACAATGTGAAATGGAGATATAGTAATGCATTAAAAGTACATAAATCATGTGGATAAATGTCTAAGAAAAAAATTGAGAAAATTCTATTTTAAATAGGAATAGACATAAGTCATTTATAATGGTTAAAAAGAAATATAAATAAAGTCATAAGAAAGCACCAAACAGAAATTAGGAGCTGAAGAATACAATAAATGAAATAAAAATGCAATGCAGAATGTCAATAACAGGTCTGATCAAGCAGAAAACATAATAAGCATACTCAAAAATAAATTATTTTAAATTACCCATATTATCCCAAGTATAGATACCTAGCAATCATTATCAAAATTTCAAAGACATTATTCACAGAAGTAGAAAAAGAATCTTAAAATTGATACAGAATACCAAGAACACATGACCTCGGATAGCAAAAGCAGCCTTGAAAAAAAATAAAGAAAGCTGAAGGCGTCACACTAGCTGAGTTCAAACTGTGTTACAAAGGAAGCTATCAAAATCAAAACAGTATGGCACTGGCATAAAAACAGATGGATGCATCCATGAAACAGAATAGAGAGCCCAGAAATAAACCTACACAATGCAGTCAGCTCATGTTCAACAAGACTACCCAGTGGGGAAAAATAGTATCTTTAATAAATAATGTTGGGAAAACTGGATACCTACATGCAAAGGAAATGACATTATACCCTTATCTTATACCAAAAACTAAAAAAACAATCAACTTGAAATAGGTTAAAGACTGAAATGTAAGACCTGAAACCATAGAACTTCTAGAAGAATACATAGTAGGGGATAATCTCTTTGACTTTGTCAATTTATTTGGATTTAACACCAAAAGCACAGACAACAAAAGCAAAGACAGGCAGGCAGAACTGTATCAAACTGAAAAGATTCTACACAGCAAAGGACACAATCAGTAAAATGAAAAGACATCCTATATAATGAGTGACAATATTTGCAAACTATATCTCCCATAAGGAGTTAGCCTCCAAAATATATGACACTCATACAACTAAATAGAAAAAAAAAACTTTAAGAAATGAGCACGAACCTAGAGATTTTATCAAAACAAATATACAAATAGCCAACAGGTATTATAATTCAATTCTTTTTCACTTCTGGTGCAGGAGGGTTGAAGAATCAGCACAGTGCCTCTGACCTTGTGCTACTGTGACTAGCTTTCTAGAGAACCTGGAATTTTTGCACTACCACTGATACTCACCCTGATACTCAAAACATTTTGAATTCCATATGTTTCTAGCACAGGGAGCCTTTTGTTGGCATCTACCACTGAATTTGGAAAAACAAAATGAAAGCCTTTAGCCAGGCTTATCATTGCATGATATTTTTGTTTTGCAACAAAACTTATTACTCTATCTATATGTATGTTGACTATCTACTTTTTCTGACAAAGACTGAGAGGTTGTAATTCTACTACACTATTTCATTTGTATTAATATTAATATCCCATACATACTCATACACACAGAGGTGGGTTTTCTTAGAGCTTAAGTAAAGGTCCATAATTTCTTAATTTATTGTACACCATCAATATAAATTCATGGACACCAACGTTATTGTATTTTTTCCACATTATCTGTGATCTCTGCTATCATTTTCCTCTCACACCAGATATGCATACCCTAATATTTGAAATCTAATATCATTTTATATATATATATATATGTGCATGTATATATATACACACACACACACATACACACACACAGTTTCAGAAAATATTTTGTGCTGTGATTGTTTATAGGATCTCATGCATATTTTCATTTTTATTTTATGCCTACTATGGCTCTTTCAGATTTCATTATTTTTCTTATTTTTCTCAACAAACTCCATGTTAAAATATCAGTAGTTAGTTAAACATACATATTTACATTTGTAAATGCATTAATTTTTAATGATTTGCTAACTAATAATCAATTGGAATAGATCATTTTTTCCAAAGTTTTAAATCATTTCCAGTCTAATCTTAACTTCTGCTCACTGAAGTATCTTTGGTTTGAGCCTACTGGTCATGTTCTCCTTTCCTTCCCATTCTTTTCAGCTTCCTAACCTCCTCTACTCCCTTAATTTCCTGTGTGCTTAGAAAACTCTCAATACACTGCCTCTTTATCATCTGAAATTGAATATATTAGTAGTAAATTAATTAAATAAATGAAATAAAACTTTAATTGGCTTAACGTACACACACACACTAATTTACAGAATCAAGGTAGAAGCCAAGGAAGGTGATCGATCCAAAACAAGTTTATTTGCCCCAACAATTCAGTGTATCGCCTCTTTTGCTCTGCCCTCAACATGCTACTACCTGAAACTAGACTCCTTTTAGCTGCAGCATTCCTGGGGTTAGACTTCCTCACTCATAGACGTAAGCAAGGAAGCCTGTCTTTTTCAGGCTATATTTTAATAGTAAATAAGTTTCTTTCCAGGAAGCACATATTAAATTGTTCTCAGATAAAGTAACATTTGCTTAGGCTTGCCCTTTTCAGCCAGTCAGTTACTGGCAAGGGGGAATGGGTTTATCAGGATTAGATTAGACTGTTCAGAGCCCATCAATCAATTCCCCTGGAGGCACATTGGTTGAGATTATGAGGAAATTCTTCGTGAATTAGGTTTTTCTCACAAAAGGAGGAGATGGTGTATGTGCACTGATAGGAAACAACTAATTACCAATTCAGCGAAAGGAAATTCAACTTCTTATCTCAGAGCTTTTATAATACAGTAAATATAAACATAGCTATCTATTTATCTGATTACCTATAGATACTAGGTAATAGCACATGTTTCACTGTGGAAGACCATGACTTTTAAAAACTGGGTGAATATTAAAGAGGTAACATTATTAGATTCCGTTTCTTCCATCAGTAAAGAAGAAACAGTATCATAATCTGTCTCCATGTGTGGTTGTAGTTTTCTAGCACAATTAGTAACAGCACACAATGCTTGGTAGGTTTTTTAGTCCTTGGGATGGGTGCTCAGTAATACTATTATTAGTATCTGTAACTGCCCACTCTAGATGAGCATGAGGTTTTTTGTTTACAATTTTCTATTATTATTTCAGTTATCTTTTCTGACTATAGAGCAAATGTGTTTATGATCTTTAGTCAAATCCAAACCTTAACAAAGTAAGCCTCTCTCATTCTTGTTATAAATTCGGTGGTTATTACAGTTGTCTTTGAAACACCTCTGCACACACACACATGCACAAGGCTCAGCGAAGAGATTCTCAGCAGCAGGTGAAACAGTCTGGGGGCTTCTTTTCAGTAATATTTGGCAATACTCTTCTTTCACTGAACTTTCATCCTGCTTTCTTCCTCCTCATTTCGGCTCCCTGTCTGTCTATATTCAAACTTGCCTATTTATCTCCTTTTGATCTTTTACATTTTCATACAAGGGTTTTTTCAGCAGAGACACTTTCATTGCCCCCCCCCCCCACTACTAGACCTGGCCGTGCTGAAGCCGGATGTGGATAGACACCTGGGACCATGGTCATACATTTATAACTCACAAGAAGAGGAACCCGCATGCATGACCCACTGACACGGGCAACAGTGCGGGAATTGATGGCGGGAGGCGGGCGTGGGAAGGGAGGAGGGAGGTAAAGGGGGGAAAATTGGGACAACTGGAATATAATAACAATAAAAAGTGATTTAGAAATAAATAAAATATTCACTAAATAATGAAAAAGATTTATGAACAAATACATTGTATATTTACTTATGATTATTTTATTATAATGTTATTTTCAACAGGCTTCTAAATTTTGTTCTTAATATTCATTTCCTACCACGTAGTCAATAAATATTCTCTTGAAATTGTTAATTTACACGTTTTTTGTGTGACTTGGGGAGAAAAGTCAATCTTTTAAATGGATATCAATCTCAGGCTTGAACATCAGGTATTACAAATGTAACTTTTCATTTATCTTAATGAACTTAATTTATAAAATAAGATACATGGTAGAAAAACCTTACCCAAACAATAATGAAATTTCAATGAAATTAAAATCTTTCTAAGAAATGAATGAAAAAATATTGAATGAACCAAAAGCTGATTAGTTGTACAAGAATAACAAAATAGTCATCTTGATAAGGAACAAGTGCTTATGGGTGGAAGAAGATATTAAGGGCACTGATTTCTGAGACTGAGTGAATATTGCCCCGCATCATGCTTTTCTGTCATGAATTTCAGTCTTCATGTTGTAAGTGGGTGGAGGACAGATGCAGATGCGAATGCTTAGTCACACCTGCTACATCATTTGCTCAATATTTTCTCACCAAAAACCACAGGCTTATTTTCTTTGGTGATTATATAAACATAACCTTATCGAAATAAATGCCACATTTTTAAAAATACACTTCACATAGCAGAGCCAAACATTGCGTGGCAGGCTTTGATTTTTATTTGTTTTACTGGTTTGGTTTCCAAAGAGCCTAATTTAGAAATCCCAGTGACTACATCCCTATTTCACACGGACTAGGGTCATGCTAGCCAGGTTCCCACCCCCTTTCCCCACCTGGTTCCTGAAAATAAATCACTGAGTACAGAACAATTATTCAATATTCAAATGTTTTTTTAATCACAAGTTTACATGAAATAAAACTTTATTTCTTCTCTGTTATCATTTGATGTGTGGCCATCATTAAACAATCAGAGGCACAGACCGACACAACCTGGAATGATGGACAGATGGACCAAAAATCCACTGGGTGTTTTATCAATTTGTGCCATCCTTAAAGTGGTAATCAATAAAAAAAAAGTTTTCTCATAAAATAAATTGAATATTTCACCAATAAAAAGTGATTACCTTATATTATCTTATTTTTCTCCATGGTTGACCCTAATAACTGACAAACTCTGTGGGCACTTTGTGATGTCTGTGAGTTATAAAACTTTCATACACATAAGAAATGTAATAATCACCTTTCACCGCAGAAATACTCTGCACTCCTCACATTGAACCAGTAAGAAGCATAAGGTTCCTTGTGATTTCAAAAAGACTGAATAAACATGTTGGGTATCTATCCAAACACAAATATGAAACACTAAAGGGGCTTAGTTAAGAAAAAGAAGATCAAAACTATGAACATTAAAATGGCAATAAGTACATATCTATCAGTAATTGAATCTAATAAACAAACAAAGCAAACAAGAAGAACAGAGACAGAATCATGGATACAGAGAGCATTTTGATGGTTGTCAGATGGGAGGGGGAGGTGGGAAGATGGGTGAAGAGTGGAGGGGATTACAGAGTACAAACAGGTTGTTACAGAATAGTCATAGGGATATAAAGTACAGTATAGGAAATGGAGCAGCCAAAGAACTTATACACATGACCCATGGACATGAACTAAGGGGAATGCCTAAGAGAGTGGAGGGTGCTGGATGGAGGGGAATGGAGGGGGACAAAGGGGAAAAGTTGGGACAACTATGGTAGCATAATCAATAAAGTATAATTTTTAGAAATAAAATAAATAAATACAGATGTATGATACCTGAGGTTCATTGTTTTAAAGAGATTTTATGTCTACAATGTCAATAATAATAATAAGCATTTTATTATACTTGAATCAGAAAAATATAATTCAATACAGCTTATTAAATTTTAGGAGTGTTCCTTGACTTATCTTTTAAGCATTTATTTAATAATATTACCTTCATATTGAAAAATAAATTAGAATATTTTAGTCTGCCATCATATTTTTATAGAGAAATAGTAGTTATGCTAACTTTTTATTTGTATATCTCATTTATAAAGCACCCACTTTGCTACCTAAAACCATGGTAATTCCAACAAAATTGGTTCCCTGACAAAAACAAGGTAGGTACATAGACTGCCTTAACAGAAATGAGTAAGTAGATCAACTGAAACTCTACTGAGAATTGTAAATAATGCATTTCTCTATACTAACTGAATAAATAAGACTAAACAAAGAAGACAGGTGAGTAAGATAGGGAGACAGCACTTTATATTTTAGAGCTAGCAGTCCTTTAAAAATAATAGCACTGTTTTTCTTTTATTTGTGAAGAATCTCTAACTAGATACGTTGAATAATTTATTCAAGAATATAAAATTGTATTTGGCCAAATGAAAACCTGAAACTAATTATTGTATAATTAATTTTTTTAAGTTAACCAATAGAAATTGAATCTTTTTTGGCATTCAGCTTTAGCGTCCTTGCAGATTTGTGTAACCACCACACAATCGGGACAAAAATTGTTCCATTACCTCCAAAAACTCCCTTGTGTTGCTTTTTTAAAATCATACTCTCTTTCTACCTTTAACCCGTGGCAAACACTGAATAATTTTGTCACTGCAGTTCTGGTTTTTCTAGAATACCGTAAGATGGAATCATATAATATGTAATCTTTTGAAACTGACTTTTGCACTCAGCATAATGCCTTTGAAATTCATTCATGTTGCCACATCCATCAATTGCTTTTTCATTTCTAGTGTTCAGTTGGGTTACATTATATTTCAGGGCAGGATCACACAGCCCATGATAAGTAGTTTGGTTTATTTCTGATTGTCAAGTCAAGTCATTTTATCAGGGGTTTGATGTGATCTGAAATATATTTTCGAGTTCACTCTAGCTCTTCTGTGGACAATAGAATATAGGCAAGAGTGAAAGAAGGAAGAAAGGAAGAACAGTTTAGGAGTCTACAGCCCCCTAATCAGAGAGATAGTGACCTATCTGTGGAGGTATGCATGGTAGATGTGGAAATAAAGGAACAAATATCACTTATATTTGAAAGGTGGGGTGATGGGATTTGAGGTATAAGGGAAAAAAGAATCATTCTTGTGCTTTTTAAATTCTTATCAGCTTTGACTTTTCTGCAGATTTTGATGCCTCTGTCCTGCCTTATTCCAACCTCTATTCACTTTTTGCTGGCTCTAGTTTTCCTCTGAGTGAACACAGTAAATATATAGTTGGAATCAGTTACATGTATGAAATAAAACATTATATTTAAAGTGTCAAAAAGTGATATTAAATGTCTTTGTTATATCCAGCAAAGAACTTAAAATCCACTAAAATACTCAATTACAGTAGAACTGATACTGTATTAAAAGTTTGGAAGAAAGTCCGCATGGATACTGACATTAACTTGTACCAGACTGTTGAAGAATTGAGGATTCAATCAATTTTTTTTGTTATTTTTATTTACACTCTCTAACTTAGACACATAAAGAATAAAAGGATTGAGTAACTGGCTCTAAGATGTAAACACAATAATCTGAATGAAATTGCAGTTTATATCTTTTATCTATTTTCTATCTATATATCTATATTTCATACAGGGCTTCTTTATGCTTTAAACCTGCAAGTTCCCTTAACTTTTTACAATTTCTGCATGATACATGCTAATTCTGTCTAACTCAGATGGGATCTGTGGCTTATATGTACATAAACAAAACCCACTGAGTATATGGTTTTCACTTTTGCAAAGCTACTTAGGAACACTTAAGATACAACCTAAGAATTTGTTATTCAAAGAAAGTATTTTATTTTATACCTAGGAAAATAATTTCCATAGGATTAACCCATTATTAAAATAATTTTAGAATAACCTTTGAATTCAATTTTAATTAATATATTATATGTAAATTATTAACAGATTACAAAAGTAATTAAAATTCTTTTAAATATTCTTATTTAAGGTTAAATATGTTTGTTCCTTTGCAAGGATATACATATATACATGTTGTCGTGAACAATAGAAGTACAAATGTTGATAGGAAGGAAATAGGGTGATTGAAGGAAGGTGGCATGAGGAAAAGCCTCTGAAGCGGCGAGTATTTTGTTTCCACGTTTACTTGGTCTGCTCTGTTTGCCTGCATCCCACTGGAGTGATATATTCATCAGGATTAAACATTCATGAGTCTCTTCAAAGCAGGTGTTTAGTTATTCCGGCTCTGATTATGGCAGCCCCGAAAAGGCTTCACAGGAAAAGTGAAACTCTCATAGGGGAGCATTTCTTTTTCAACTGTTTAATTAGTTTTCAAGACATTCAGTGAATTTCAGCAAAGTTAAGCTATTGACCAGAACACCTGTTTAGCTTTAAAGACTGCTTTCAACATTTAATTTCAGGCTTGTCCACATTTAAATACAGCTTAAAATTTAAAATATACCAGTAACATTTAAAAATTAAGACCCATTACCATCAGTTCTTTTAGTGATTATTGTTAAAATATCCATCTAAAGAAACACACTTGATATTAATATAGATGTAACAATATATGATATTTTATTATAATTTATAATTAAGTAGAATAACAGCTTAAATTGTAATCATAAGTGGATTGAGAAACTGGCTGTGAACACAGTGAAAACAAGAACTGGTGTTTAGTGTTCTCTAATTATTCTTTATAATTGATTTCCTAGAATCCCTTTCATTTTCATTTCCCTTTTAACATTATTAACTAGTATTTAGTAGAATAAAACTACTTCAATGCTAGGGAAAGTGAACAAGCAAGAAAGAGAATTGATTCCGCATAAGGAAACACAGATATCGATGAGCATGTTCCAGGGGAAAATGAATACTGCAATATTTCTTTTCCACTGTGGGGGTGGGGGAAAGCAAAAGTAAAGGGATTGTCAAATAGAGGAAATCAAAGAAGGCAGCCACAACTTTTTACTACTCTGGTTATGGTGAAGGATGCCTCCCAGGGGGCTATAATTATGCACATTCGAAATTTTAATCAACATTGCAGTGTTATCTGTTGTCATGGTAGTTCAAATACTTTATTATCTCAAAATCTGGTAGCCTTTTCTTCCATGGAGATACAGTGACTTGACCAGGTCTTGAAGATTGGAAGAAGATGATATGGAGGATTCTTGAGTTCTCTCTGGATGTGTAACAGGGATTATTTTCTAAAAGGATTATGATCTGTTATACATACTTTAGTAATTGCAGATTCACCAGAAATATAATCAGTGAATGGCTTTGTCCAAGCAGAAACGCTATAGCGCTTAGGCAGGCATACTAAGTAGAAGAAAAGTGACGATGATTCCCTTCAGCTATTGTAATTGTATTCCCTCTTCTTGGATTTAATGTGGGCCTTTAATATCTGTTGTTGTGAATGTGTGATTTGCACTAGTCCACCCACAGCTAACACTTTTAAATAATGGATTTTATGATGTCTAGAAAGTTAACCACTGTCACGCATTAACACAACACTGAACTATGTATTTTCTATCTATAAACTACTATAATTTTCAAGCATGAATGGACACTCCCAGCATACTTTTACATGTTAGTTTATAATTATTAAAACATTTTAAACAAGAAAATGCTGAAGTTTGAAGAATAAGTGAGGAAATTATTGAGTTTGGCACATAATTATAAGTAATTGTACTGGAACTAAAATTCAGGCTTTACTGAAAAGCCTCCATACTTTTCATTGATTAACATTCTCTTCAGGTGTAATGAAAGCGGTAACCCCATATCTCTCATAGTGATCTTTACTTTAGAAAGTGTTTTTATTTCTTTTATGTCAGGCAATCACATCATCAGCTCTATGAAGAAGGTAAGAAAAGCATTTTTATTCCCATTTGACAGGAGAATGCTTTTGAATATAGAAAAAAATGCTATACAAATATACTGTAGTATTATCGGTGTCTACAAAAACCAAATGAACTGTATACAATTGAATCACAACATTTGCCATACAGTTCTCTCCTTTCCTGCTTCAAGATCCCATTGATTTTCACAGGGTGTCTAGGACTAGGTCAGCAGTGTGTATGTACTGATGAAATACAATTTAAGTTGATGGTAAAGCTGTCAAAATAAAGAAATATACAAGTTTCAATATTTGTACTAAAACTTCAGTTGTTAAAAATGAAATGCTGCTTCAGGACACCAAGCTCCATTGCTTTAAAAGATATTTTTATTTTCTACACAATGCAATCTTTTAGAATTTCTGAAGTTAAATGAAGCATAGATTGGGGACATCTACCATTCTCATCACAGCTGCTGCAGCACCATGGAGCGCACTGCAAACTCAATGGGAAAGAAATTAACTGCCCATCTGTGCAGTATATATTTTTTGGCTTCTCATGCTTGATTAGTAGGATGGTTTTTAAGTATATGTTAACCCAACCATTTCATACAGAGTATGTGTAAAATCTGAACATGAGTAATAAAAGATAAAATCTTTTTTTTTAACCTGAACTCTTCTAGAAGCAAGCAGAAACTACTGCCAGAATAAGTTAGATTACTGCTACTCAAAAAAAATATATTTGAGAGCATTGGTATGTTTGAACTATGTAGTTTAGGATTAATGGCCTCAGAACTAATATTTGATGGAAATCAGATATGAGCTCTTTGTGATACAGGAGTAAAGAAATAGCTGTAATATGGGAAAGAGGTTAATTTTTAAGAGAATAATACAAGTATTGCTTGGGAATCAAATGGTTTGCAGATGACTTTGTTAGTCTACATTAAAGAATCACCACCAAAGTGTGTACATATTCCGTCTCAGCAAACAGAAAACTGCAGAATAGTTAACAGATATAATCAGTGCGCTTAAAACAGTGAATGCAGAATATGGTGGTGGGGTAGGTGGGAGTTGGGAGTTGAACCCACTTGGTCCTCCCACCAACTGGGACATCTAGCCGATCTCCCAAAGAACAGAGTGAACAGCCCACATAAAATCAGCTGGCATGAAGTTTGGAAGCCAGAGGATGTAGAGGACACTTAAAAATGGACAGTAAGGAGATTTTGTAGGCTGCGGGAAAGGTCCCCGGGCCTTGCGCCAGAGATGGCGGCTGCTGCTGGAGCATTGAAAGAGAGCCAGGTCAGTGCCAGCAGCTCCCTCCCCTACCAGAGCAGGGAGGCCACAGACCCACGCCAGGAGAGACCTACCGCTTAAAGTCAATGGGGGGATAAAGAGGTAGTACTAGACGCACAGCCCGGTGGTCTACCCCAGCTGGGGTGGTGGTCGAAGGCTGGAACAGAAACAAAGAAATCCGGAAGCCAGGTGACACCTGAAACTGGGAGAAGAGAGGGGCCACAACTGGCCATGGCCCAGGGAGTCTGGGGACTGGTTAGAGATGTCTGTGTGGAAAGCTCAGTGATTAATAGGAACGGCAGGCCACACCCAAGGGACATCTCTCAAAAGAGAATCTCTGCCACTGTGGAAAACCTAGCACGCACAGAACCCTTGTGTGCCAAGTCCTCGTGCGCACAGGATCCTAGCGTGCAGCGGCCAGGCCAGAGAAGAGGGCGAGGTGGGGGCCGCAATTTGCTCCCACTCAAGGTGCTGCTTTTGATTGATCAAAGGCGGGCAGCGGGGGCTCAGGGAGGTTGCAATGTCCAGAGACACTTCTCTCAATAGGGCAGCTGAGCTGCCCTGAAGGGACTTGGTGCAGAAGCAGCGCCCAGGCCAACAACATGGGAGGATGGGTCGCAGTTTGCCACCCCTCAGTGCCCCTCATGGTCTGATCAAAGGGTTGCAAGTGGATTATGGGCACCGGGGCCTGGCACATATGTGCAGAGTGGACAGCGCAGGCGGCACAGAGCTCCGAGGGCGGGGCTGGAAACTGGGCACCTGTGGTTATTGCAGCCCAGACCGAGTCCGCAAGCTCTCGGAACCACAGAAAAGGAGAAAAACGAGCCCACTGCCCCTCAGCCTGCACGATCCAGGAAGACCTGGCAGGTTTAAAGTCAGCAGGAGGTTTTTTCTTTTTTTTTTCTCAAGAGTAAGACAGATAAAACCTGGAGCTGTGAGAAAACCAGAGACAGATCCAAAAAGAAGTCAGAAGGGGAACACCAACAGCTGAGATAAATTTCACATTGCTGTCCTTCAGAACTTGCATTTTTTAAATTTCTCTTCTTTCTGATTAGTTTTTTTGTTTGATTCGTTTTTTTATTCTTCCTTTCATATTGCTTTTTAATTTTTCTTTTACTTCACTCGTGTTCCAATAACACATTACTCTTGGTCTTTTATTTTTTATTCAGATTACATATTTCTTATCATATTATTGTTATTCCAACACCCTTCCCTGGTCTTAATCCATTTTGCTTAATCCATAAAGCTTAATTCCTGAGCTTTATGACTATTGTGCTTAACTTTATTTTCTCACACACTACGCCAGGTTTCTATCCCTTACTGTCACTATTTCTCCTCCATTTAACCTCGCCTAAGCACTCTGCTTTCTAAAGGCAGCTCACATTTTTTTCCCTTCTAATAAGAGTCTTATCTCTTTTTCACCTTTTATAAAAAGTGGCTAGTTGAGTAAACTAGCAAGGTAATTGCTGTACTTTTCCAAAGGATCTCCTATTTGTTCAGTACATGTTGTACTGTAAATACCATAGAATACTCTATTGCTGTCTTACACCATTTTGCCTTTGCCCTACCCCTGATCAGTTGAGTAAGGAATTTTATCTAATTATTTTCTCTCTCCCTTTTCTTTTCTTTCTTATTCTTTTTTTTTCTCTCTCTCTCCTTCTTTTTTCCTCCTCTCTTAATCTGGGCTTTACTCTTTACTCTTGTCAGTTTGCTTCCCCCATCCTCTGAAAATTATTTGTTTTTACTGTAGACATCTCATATTCACTTTTCACTTTTCTACAATATTCTTATTCCAAGTCCACCTTTATTAAACTTCCTTCAGCTGTATTGCTATTGACTCTGCTGTGGGTTTTCTGCAATTTTACTCCCATCGATCCAGTACCTTTTCAGTTTTACTTCAAACCTCATAGTATACTCTTCCCTCTCCTCACCCCATTGTTCCCATTGCCCTTTTGTGTTTTACTTATATTGTGAATTTTGCTCTCTGCCTTTCTTCACCTTGATTCTATCCCAATTCTTAACGATTCTCCTCCCTCTTACCACACAACAACATCTTCCCCTCTTTTAGTTATTTCATATTCCCTTTGTCATATTATATAATATCCTCAATCCCTCTTCACCTTTATTCATCTTAGTTCTGTTGCAGTTGAGACTGCTGATGTGGTTAGGGGGGTTCTTTTTGCTGGTGTAGGTTTGTTGGTCTGATAATACTGCTTTGTTAACCAACATTTCTACATATAAGACAAAGTGGGAGTTGAGAATACTGGTGGAGGGAAGAATCTACCAACAAAAGAACCCTGACAGGGAAAGCCTAAGTACAACTACAGAGTCCACACAAACAAAAGAAAGGACAACTCTAGAAAGACAAGAAGATCAAAGAGACCACGCCACCGAGTCCCACAGAGGTACCACAGAAGTTCACTCCACAAAGACAGCTGGCAAAGCAGAACATCGGAAATCGCAGAAACAAACAAAAAGAGTCACCTAAAATGAAGAGACAAAGAAAGAACCTGCAATCAAAAGGAATGGAATACTCCCCTGTAAAAGAGCTAAATGAAATGGGGGCAAGCAAACTATCAGATATAGAATTCAAAAGAGTGGTTATAAGAATCCTTATAACCAAATTAGTGAGCTGTAATACAAGACAGAAAGAAACATCCAGGTAAAGCAGTGCAGAAAAAAAAAAAAAAACACTAAAAAATATGAAGACAGCTTAAGGGAACTGCAAGATAACTTGAAACGCAACAACATTCGAATCATAGGAATACCAGAAGGAGAAGAAAAGGAGCAGAAAAGGAGCAAGGGATATAAATCCTGTTTGAATAAATAATGACAGAAAACTTCCCTAACATGGAGAGGGGAAAAATCATTCAAGTTCAGGAAGCACAGAGTGTCCCAATCAGATGAACCCAAAGAGGCCTACTCCAAGACACATCATAATTAAAATGCCAAATTTTAAAGACAAAGAGAGAATCTTAAAGGCAGCAAGGGAGAAACAGGAAGTAACATAAAAGAGAGCTCCAATAAGGCTAGCAGCTGATTTCTCAACAGAAATACTCCAATCCAGGAAAGAATGGCAAGAGGTATTCCAAGTAATGAAAAGCAAAGGCCTGCAACCAAGACTGCTCTTTCCAGCAAGGCTCTCAATTAAAATGGAAGGTGAAATAAGCATTTTCCCAGACAAAAGAAAGCTAAAAGAATATACCTCCACTAAACCAGCACTGCGAGATATGCTGAAGAGACTGCTTTAAGAAGAGGAAGAAGAAGAGTGAGAGAGAGGAAAAAAGGTACAAAGGAGAAAAAATGAATAAGCACCTATCGATAGTAACCTTAAATGTAAATGGATTAAATGCTCCAATCAAAAGACAGAGTAGTTGAATGGATAGGAAAACATGACCCATAAATATGCTGCTTAGAAGCGACCCACCTCAGAAAA